>NW_003852483.1:2368469-2406448 GCF_000181295.1 Otolemur garnettii | reverse complement strand
CCCAGGGCACCTCCACATCCAGATGGGCACCTGCAGTGAGCAGCAGCACTGGCCCCTGTTTGTTCACCATACACTTTCTCTAAGGGACTTTCAGATCACTACCCTGAACAAAAGATGTCTCTGTTAAATATTTGCCAGACAACTGAATTGTTCTGAGAAACAGTGACTTCCTCTCCAACTGGAGTTGTCTTCCCTTTTGTGGCTGGAGGTGGGGATATGTGTGCTGGCCAGGTCGGGGTGTTGATCATTGCTGCTGCAGATCTGAATAGCAGGGTCTGGGCCTGGTCTGCTGTCCTCATTCTCATTTGCCCTTCCAAGGATGGCTAACTCGTGGAGAGGGGGGACATGGGTGCGGCCTCACTGAAGCCAGAAGCATGAGGGCTTGCAGAGCTGCGGGCTGGAGGCCAGGCCTAGGAAGTGGCAGGGCGTGCTGACAGTCCTGATTCCAGGCTTTTCCGAAGTCCTCACCCTCAGCACAAAGGTGCAGGGGGGAGGGAGGGAGAGGCCTGAAGTGGGTGAGCTGTGTCACCTCCCAGCCCTATGGCTTCCTCAGGGGAGGGGCCAGAAGGAATTCCTCTTCCTCTTCGACCACACACAGAGGACAATGGGGAGAAACACTGACTGGGAAATTGAAGAAAAGACCAATGTCTCCAAAGGCTCAATCTGAAGGAAAAAATTTTGCAAAACGTGGCCTACTAGCATTGCAAGTTCCAGTGGAGTTAAAGGTTGTTTCTTTTTGGCAAAGCCATAACATACTAGGACAGAAAAGTTCTCAACTGGGGAAGAGGGGGAATTTTGTCCCCAGGAGACATCTGGTAATGTCTGGAAACACTTTTGGTTGTTACAACTGGGAGGAGCCGGTAGAGGCCGGGGAAGCTGCTCAATGTCCCACAGGCATGGGATTGTCCTACAGTGTCCCCACAACAAAGAATTCTATGGCCCCTGTGTCCAAGGTTTTGAGGTTGAGAAACCCCATTGTGGAGCAACTGACTAGATGGCTGGTTCTGCTTAGTGGCCAGCCCTCAAGCCCAAGGCTTCCAGGAGGGGCACTCTTGCTGTCACTCTGGGTGGGGGTTGGCCTGGTCACAGCTGCCTCCCTTCGTCTGACAGCTCCCAATGTCCCCAGAGACTGGACCCCAAACCCTGCACACACTGGGTGTGTGGGTCTGCCCCATGTGGGTGTGAGGGGCTTCTATTTCAGTCTAAGGTGGTCAAGGGGACATTGTCTCAGCCCAGTGGGAGCCTAGAAATAGTGCCCTTGTTGGGAGACATCAGAGTGGAATGTCAGGGTATCCACTGTTGACATAACCTCAGTGCCTTGAGACAGCCTGTCATAGCTTATGATTACAGTGGGTCAGGGATTCGGGCAGGCTTTGGCTGGACGATTCTTCAGCTCCAGGTAGCATGGCTGAGTCAACATGGTGGTGTTCTGTAGGCAAATGGGCATCTGAGGGTCCAAGCTCTCTTTGTTCCCACTTCTGAGTGGTTGCCGATAGTACAGGCTGGCCTCAGCTAGGACCACAGCTCAGACTGTTTCAGCACAGCATCTGGGGGCAGCTGACCTCCTGCCGGTGACTCAAGGCTCTCTGAAAGAGGACATTGCCATTTTAGAATTCCCGGGCCCAGACCTGGCATCATGTCTTACCACTTCTGCCAAAGTTTATTGGTCCAAGTTACACAGACTCGGGGGGAGGGGACATAGACCCCCACAGGGGTGTGTCAAGGATTTGCGGCTGCCTTTCATTCCTCATGCTATAGGTGTCCCAGAGTGTTCTGGGCTCAGTAAAGCCCAGGGGCTGAGGCAAATGGGCTTTCCCCTCCCCAGGACAGCTATATGAGGGAGAATGTGGTGACAAGCATTGGAACATCAGAGGGACCCTGGTGAGGAGATCAAGGCCCACGTCAGGAGCTCAGCTCAGAAGATGCTCCTCCATGACCGGGGGCCCCCATTCCCTTGTTCCCTGGGGGTTTCTATATCCCTCTCCACTGCCTGTACCCCACCTCTCACCCACATTAAAGTAAGGATTGCTGGCTCCACAGAGAGCTGACAAGGACAGAGCCCGCCCCTCACACCCCCAGCAACATGCTTTCTGGCTGAGGCTGCATCCGCCAAGTGCTACCGTGACCTGCTGCTGTACCCGAGCTGGGGGGCTGGGGGCATGGAGGAGAGGCTGGCCAAGGGCAGAACAGGCCCCGAGTGTTTGTCTTTTGTTCCTTGGGTGCCTTCCTCTGCACTTCAGGACTATTTAGAAAACTCATGAGGACTCAGTAACATGCCAAGGGGGAAAGCCAGTGGTGGCAGAGAGGGTCCCAGAGTGTAAGGTTGGCATTGCCGACATATGAATGGGTGAATGTAGGTGGGAAAGTCTGAACCCCTTGCTCAACCCCAGCCTGTTAACTGTGTGTGACAGAATATGGTGTGTCTCATAACACTGGCTGCCCATCTGGAGGATCCTGCTGCCCTGGGACTTCTCCTGGGACTATCCCCGAGGTCCTGCAGACTGCAGGGGACTGGGGCCTCTCTCCCTACCCTCCTCTTCCTCCTGCACCCCTCTCCTTGCAAGCCTTGCCCAGACTCCCAAACCATAATTTTCATGCAGACCTGTGTTGGCCGCAGACAGATTTCTGGCCGTGTGAATCACTCCCCATTTGTAGCCAGTGACTGCTGCCGGCATGGAGACTGTGGGCAAAGGGAAGAAGCAAAAACACAAAGACACAGGAGCAGTTGTAGCTCCTAGATTCTCAGAGCGAGTTCACAAGATGCTGGGCTGTGTGGGGAGGGCTGGAAGGGAGATGTCCTTTCAGAAAAGTCATCATGTCCAAGTGCAATAATAGTAAAGTGCCTGCTGGTAGAAAACAGTTGATACGTTTTAGCTATAGAAATAGCGGTTGCACATTTCTTTGCTTTTAGAATAACTTTCTCTATCAGTAGTGTAGTGTTCATCTGTGACACTTGATCTACAGATGCTGGCACTGCACATGGAAGCTTTTAAAAATCGCCCCTTCTCCCTCTGCCCTGGAAGGAGGTAACCAGCACATGTGATCTGGGATTGGTGCAAAGACTCAGGGAAGGTTGGGCTACGTAAGTAGCCATGTTTTTTGAAACAAATCCAGTATGATCTTTTAGAGATGATTGGAAAGTATTAAATAAATTGCTTTCTCTTTGGCTTCAGTTCATTTTGGAAGGGCACCCTGAACACCACATCTCCTGCGGTGTCCTTCCTGGACCGCCCCTGAAAGCCGTGCACAATGAGGGAAATAGTCTCTTTAGCAGGCCCAGATGCCCAGGCCGGTCAGCCGAACACCTTTTTCTGTAGGTAGATCCCACCTGTTTCTTCTGAGGACAGGGGGGTTGGTGGTGGGTGTGGCCAGGGTCAACCTGTGGCTTCTGCCTACAATGTCCTTGGGGTCTCGCCTTTTGTTGGTGAGGCTTTACTGTCTTTGTGTTGTGTGTGTAAACACCCAGGGAGGGGCAAAATTAGCTTTTAAAATGCCTTAAACCTCACACTAAGGCCTGTGGATTCTACACTCAGGGCTCAGCCCACTTTGTTTTCTCAAGGCTTGAGCCTTCTTGGGTGTCAGTGACAAGTGGCTGTGACATGGCAGAAAACTGTGCCCAGGGACACTCCTGTCTTGTTCCAGAACCTGTGTCCTTATGGCAGATGCTGTATTTGCTCAGCTATTTTCCCTCAGTGGAAAGTCCAGTGAAGGCTGCTGATTCATTTACTTAGGGGTTACCTAGGAGACCGTGCCAAGAACCTCTTGTGTGGTATGTGTTTGTGTGTGTTTATGCGTCTGTTCCTTGGGATGTATACTCTACTGAGAATAAAGTCAGTGCATTGGGCCCTGAGGAAGGTCAGGGGCAGGAGGTGAGCAGTGGTGTGCTGCCCCCACTCTGCACCACGTGGTGGGCTCTGTGCTGCCTGCTCACCTGAGTGCAAGCTCGCTAAGTCCCCAGTGCAGCCCTGTGTCCGTGCTCAACATGTCTCTGCAGCCCAGCTCAGGCTCATTCCAGAAAGCCATGGACAACATGGTAAACAAATCGGAGGTGGGAGAGTCTCCCCAGCTCTGGGAGGGGCGGCTGAGGGGCCTTCCAATGCCCTTTCCCCTGTCCAGGGTCTCTTCCTACAAGCTGCTATGGTAAAGGGCAGTAGCTGGAGAGAGGACCCCTGCATGGACATACAGGGTCTGCACCTAGCAGGTGTATACCAAGCTGATGTTGAGGGATTAGACTTTCATTTTAAGTTTTCAGGCAGCTGCAAGGCTGGTGACAGCTCTTTTAATAGCAGGTGGAGGAACTAGCTGTCTGTTAATAGATCCATGCAAGGCTGTGTTTGTGACTGTATCGACCACACGGGCTTGCAGGAAATGGCAAGGCTATAGTGGGGGATTTGGAGAGTCTAAGCCCTGACCACACATTAATTTGAACCTCTGTGCTGGTCACTTTGTTTAATTTTCAGGGTGATCCCAAGTGTCTTCAGGCTTGAGGACCACTGCCTGCTGCTTCCAGGGGGTGGAGGTGATGCATTTCGGCCCTCTGGTTGAAGACCCTCAGGCCAGCCTTGTGGAGGCTCCTTCTTCTTCTTCTTGGGGCAGGTGAGTCCAATTCTGACTGGACACAAAGGGCAGCCAAAGGATGACAATGTGCCAGGTTGATTTGTGGTATGGTAATTTGAATTTTGTTCTCATTTCCCTTCCCATTAAAAATGCAACACAAGCCAGTACAATATGACCCAAGTACAACACAGCACACTCCAACAGAGTATGATGCAATAATGTGTGCAATACAACCCGATACAGGACAAAACAACCCAATATAGTACAACACTACCCAATGCAGTACAACACAACCTGATACAGTACAATATAACCCTACAGTACAATTCACCCCAATACAGTGCAATATAACCCAATGCAGTACAGTACAACCCGATACAGTGCAATACAACCTGATACAGTGCAATATAACCCTACAGTACAATTCAACCCAATACAGTACAATATAACCCAATACAGTATAATACAACCCAATACAGTACAACACAACCCGATACAGTACAACTCTACCCAATGCAGTACTACACAACCTGATACAGTACAATATAACCCTACAGTACAATTCACCCCAATACAGTGCAATATAACCCAATACAGTATAATACAACCCGATACAGTATACCACAATCCAATACAGTGCAATATAACTCAATACAGTACAATACAACCCGATACAGTATAATACAACCCCATACAGTGCAATATAACCCGGTACAGTGCAATATAACCCTACAGAACAATTCAACCCAATACAGTGCAATATAACCCAATACAGTATAATACAACCTGATACAGTACAATACAACCCGGTACAGTGCAATATAACCCAATATAGTACAACACAACCCAATACGGTATACTAGAACCTGATACAGTATAATACAATCCAATATAGTACAATACAACCAGATACAGTATAATACAACCCCATACAGTACAACACAACCCGATACAGTGAAGTATAACCAAACACAGTACAATACAACCAGATATAGTACAACATAACCTGATACAGTATAATACAACCCCATACAGTACACCACAATCCAATACAGTGCAATATAACCCAATACAGTACAATACAACCCAATACAGTACAATACAACCTGATACAGTGCAATATAACCCAATATAGTACAACATAACCTGATACAGTACAACCTGATACAGTATAATACAACCCAATATAGTACAATACAACCAGATATAGTACAACACAACCTGATACAGTACAATACAACCCACTACAGTACAATACCATACAACCTGATACAGTGCAATACAACCAGATATAGTGCAATACATCTGGATATAGTACAACACAACCTGATACAGTATAATATAATCCAATACAGTATAACCAGATACAGTACAATACAACCCCATACAGTACAATACAACCCCATACAGTACAATACAACCCAATACAGTACAATACAACCCTACAGTACAATACAACCAGATACAGTACAACACAACCTGATACAGTACAATATAACCCAATACAGTACAATATAACCCTATAGTACAATACAACCAGATATGGTACAATACAACCCCATGTGGTTTAATACAACATGATATAGTACAATGCCCTACAGCCTAGCCTGACGCAGGCCTGCATGCTACACTATGACATGGCAGCCAGGCCTTTGCGTTCTTTGATTTTGCAAAGATTCACATCTGCTGCTTAGCAGCAGCCATGTTCTATGTTTTATCTGGAGAATTATAATCTCACTGAGGGGCTGTGTAACTTTGGGGATTCAGGAGGCTCCAGGCTTACCAGCAGGTGTAGATAGCAGAGAAGGATGTCCACTGCCCAGTAGGGCTGAGACCATCTCAGGACCTGCCAATAGCCTTCCCAGCTGGTTCGGGCCACAGGACAAAGCTATCTGGTAGTGCCCACTAAAACTAAGCAAACACCTACCGCAAACACCTACCACAAACACTCCATGACCCAGAAATCCTACTCCTACATGCTCAAAAGAAATGAGCACATATATCCATTGAAAATATGCACGAAAATGCCTAAACCAACTGTGGTCTATCCACGTAACAGAATATTACTCACCCCTGAAAAGGATGAAGCACGATCCATGGTAGAACATGGGTGAACTTAGGAAACATGCTAAGTGAAAGAAATCAGTTTTATTCCTTTCATGTGAAATATCTAGAACAGTACATTCAAAGTGGGCAGATTTTCCTGGGGTTTGGGAGCAGCTGGTAGTAGGGAGGGAATGGGGAGATATTGCTTAATGGGTCAGGCTTAAGTTTGGAGGGATAGAAATGTTTTGGAATTAGATAAAAGTTAGTGATTGTACTGCATTATAAATGTCATAAATGCTGCTGAATTGTTCATTTTAAAATAGTTGATTTTAGGTTGGGCATGGTGGCTCATGCCTGTAATCCTAGCGCTCTAGGTAGGAGGCCAAGGCAGGTGGATTGCTTGAGTTCACGAGTTTCAGACTACCCCAAGCAAGGAGAAGACCCCATCTCTACAAAAAATAGAAAACTGAGACAAGAGGATCTCTTAAGCCCAAGGGTTTGAGCTATGATGCCATAGCACTCTACTGATAGCAACAAAGTAAGACTCTACCCCCCCGAAATGGTTGATTGCATGTTATATGAATTTCACCTTGATATATTTTAAAAGAAATTTAAAAGAGAGTAAAAGGCCATGGTAATTTTATTCATACTAATCCAAAACTGGCAATGACCCAATATCCCCAGTCACATAATGGATCAGCAAAGTATGGTTTATCCCCATGTAAGAATTCTATGCAGCAACGCAAACAGGTGAGCTCAGCATCTCCTGGTATGTGTAGTCATGAGCAAGCCTCAAAAACCTTACGCTGAGCAAATGAAGCTGGACACAGGGTGCCACACGTTGTCGTATTAAGTCTATCGCCATGAATACCGAGAGCACACAGGCCCCACCCACGGTAGTGGGAGTCAGGATAGTGGCCACGTGCCGGGAAGGTGTCTAGGTGGTGAGGAGTTCTGTGTACTGACATGGGGACAGGGACATGGGTGTGTATACAGTTGTCAACATTATCAGCCTGTATTCTAAAGACTGATGCTCTATGCTGGCCATGCATTATGCTTCGATGACAATGATAAACTTAGAGAAGGTAAAGAAAAGCGCCAGCCAGTGTACAGGAGTTGCTGCCCCCGCTGGCCGGACCCTCACTCCAGGGCTAGTTACCCAGCTGGTGGACCCTGTGGTCTGGCAACCCCAGACCACAGCTCCGTTCCTGAGCTCCTACAGTGTTTGCCATCACCTGCACTGTGCAATGCTTCCCCGGCAGGTCTGGGCACCCTGAGGGCAAGAGCCTGTCTGTCTCTCTCCCTGTGAGTTGTAGGAGCTTTGTTCATGTTGTGGAGGGGCCCCTGGCACTGGGGCTCTCTCCTGGTGCAGGATGTTCAGTACATCATGGCAACCTCATGGGTCCCAGCTGGCCATGGCGGCACCCACAGTGCTGTTCAGGGCCAGCCCAGAGTCCCACAGGGGCTCTGCACTGGAGACTGGACCAGACTCTCAGCACCTTCCATCCAGGATGACTGACATCCGGGCCTTGCTCACCCAGAAGCCACACCTCTGGGTTCCCTCATGGCCCCAGGAAATCCACAGGCCTACAGTAGCCCTTGTGAGCTGGGGCTTAAACCCCCAGGGATCCCAAAGGACCCCCAGCCCAAACTGTCCTTTTGAGCACACCTCTAAAAGCCTGGAACTCAGTGACCTGGAATACACATTCCTGGTCACTGAGTCCCCATGGGGCCCTGTGGACATACATGCAGGTTCTGACTCGGGTCTGGGGTGGGCTGGAGACCACATGTTCAGCCAGCTCTTGGGTATAGCTGGCACTCTGGCCCAGGGGCTGTACTTGAGTAGGGAGTGTCTGAAAGGCCTGGCAAGCCGTCACTTCCCCACTAAAAAAATGATAAATAAGTACATTTATACATGCAGCAAGCTAGCCCATGTTACAGGGGTATAAGTACGTCCCACGTGTAGAATTTAAAGCTCTCTCATAGTGAGAGAGTCTCCTCCCTGCATGATAAATGTACAGAATGGCACCTCCAAAGCCCTGAGCACCTTCCCCTTCATAGTCCCTGCACACACCCTGAGTTTGGGGGCTCTCTCTGCTTCTGGAGGTTTGTTGGGGTCAGTGGAGGCTTCCTCTCTGTTTGGAGGCCATGTAGGAACTGCCCTGCCCAGGCCCCGGAACTTTCCGGCCACACCTCCAGCTCTAATCACAGTTTCCCCAGGGCTATTTTTAGGATTCTATTTTTGTCCTGTTTGAAGTTCATGCTGATCTCACCGCCTAATTAGAAAGGGCACCTCCCTGGAATTATCTGTCCCACATTCCCGTGTGTACTGTACAGAGCAGAAGTGATCAAATGTCCCCCAGCTGGGGCCAGGTGCCCTTCTGTCTGTCCTTCCAGGGCCTTGCCTGGCAGGCTCTGGAACTTGGCTGGCCTGGTCCTCAGTCTCACCTGGCCGAGCTGGCTGCCTGCACTTGCTCCCTGCAGTGGGACCTGTACCACCAGGCCTTCTCCACAGCCCAGAGCCAGGTGGTGGTGAGAATGGCTTCTGTGGGGCCTGCTGTGGCCTGCTCAGTCTGTTTAGTAGATGGACTGCCCTCCAGGCCTTGCAGCTGATCTAGGCTGGGCTGTCTCTCACAGCCCTTCTCACTTGGAGGGCTGTGACCACAGACCTCTGGGCCTATGCCAGAGTCCCAGATGCAGTGGAATTTACATTTCTGGTCTGATGCTGCATGTCTGAGGGTTTATACCTGAGGGTTTCTGAGTCCACTGGGTGATGTCAGGTCCCCTTTTGCAGCACCAGCTATACCTGAGTCCTCTGAGCCCCATCAGGTAGGTTCAAGGGCAGAGGGTGGGCGGTGGGCCAGGGAGGACAGTAGGTGACTGGCTCCATGAAACCTCACTTCCTGAGGTTGACAGTGCCCATATTGTAGAGATCGTGTCATCACCCAGCGACTTAATGCACATGTAGCAGCAGACACAAGCCACCTGAACAGATCAGTCCCCCCAGTGCAAATCAAATATCCTGCTGCGTCTGGGTGGGGTGCCGTCAGCTTGGGCCTGGCAACTGCCAGTGTGTTCCCTGGAGCCCTGTCCCCTCCTGACTTTCCAGGGTAGTGCTCAACTGGGCACAGGTGCACGCTGCAGGCCCCTGGGTCTTATTTCTCTGAGCCATGTCTGGGCGGGCTTGGGCCTCATCGTCTGTCTGTGATGCGGGAGAACACTCCTCCATGTTCACGGGCTGCTCGGACATCTCCTGCAATTCTGCAAGCAGCCGAGGGAGTCTTTCGGGATGCCCTACTGCATGGGAGCTATGAGGTCAAATCCCCCTTTCAAGAGTGGGCAGAGCTCTGCTGAAACCCATTCTACTCAAACCAGGTGAACTGGAGCACTCCTGAGCTGGGGCCTGAGAGCCCTCAGATGTCTGGGAACAAACTCTGTGGACTGGGCAGGAGAACCTCCTGTTTGCCTTGGCACTGAGGACAGCTCAGTTTGGTTCAATATGGCCTCCTTGGACTCCCATGGTGCCCTCACCCTATTTCTCAGTCTGGAACTGGGTTCCTCTCTCTCTGACCTACTGTAAGCATCTGGAGACCTGGGCCTGGATACCCTGTAGACATATCCCCAGCAGTCCCAGACCCTCAGCAGCTGGCTATCAATGAACAGAGTGCTTAAGGGGCAGATGTGGACAGATGCAGCCAGCTCCTGGTCACACATGGACATTCAGGGCTACACAGGCCATAGCTGATCTGCTCTTCTACTGGCCAGGTTTCTCAGGAATACCCTGGTCCCTTGTGGGGAGCCCCTGGAGGAGAGCAAGGTAGCCCAAGCAGCAGCTCTGTGGCACCTTCCTGCCTGGCTGAGGTCATAGCCCCCTGTGTGCCAACAGGCTGCTTGCATGGTGCAAAGTGGGAGGACAAGGGCCAAGCCTGAGGAAGACACTGGTGTCTGCTCCCTCAGAGCAAGCCAGCCAGGCTGGGCCATGTTCGGGACATCCTAGGAGAAGCTTGAATCCTATAATTCAAAAGTTAAGTGAAAGAACAACACGAATAGCCAGGTTTGGGCACGTCCTGTGTGTTGTGTAAATCCCTGAGTCTGCATTTGCATGGCCTAGTGTGCCCTGACTCTGATTGCTAAGTTTGTTAGGACTTGGACATGACCTCCCTCGACCTCAAGCATGTTGAGTTTATTCTGTGGTTCAAGTCTGAGAAACATGATGAGTAGGGGCCTCCTGGAGTGGGCTGTCCAGAGGGACGTGGCAGGCCAGCTCCAGGGTGTCCAGGCAGTGGCTTTCAAGGCTGGGCACACTCCCCCAGATGAGTGTTTGCACTCACAGCAACCAAGAGGCCTCACATGTACCTCCCAATCCTACTTCTCACTGGAACAGCAGAGAGAAAAACGGCCCTGCAGCTTCCATACTGATCTTCTCTGTCCCATGCTCCCTTTTCTCGTTTTAATTTTTCAAATTTTTAATTCTTTTTCTCTTCTACACTTTTTCTATAAGAAAGCAGTTCCAGGGCCTTCACTGTGGGTGGTTTCCAGTCTCGGTTCCCAAGGGACCCTCACAGCTTCAAGGGAGCCAGGGCCTCCTCCCTCTGTTTGACTGAGGGTGGTAGATGTGCTAGAGTGGGGAAGCTGCCCTGGGACATTCCGGCTCAGGCTACTACATCAGGGCCTCTAGGAAGGGTTGCAGGGACAGTGGGGTCAGGAGCTGAGGGGGCAGCAGGGCAGCCCTGGCTGGCCCCAGCCGGCCACAGCCCCTGGGGAACAGAGGGCTTTGGGACCAATTACCTGGAGATCACACAGGGCCACAAAGGACTGATAGAAAAATAGCAAGGGGTGAATAGCAACAATGAGAGGTGAAAATAAAACAAAAGAAAAGCCTGTGAGTTCCCATCAACTGAAAGTCCAGACAGATGCCCCCCTCTGAGGGATTTCTCATCCTTCCCCATTTTTCCTCCCACCTTATAGGCAAGCTTGTATACAGCAGTCACCCAGGAGGCACGGGGCCTTGGCCTTGCACCTGGCCCCAGGTGCAGGTGGCCCAGCACTCTAGGAAGCATATGTGTCTGGAGGAGGCCCAGCATTCTAAGAAGCATGTGCATCGGGAGGAAGTTTCTGGCCCGCATGTCTCGGGAGCTTCAGCTGCCTGACAGCAGTCACACCGTGCAATGGAACCGAGCCCCTCCTCCGTCTGGCCTTAGTGCACTTTTTTTGCCTCAGTTTTCCCCATTTTAAAAAGAGAGCTACAGACACAGCACCTGGAGTGGCTGTGAACATTATACCGTTTGATCTGGGCAAGAAGGTGCAGCATATTGCAGGGCTAGTGACTGCTGGCAGTATCATGCATGCCACCCCTGGGGGCCCCTGCTACGCCATGGTGTGGGGAAGGTAGGTGCACCCCGAGTCCTGCTCCAATGCCTTCCTGACACTCCGTCAACCACATCTGTGGCAATGCAGAGGCAACATGTCCTGCCGCTAAAATCCCCTCCTCACATGTGCGCCCGATGGGGTGGGGGTGAGACTGGGTCTCACCCCTGCTCTGCTCAGGCCTCTGTTCCTGGACATGCGGGTGTTCACACTCGAGGGCCTCCCTTGCAGCTCTCGGGGAGCCCCTGCACTCCTCCTCTTTGCCACCCCAACTGCTGTTTCTAAACTCTCAGCCTGACTTGCCAATAGCTCGGTGGAAATGGCCACTGCTTAGCATCAGCTCAGGTGTTCTAAGGGCTGAGGGGGATGGTGTCTGCTCCCTTCCTTCCAGTGCAAATGTGTCAGATAGGCTAAGTCCAGAGGGGGAAAGCTGCCCCAGAAGGCTGGGGATAATACACAGGGTCTGGAGGCAGCACCCCTGGGGACCACTCAATGCCAATCCCAGCCTCCGTCTTCTGGTGTGTGTAAAGATCCTCTGTTCTCATCACACAACTTTCTCTGTCCTTTTCCTCCCTTTGTCGAGGAGCCACAAACATGGGGTGCCAGAGCCTTTCCGCATGCTGCTCTGGGTGGGAGCAGTCCTGGCCTCTGCTCTGCGCACACCAGTCGGTCCTTCGGTCCTTCTGCGTTTCTCCACAGCCACCTGGGCCCCTCACACAGCGGAATGAGGTGACCTCACGGACAGGGAGACACGCAGCCCTCTAACTGCAGGTCTGGGATAGTGTCATGGGCTTAACTGTGCACAGCCCAGATTCACATGTTGGAGTCTAAACCCCAGGACCTCAGAGTGTGGCTGAGTTTGGAGGCAGGGCCTCTAGAGAAGTGAGGTACAGTGAGAGCATGGGGGACCCATCCAGTATGACAGGTGTTATTATAAAAAGGGGTGGTGACGGCACAGACATGCACAGAGGAGCAACCAAGTGGGGACACGGAGAAGATGCCATCTGCATGCCAAGGAGCGAGGCCTCCAGAGGAACCAGTCTTGCCCATGCTTGACCTTGGGCTTCCAGCCTCCAAACTGTAAGACTACACGTTTCTGTTGCTTAAGCCACCAGTCTGTGGCACTTTGTCACGGTGGCCTGAGTTGACCAGCACAGGTGGTTCTCTCATTTGGAGAAACGATCTCCCTGTTTGGCCATGCCACATACTGGGAGGGTAGCCAGGGAGTGAGATTCCCTCCCCAGGCCCAAGCAAGGAGCAGCTGCTTTATGTGGGGACTGGGCTCTCTTCACTGGCTCCCAGATATGAGGTTGCCTTGTAGTATTTGCCATCAAGATTCCTCAGGGAGAAGCTCCCTCCAAGGAATCCTGAGCGCCCAACTCAGGACCCACCTCAGCATTCGACCTGGATTGCTGGCCTGTCTATTCCTTCCTTAAAAATCAATTATTTTGGAAGGAACCAAAGTAAGTTTCCAATGGGTGTGTATGGGAAAGGGAGAATAAAGAAAAATCACCATCTCTGGGCTAGTCACTACCAGGTGACAGCTTTGCAGAAAGCGCCTTAGTGTCCCTGCCCTGGGACCTCATGATAGACCTGCATCCAGTCCCTCCAGGGCCAGTGTGTGTCTCCCCCAAGGACCAAGGGAGGAGAAGGAAGCTAGTTCTTCACCCACCTTGAAGTAGGCCTGGCTTTAGGACTGTTAGGGGGCCAGGGAGGTGAACCTTGTGTTCAAAGGTTACCAATTCACAATGCAAATGAGACCTTTGCCTTCTATTTTTCTGCTAAGCAGTGGTTAAAATGAGAATTTTGTCAAGAAGAATGTCATCTCCATAGCGCTGTGTCTCCACAGTAGGGAAGGACTTAGGGATTATTTGGAGATTTGTATCACTGGAGAAAGGCAAGCCCAGAATTCTAAAAGTAAAACTCAGCTTTCCTCTTTGCTGTATGTATAGTCCACGTGCCGTCCTGAGGAACAATGACCAGCAATACATTGAGCAGACACTGGTGTGGGGAGGCCCAGGGCCCCAAGGAGAACAAAGTGGTGCAGCTGGCTGGAAGGTGATCTGGAAAGAAGCACCTGGCGTGTGGAGCTGTCAGGGGCCTGGTGCTGATGCTGTCAAAGGATGACGAGTGAAGGCAGTAGGCACAGAGGACAGCAGGGCTGGGGGCTGAGCTGGGAGCTTAGCTCTGCAGGCTGAGTTGGTGGGGACAGGATGGGATAATCCAGAGGATGGAGACACATGTGCAGAGGCATGGAGCCTAGAGGGGTTGGCACACCGGGGAGACACAGCTGGGGCCATGCCTGCCACATTGTGCCATCGGAGCTGCAGAAACTCTGGGGATGTGGCTCTCAGAGCCAGCTGAGAAGGGCCTGTCTATCCATGGCTATGACAGTACTTGCTGGCATCACATCTGCCTTTCCTGCTCAGTGGCCCACAACGCAGGGCACGAGGACTCCTACAGAACAGAACCTGCAGCCACACGCAGCATTTGAACTCGATGACGGCTGGTGGGACATGCACATCTCCCTATGTCCCCACAAACCTGACCCCTTGCTTATTGCCGGAGGCCCCGGCTTGGCTGCCCAGAGAGGCTGCTGTGAGCACTGCAGGCCCACTGCAGTTGCGGCTGTCCTGCTTTTTCCTCGACATTCCTCCTCCTTCTCAGCGGTGCTCAGACAGGAGCAGCATCAGAATGCCCTGGAGGGCTTGTCACAACACAGATGGCTGGGCCTATCCCCCAATTTTCTTATTTAATAGCATTGGGTGGGGCTGGCATTTGTTTTGCCAACAGAATCCCAGGTGATGTTGACAGTGCTGGTCTGGGGACCACACTTTTGACAATCATTGCTTAGAGCAGGACAAGTCATGGGAAAATAGCAAAACAGGCCTCAAGTTCATTTCCTAGGGCTGCTATACTAAAGCACAACCTGGGTGGCTTAAAGCAGCAGACCTGTCTCCTCACCCAGTGCTGGAGTCCAGACAGCTGAAATCAAGGTGTCTGGAGAGTCCTCAGCCGAGGACCAAGAAGAGCCACACAGCCATGGGTAGCTTGGCCTGGGCCTACAAGTAACCAGAGAAATTCTCCCTGCCGTGCAGCACCCTCCAGCCACTCACACCTACACTTTGCTCAGATCCTGCTGGCCACCCAGAGCATACCCCGGGTATGTCTGGACTAGGAAAGGCCTGGGCAGGCTGAGGGAGTGGCTGAAGAGCTTCATAAAGAGAGCTGAGGGTCCCTAGGGAGGATCCCATGTGTTGGGAAAGGAGGGGGGGTCCCTTGTGGTGAAGGGGGCCCACTGAAGCCCAGGTTTAAGGAAGATGATAATAGCACTCTCCCCATCTCTGTAGGCTGTTGAGCTCCCAGGCCGTGATGCTGCCCGTTTCTGCCTGCAGTGGGGACCTGAGCCCGAGCAGTGGTGTGGGGACCTGAGCCAGAGCAGTGTTGTAGGAACCTGGGGAAGTTCCTTAAAGCTCAGGTCAGGACCAGTCCACAGAAAGTCTGCTTTGGAGGGTGTGGCCTAGGGCTCGGCAGCATCACATGGGCAAGTGTCCCTGGGGTGGCTGTGGGCAGCAGGCCTCAGTGGAGAAGCAGTGGTGTGGGGCCCCCAGGAGTCCTTGTGGGAAGAAGCAGCTGGAAGTTCTGGCTCCTCTTTGTTATACTGGGAATTGGACCTGTGTTTTCCTGGAAAGGTTTTCAAGTGTGTAGCTGTGCACACATTGGTGGGAGTCAGCCCGGCACAGTGGGTCCCTGTATACCCCTGAAATGTGAGTGTGTTGCACACGTGTGTGCATGGAAGTGAATATACTGTCTTTAAACAGAATCTCAATATTGTGATTGGAATAGACGAGGGGTGTTAAAGCAGGACTCCAAGGTGTTACCTTGAACAGAGGAAACCTGTTTTACAGCAGGGCTTTCTTTAGGAGCTGTGACCAATTTCCATGCTCTTGACGATCAGATCATAGAGCCCAGGTCTGTGGAGTGGGACTGGATGAGGATGGGGTGGAGTGATCTGGGGATGGAGGGGGTGGGAGGTCTGTAATAGCAGCCCCTGTCCAGGGCGTGGAGCTCAGTGAGTGGCTGCCAGAGGAAGGTGCCACCTTAGGCAGATAGTGGAGGCTATTCAGGGATTATGAAAGGAAGTTGTTGGTCCTCCTCTAGCCCTAGACTCAGGGACTGGCTGGGCCACCCAGGGTTTTCAGAGGAGAGGCCTAGTAATTTATTTACCATTACATACACCATACATGCACCACATCACACATACACACATCACATAACACACACACCACACACCTCACCCATACACCTCACACATACTACATACTACATACACCTCATACCTCACACATATACCACACACATGAACATCATACACACACACACCACACACCTCACACAACATATACCTCACACACTTACCCAATACCCCTTCCTGCAGTCTCACAGGACAGCTTCTGGAATATGGTGGGTGAGAGGCAGGGTCTTACCCAATCCCCACCTGAGCGTGCGTAGCTAACAGCAGTGTGCCCACGTGAAGGCCAGAGCCCGTGTGCAGGGACCCTCAGGAATACCTTCACTTTGGTATCCAGTTGAGAAACTCTTCATGGCTCGGTCATGTCAGTGAAATAACTTACTATCTTAATGGGAAAAACAAGCACGCAGCAGAAGAGTTCTCACAGGAGGACTCTGTGGGCCCTGAGCAACATCACAAAAGCTAAGAGAGCAGGGCCCCGCAGATGTGGGCCAGACCCCACACACAAATCTGCTCCCTGTGGGCCGATGGCTCCCCTGGACTCCGGGGCCCCCATGCCTCCCACCCTGCAGCCCATGCTCCCTCCACACACTCCCTCCCCCACAGCAGGTGACAATGTAGGCTGTGCTTCCTGCTCTATTTTGTTATCACCTTGTCCTTGCATGTAAAGCTGGTCACAAACATACTGTGGGCTGTAGGGAGGACAGACCGAGGGGTGGGTGGGTAAGCAGCCCCAGCACCTCTGTTGACCAGCCTGGACAACCCCAGAGCCCTTCCTGGAAGCCACTGGAGGCTAATGGATTCTCGGGGTTCTGGAGTCACCATTGTCAAGCAACACTCCTGGGGCTGAGACTACACAGGCCATGGTCTCTCACAGGGATGTGGGAGGGTGTTTCCCAGGTACCAGCTGAACGAGTGCTAGAGGGAATGGGCCTAAGTCCACAGAGGGGTTAGCGGGCTGCTGGGTCAAGGCTGCACTAGGAACATGGTCAATTCCCAGGGGAAGGCCTGTCCCAAAGCACCACAGTGGACAGCAAGCTCTGAGGCCGGCTCGCATCCTGGCCAGGAGCCTAAAGAGAGGTCATCCTGCTAGAAGCCGCCCCAGCCTTTCCCAGGTGCTGGCTGGAAGCTGATGCCAGCTCTGGGGGCTGCAGCCATGGTAGATTCTGGCTGGATCCGCAAGTCTCTGTGCCCAAGCTCAAATTTTCCGCATTGATGGCTGTGAGAAGACCTTGCTGTCTGGGAGAAGGGTATTGGCAGCTGAGGACAAGCTATGTTTCAAAATTAGGCCTGGGCTCAGCAGGGAAACAGCAGAACCAGCTTCCACCTCCAGAAATGATGTTGTGGCAGGAGGAGAAGCACAGGCCGCGTGTCGATAGGCGCTGTGTGACCCCATCTGGGCACTGTGACGCCATCTGAACACTGTCTCTGGGTCTGCTTGCTCTGGGGCACTCAGGTGTGACCCTCCGTGGCAGCTCTAGGACGTGACTCCTGTGTTCTTTCAGGACCCAAGAATTCTGTGATTAGCAGGCACAGAACGGAATGCCAACTTGAGATAAGGGCTGCCACCGACTCACCCAGAATTGGAGATGTAGGATTCAAGAGAGTCCTTTTCTCTGTAAGAACATCTATGGATCTAAATTCCTCTACCCCGTTGTTGAGGGCTGGTGCCAACACATGCCCAGCATTGTGATCTCAGAGGTAACACGAGGGAGGGCTGGGACCGGAGGTGGCGGTAGTTCCGCAGTCAACTGCCTTCCGGCCTTGGGCGGATCTGACAGCTCATGCTCCTTGGCAACCTGGCAGTCTTTTCTCTGTGGTTGCCATTCATGGGCATCTAAGCTGTGTAGACCTTCTCAATGATAAGATGACGTGCTCCAAATAACACATGGAAGAGTCATTGTTTGGTCCTGTTCACAAGACCACTTTGCGGTCAATTCTTCTGCCTGTGCAGAGAGAACAGTCCAACATATGGGACCTTTTAAAAACGACTGTATTTTGATGAGGATAATTCAGAAGCCAGGGTTACCTGTAAAGAATGTGACTGTCAAACTGTATTAACAGGATATGAAATCAATTTAGTGGAATGTGATTGGAATTATTGTTTAAATGTGAAATGGGATGTAAATGAAAATTCTAAAGTGTGCTAACCCTTCAATTTGTTTCTATCCCACTTAAAATAAAGTCCAACATGTCACACGCCCCTACAGACCCTGAGGGTGGGGCCCTGGCTGTTCCTCCAAGATCCACCCGGCCCTCAGCTTTCCTTTTTTTTTTTTTTTGCAGTTTTTTTTTTGGCCAGGGCCGGGTTTGAACCCGCCACCTCTGGTGTCTGGGACCTACTCCTTGAGCCACAGGCGCTGCCTCTCCCTCGGCTTTCCTGAGGTTCCAGAGCTGCTCGTCCCAATTGGCTGCTCCTCTGGTCTCGGGTTCATGCTCAGATGTCACCTTCTCTCAGAAGTCCTGCTGTCCCTGAATCCCTTGCTGGGACCCTGAAAGCCTGCTTCCTTTTTCTCTGAGATACCACTACCCCAAACGAATGATAGCTTCACTACACAACTTTTGTTGAAATCTGTCTCTCTCCCCACCTTAGGTATTCAAATCCACCAGGAAAAGGACATTTGTCTCACTCTCTGCCACATGCCTGGCAGCTGGAACCATGCTTGGCACATAGTAGCTACTCAATAAGTATTTGTTATTACTGAAGGGATAAAAGAAAAACAAAATTGGTAACCATCCTTGTGTTACTGAGTAGTGATGAGATCAGTAAGACTGTCCAGATGGAGTGCCCAGAGCACAGTGCGCACTCATCTGAATGCCTCATAGGAAAGGTATTTTGAACATGTGTTGAATATTTTCAAATCCACAAATTCTTTGGGGTCCCCTCAGTTCACATTTAGAGTGTTACGAGCTTCCCTATTTGGAAAGCCTTTTGGGAAAGGAGTCCCTGGATGCCAGGGGCTGTTGCACGTCTCCGGGAAATACTTATCTCTCTGTGTCAGCCTAATAATAGAAACATTGCACATCCGTACGGCCACTGCTAAACTTAACTCATGTAGTAACAGCTCGGTCTCGGAAGATGAGGGACTTTACCTGTGAGGGAGCCAACGTATAAGCCAAGACATCTGAGGAATGTATTTGAGGGGCCCCATCACACTCTTGGCAGAGCCAAAAACATTTGGTCTACTTGTCGTGAGGCCAAAACTTGTCTTAAAATAAGGTTATGCAGGGTTCTTTTTGCTAAGGTGGAGCCACCCTGTGCAGCTGAGATAGAAATTATTTCTCAGGTTGATCTGTGTGTGTGTGATGGGCTGACCTTATGCATAGAATGCCAAGTTTCAAGGTATCACAAGCAGGGGGGTCTGCGCCACATGACTATAAGAGTAACCATCTACCGTGTGTGTGTGTGTGTGTGTGTGTGTGTGTGTAAGTGTCACCTCAGGGCAAACACTGAACTCTTTGTTTCTGCTTCATCCTGCTTAAACTTTTGGAAAAAAAAATATTTTTTTAATTTTTTGAGACAGAGTCTCAGTATGTCACTCGTAGTAGAGTGCTATGGTGTCACAGCTCAGAGCAACCTCAATCTCTTGGGCTTAAGTGATTTTCTTGCTTCAGCCTCCCAAATAGCTGAAACTACAGGTGCCTACCACAATGTCTGGCTATTTTTTTTGCAGTTATCATTGTTGGTTAGTTGGCCTGGGCTGGCTTGGTATATGTGGCTGACGCTGTAACCACTATGCTACCGGCATCGAGCTGGAAAAAAATATTTTCAGGATATTTAGAAAATATACTTCCTTTCTCTCCCTTTGTTCTCCGGGATTGTTTGTTTCCCCTCTTGTCTTGTAATCCAGGTTTCACAGAAACTTGGTCTGAATGAGTCTCCCCTCTACTGCAGCTGTGCCAAGTGCCCGTGTGGGCTGCTGCCGTAATTGTCTCAGTTCTGCAAGGCAGATGTTAACAACTTCATTTTACAAATGTGCAAATTGAGTCTTCCCAGTGGTTCATACCCAAGAAGCTCCGTATCCCGTCTCAAGCCCCTCACACTCTGGGAAGTGTGCTCTCAGCCTGGCTCTGGCAGGGCTTTTCTGGCAGAGTGGGTAGGAGGCCCCAAGGAGACCCCAGGGCTGCTGTTTCCAGGAGGCTGAATGTTGGTACCACCCAGGGCACTGTGTCTTCTTCCTGCCTCTGCTTCTCATTTCTCAAGTTTAACAGCATCTGAAAGCTCCTGGAACTTGGGTAGTTGAGAGCTTATTTTGCAATTATTGCTCAGGGAGTATGGGGTATCTGAGGCCATTCCCAGGAGTTGACTAGCATCTGTGCCTCCTGGCCAGCAACCTAACTTGTGGGGAGACTGCTGATATTGCACTAGGGGGGGGCCCACAGTTACCCAGAGGCTCAGAGGAGAAACTGAGGGCCATCCTCGAGAACTGTGAGTCTAGCTAGGGTCAAGAAGGAGGTACAACTATCACTGTGGGTCAGGGAGAGACAGCCCATGTCTCTCAGCCCTGGGTTTGGGTGGGTGCTGAGCCTGCCTCTGCTTTTCTCAGGGAGGCTGTTCAGGGGCTCACTCCTAGTATCTGGGGTGTTGTCAAATGTTCTGATGTCTCTTGGCTCCTAGTTCAGTCTCTCGGTCCAGGCTCACTGGATGTGACAGTGGGCTCAGAGCCCATGCCAGGGAGCAACCTCCATGTTCCCTGGGGAAGCTCCAGAGGAGCCTGACCTCTGCTGCAGGAATATCCTTGCCAGTGGTAGGGAAAGGACAGTGATTTGTAGCATCTCAGTTCTTTAAAAAGTGCGATTCAGCATTATCTGAATATCTTACTGAGAACTGAAATACAAACTTTCTTCGTTTAAAATTTAATACTTTAAGTATAAATTATTAGCAGGATTGATAAGATGATAAGAGTTTCATTGGTTTTTTCCTCCCTGAAATGTGTAAGCATCTGATTTGTCACAGTGATTTCTGGGCAGTGGGGTGGGGATGAGGTCACAGGCCTGATGTTCTCTCTGTAAGGACAAGGAAGGGGGTCTTAGAGAGCCTCATGCCTGGCATAAGTGGGGAGGCTCCCACGAGGAGGGAGGCTGGGCCACGGGGCCTGCTAGCTCTGGGTGCTGGGGACACATGCTAGGGGTAATGTGCTCCATCACTTCATGGGAAGAGGGGGCTTGGGGACTTGAGGACCATAATGATCCTTGGGGAAGATGTTTACAGGACCCATTTTCTCCAACTGTTTGACTATGATCTTCTGACTCAGCAGAAAAGTAAAACTCAGGGGACAGTGGGTTGCCAAGGTTTTGGATGAGTCTGTGGCCAGGCACAGCTGAGGAGCTTGAGGCAGCAGGCAGCTGGCATGTGCCACGGTCCAGCCCTCCCTGTGGCCGGCGGGGCTGTCCTGCTCCGTGTGCCTTACTACGCTTGCCCAGCAACTGTGGACCCAGACTGAAGCCAGACCACTATTTTTGCAGCCTTTTCCTTCAGGGTTTTGTAGAAATAACCTTTTAAAGATGGGTCTCCGCCAGAGACAGAGGTGTGTTTTGTGTAAAAACAACGGCTGTATTTACCCAGGAAAAAACATTGAGTGGCCAGGCTACTTTGCCTTGGCAAGGACTCCTGCCCCTTGGCAGACACTGCCCTGCATAGCTTGGCCTTTGCACCAGAGCCATCTCACCAAGGTAGAAAAAGAGAAAAGAGCAAAGACAGGAGGACCTCTGTCCTCACGTTGCCCCACACCCCCAAGACCTGACTCCTGCCTAGTGAGAACACATCCTCCGGGAAATGAATGAATGAATGGTGTCAGGACAGAGGAAAGCGTATTAGGAAATTGGCATCTCAGCCTTTCTCCACTAGGCAGAAACCCTGGAGAGGAAACACAGTGACAGGAACTGCCTTGGAAACCCCAGTGGCAGGGGTAGTGAGGATTCCCAGAGGCCACGTGCTTGGGAGCCACCTGAGAACAGGCCTGGTCCTGGCAGAAGCAGACCCGAGGCTGCTGCTGTCCATCTGTTCTCCCCACAGCCCCCAAAGAGGCTTCGTTTCTTTCCATTATCTCTTTTTATCAAAGTAATACCTGCTCGTACTTAAAAAGGAAAAGAAAGAGAAGGCCTAAAATGAGAGCAATGCTTTCCTCCTGCCCTGTCCCCCACACCCGGTATGAGAGTTTCATGTTATTCTCTCTTTCCTTACAGGTAAGACCCCATCACTCTTCTCATCCACCACATAGAGGCTTGCCCATGTTTTATTTTTACCCGTTTATTTCCAGCGCCCTACTCCAGTGTGAAGAGCGGTTCCAGGTGGCTCTCATTTTCACAGACTGTCTGCCGAGACCCTGGCATCCTCTTCAACTGTGTGTGTACCCACATTAATGTGTGTTCTTAATCCACGTAGGACACATGTGGTGCTGTGTCCCTTGCTCCTCCTCTTCCTTTGTAAGTGGTCACTGCGTGTGTCAGCCCCCTCCTCTCCCTGTACATCTAGCTGTCGCTTCTAACATAGTCCACAGTGCCCACGCTTTGTGGATCCTCAGCCACAGGACTGGCACAGTCATGAAAATCCTCCAAGGTGTCCAGTATGCACCTGTTGGTGAAGTCTCCGAAGTAGGAGCTGGCCCTGAGGTGGGATTGCTGGCTCACAGTTATGAACTCCCTTGGTTTCCTAAGCAATCCCGGCTGCCTTTAGCAACACCTGTGACTTTGTACACAAATATGGCAGCTTCCATTTTCACTGATCTTTAATTGGTATCGCTCAATGTACTAGTTTTTTTCCAATCTGAGGTGTAGGCGTAGTTCTAAAACAGCATCTCCCTGCCCCTGTAGTTTGCGTGTCTCTGTAGCAGTAACTTCAAGCATCTCTGCATATACTTTTGGCCACTAGCGTTCCTCCATTTCTGAATTGCCTATTTTGGTCTTTGGCCCATTTGTAGGTGCTGCTTGTACATAACAGGTGTAGCTGGTCAGTTTTACACTTTGTACATACCTCTGCCATCTGCTTCCCACAGATAAATAACTAAAATGAATGGGTGAATTCAGTTATTACAGAATACTGGATATGAGGCCCATAACAAGCAGAGAAATAGTCTCCACTTTCTTGTTGTTGGTACGCATTTGATATGCAGCTATCAGTGGGGGCGTAGTCATTGCATCATTCAATTCATATATCTTTGCTTATTTTATGATCCTTATTCTACCTGTTTTGAGAGGGGTATTATATTAATTTAACTAGATAGATACATATCTATTGAGATTATATCATTACATGCCTTCATACTCATTGCTCTAACCTTTTATCTTGAGATAATTAGATTGACATGCACTTGTAAAAATTAATACAGACCCCACATACTCTTCACTCAATTTCTCCTAATAGTTGCATCTTGCATAAATTTAATATAATATCACAAACAAGAAATTTATATTGAAACCATCCATTGACCTTATTCAGATCTATTGGTATTGGTGTTTTACTACTTTGTATGAAATGCAGATAATTTACTTCCATTTAGATCTCTTTAAATTTTTCCATTAAAAATATAATTGTCTCATGTACTATGTACACTGAGCACTACATCAGATGGTGGTAGAATCGTTTTGCTTCAGCAATCCAATATGATTGAAGAAATGCACAAGAAAGATAGTTTATTATATCTAATCATGTTTTACCATTCCGATGTTTGTTTGTTTTTTTCTTTCTGAAATTTCGACATGTCTTCTGTTACTATTTCCCTTCCTTATGGAGAATTCCTCTAGCCGTTTGTTATGGGTAGGATTGCTAACAACACATTTTTTTTTGCAGTTTTAGGCCAAGGTCAGGTTTGAACCCACCACCTCCAGTATATGGGGCCGGTGCTCTGCTCCTTGAGCCACAGGTGCTGCCCACTAACAACATATTTTTTGAGGGTTTTTTTTTTTTCTTAACTAATTCACCAGAAAAGAATCTGGGATTGATGATTCTTTTCTTTCATTTCTTGAAAAATGTGATTCTACTCTTTCCTTATCTCCGTGGTTTCTGATGGGAAAGCCACTGTCATTTAATTGGTGTTTTCCTATAATGTGTGTTATTTTTCTCTGGGTGCTTTAAAGACGGATTTCTTTGTTTTTTGTTTTCCAAGCTTTAATTATGATGTATTATATCTTAATGTGGATTTCTTCTGGTTTATCCCATTTTGGATTTTCTCAACCTCTTGAATCTGTAGATTTATATCTTCCATTAAGTTGAGAAATTTTGAGCAATTCTTTTTTCAAATATTTTTAGTTTCATTCTCTCCCTCTGAAACTCTGATGACATCATTGTTAGTTTTTTCCTGTCCCCTAGGTTTCTGAGATTCTGTTGAATATTTTTCAGCCCATTTTCTGTCTTTTGGGAAGATGAGGTAAATTCTACAATCTGTCCTCACGTTTGCTGATTGTATTCTTTGTTATACCCAATGAGTCCATCCTCTAAATTTCTATTTCAATTTTATTTTAGTGATTGCATTTTTTAGTTCTGTAATTCCCGTTTAGTGCTTCTTTTATATCATCAATTGCTTTGTTGATGTTTCCTATTTTTCATTTCTTTCGAAGTAATTCGTAATTGCCTGTGGAGGCATTTTTATGATGGCGGTTCTAAAATCATTGTGAAATAATTTCAGCATTACATTCATCCTGGTGTTCATGTCTGCCGATTGTTTATTTTCATTTGAGTTATGATTTTCCTAGTTCTTGATATAATAAGTGATTTTCAGTTCTATCCTGAACATTTAAAAAGGTACATTATAAAACTCTGGGATCCACATCCTGTTTAACTTGCTTACTTATTTTGGAAGCGAGCACTCGTGTCAAGGTGGAGCATGAGGGCTGACTGGGCGTGAATGTTCATGGCGTTAGCTAACATCGCTCTAGTGAAGATGCCCTGTTCATTTATGTTGCTTCTTTGCAGGTAGGTGAAGTGCAAGTTCAGCTTTCCTCTCTGCCCTAGTGACAACTTTTGCCAGGTGGTATGAGCTCGTGTCCCACCTCATTGCCTCTGAGTGAGAGATATAAGTCCCCGGGCTTCTGCTGACACAGGTAGAGGGGAGTGCGGGGCTGACCTGCACCACTGTGTTGCCGCACAGTGTGGCAGAAGCTCAGCTCCTGGCTGGACTCTGCTGACACCAGGAGGGGGGAGAAGTGGAGTGACAAGAAGCTCCACCTTTCACCCCACTGAAGCTGGTTGACAGCAGAGGCTCAGGCCCCTACCTGGCCCCCACCAGGGGTGAGGGAACATAATGTGTAAGCTGGGCCCCACCCAGGTGCTGTATTTCATCTGGTTGCTGTTGATGGGGCTCAGTTTGCAGGGCTCACTACCACCTGCCACCAGACACTGTCCTGGCCCAGGAATCACAGCACTGCCTGCTTCTGCCTGGAGGGATATGGAAAGGCAGTCGCCTACTCTGTCCTGCTGATGCTGCCCTGTAGTGCAATCAATGCGGCACCTCCTGAGCAGGACAGAGCAGGTGACTGCTTTTCCATATCCCTCCAGGCTGAGCAGGAGATGGAAATTAGTTGTTATTCCCCTTTCTAAGCTGCCCCAAGCAAGGAAATGGAAGAGATGCTTTGTATTTCTGTCAGACAGAGTGGAAGGCCAGCTCCCAGCTTGGCTCAGTGAAACCACAGTCGGGAGAAGAAGATGTGGGTTTTTCTGTTGCTGTTTGGCTGATATCGCCCAAAGTGTACTTGGCACTGGGTATTGTCAGAAAGACTTTCAGTTGTTGAAAGGCCATCCTGTTTCCTGTCCTTTGGCCAGGAGGAGAAAGCTTTCTTGGAGCTTTGGTTCTGGATGGGGCTTTTTGCCTTGTCTGGAACGTATGGGAGGCAACAAGCAAAGCTTTTGAACCATCTCCTTGTCCTTCCTCTGTCACCACTGTGACCACACTTCTCCCAGCTCCTCCCCCTTACAACTAAAGAGGGGAGGAACTCAGAGGACTGTGGTTACTTGATCTTGGCTGGACCTAGAAGTCTCCTCTATACTACGCTTATTTTTTTAAATCTCTTTTTATCCTTTTACCATTATAGAATAATCTCTTTTTATTACGATGATATTTTTCTTTGAATTTTAGATGATACTAAATGTATTGCTACGGCACATTTGTTGGCTCGTTTTCCTATTTTCCTGGTAGACTTTTTCTTTTGTTCAGCTTTTTAATATCCTTTTGTTTTTAGAGTGTTTCCTGAAAATAACCTTAAGGGATCTTGCTTAAAGATTCTCTAGTCGTAACAGCTTTGATTTTCTACTTGTGAGCTCTTAAAATTTATATTTACTGTAATGATTGCTGCTTCATATTTTCTACTTATCTTGGTTAAACTTATTTTCTTTTCTTTTATCTGGATCTCCTTATACATATTGAGATTTTTTTTTTTTTTGCCAGAATCACACAATATATTTTATTTTTATTTTCTATGCAAGCTGCATAGAAAATCTTAGTACCTACCCATTTTATTTCTGGATTATTATGAGTAATCATCTCTTGTGTTCTCAATTTATTAGAAAAGAATAATTTCATTCTTGCTTACGCAAGGTTACTTCTCTCTGACATCTAGTTACCTCCTGGATTTGTTCCCACCGTAGTACATGAACCTCTTTCAAGGCTGTTTCCAAAGAGGCTCTTTCTTTGGTTAAGTATGAGGTCACATACTCCACGAACCATCCTGTTTTGCTTTTTCATCTAAATGGGAGTGTAGCTGAATATGTACTTTAGTTTTAAATTCTTTCCTTCAGTGATTTGCGTATTACTCTATTGTCTTCTTATTAACCATGCTATCATTGGAAGACTGAAAACATTCAGATTCTGTTTTTTTTTTTTTTTTGGGAAATGATTAATCCCTTCTCCCTAAACATTTCTGGAGTTTTTCTGTGTCTATGATAATGTTAAACATACTTGAAATATTTCCAGTATGGATTTTTTTCTTTCTTTTTTTGCTGTGTTTCTTTTTAAGAACACTTTTCTCAAAAAAATATACATTCTCATGAGACAATGACAAGAATACTTCAAAAACAGAATAAAAATATTATCAATAGCCTGGTACCCGAAGATTGTTATCATTACTACATTTGTGTTTCTCCTCTTGTGAATTATGTTCTATGCATGGTTTTTACTTTCTTTAAAAAAGTTTTGCATTAGAATATAATTGTTAAGAACATAATTTTAATGACTGAATATTTTTCTAAGGAAAAGATGTACCGTAGTTCATTTAACTATTTTTCTACTAACGAACACAGAGATTATGGAAACATTTTGTTTTCTCTACTTTTGCATTAACAGTTTTTTGCAATCAGGACTTCTTAAAAACATATAAGTAATGCAGACATGTTGCAATTTCCTACTTCCACCCCAGAAATAACCACTGTCCAAGTTTCTTTTGTGGGTGTCATTCCACAACTTTGTTTTTGAACATGCAATTATATTGAAAGGCAAAATCCTCATATAAATGTGTCTGTACTCGTAAAAGTTTTATTGATTTATGAAGGAAACAGCAGGAATGAAAAAAGTTTTTCTTATTTCTTTTTAAAGCACATGGTTAGTCCTTCGAACTTGAGAACTTTAATCTTCCTTTGATTCAGTAAAATTTCATTCTTTATTTCCTCCAGTTCTTCCTATCTCTCTATTTTTTCTTTCCTTATTAGATTTCTAGTACATGAATACTTGTATCACTAGCGCTATCTATCATGTGTATTAACTTTCATTTTCAGTTCTTGTCTCTTTGCTTCTTCCTGAAGCCTTCCAGGAGAGGTTCTTCACCTGATGTTTCAACTCACACCTCCAGCTGTATCTAGTCAACAATTAATTCCACATACAGAGGTTTTTGTGCTCTTATTTTTCAAGACCAGTATTTTAACTTAGTTCTTCATTAGAAACACTTCTGTCTCTATTTCATGGCATCAGCATCTTCTCTTACCTTCTCAAGAATATTTATTGGGCTTCTTCCAAGACTTGACAATTATGAATTGAGCTGCCATGAACAATCTGGTGCAAATATCTTTGTTGCCAAGTGATTTATGGTCTTTTGGATATACACCTGGTAGAGGAATTGCAGGATCAAAGGACAGGTCTACATTTAGATCCCTGAGTGTTCTCCAAACTTCTTTCCAAAAGGAATGTACTAGCTTGCATTCCCATCAGCAGTGCAGAGATGTTCACGTTTCTCCACAGCCATGCCAACATCTATAGTTTCGGGATTTTGTGATGTGGGCTACTCTTACTGAAGTTAGATGATATCTCAAAGTGGTTTTGGTTTGCAGTTCTCTGATGATTAAAGATGATGAGCATTTTTTCATGTGTCTGTAAATCATGCACCTGTCTTTTTCAGAGAAGCTTCTGTTCATGTCTCTTGCCCACAATGAAAGGGGATCACTTGCTCTTTTCTTATTAATAAGTTTGAGTTCTCTGTGGATTCTGGTTATTAGACCTTTGTTGAAAATATAACCTACAAAAATCCTTTCCCATTCTGAGGGCTATTTGCTTTACTCACTGTGTTCTTGGCTGTGCATAAGCTTTTTAGTTTGATCAGATCCTAGTAATGTATTTTTGGTGTTGATTCAGTGTCTGGGGGGTCCTCCTCACAAAGTATTCTCCCAGGCCAATTTTTTTCAGTTGTTTCCCCTGCACTCACTCCAAGAATTTTTATAGTTTCATGTCTTAAGTTTAAGTCCTTTAACCAGTGAGAGTCAATTTTTGTTAGAGGAGAAAGGTGTGGGTCCAATTTCAGTCTTCTACAAGTCACCAGTAACATTTGTTAAATACGGGATCTTTCCCCCAATTTATATTTTTGATAGGCTTATCAAAGATCCAATGACAATAAGTATCTGGGTTCATCTCTTTGTTTTCAATTCTGTTCCATATATCTACTGCTCTATTTTTGTGCCAGACCATGGAATACTATGCAGCATTATAAAAGATGGAGACTGTACCTCTTTTATCTTTACATGGATGGAGCCAGAAAATATTCTTCTTAGTAAAATATCTCAGGAATGGAAAAAATATATATACAATGTACTCAGTCTACTATAAAACTGATTTATAATCACTCACACATTCATATGAGAGATGAATCACAACTATAGCCCAGGATGAAGGAGAGAAGGGGAGGAGGATGGGAAGGGAGGGTGGTGGTTTGATAGAGGGTGGGTTAATGGTGGGACCACAACTATGGAGCATATTGCAAGGGTACAAGTCAAATCTATCAAGTATTGAACACAAATGTCTTAATCCTGTGATTAAGTAAATGAGGTGAAAGCTATCTTAATTAGTAGGATGTAAGCACTTCAATTTGTACAAGTAATCAACACATTGAATCCCACAAAGGCTTAAATGTATTGATGATCTATGTATATGTGACTTAATAAAAAAATAAAAAATTAAACCCACTGTAAATGGCATAGCTGAGGAAAAAAAAGAATATTTATTAAAGTTTGTTATCGGCCTCAGTCTATTAATTCATCTCCATCTGATGCCAGTTGTGCAATGTATTACCTGCTATCATGTTGGCTGTTGTCCTCAGTTGTCTCTTCTCCCCCACCTTCTGAGCTCAAATGTCAATGGGCTACATACCCTGACCAACAGTATCTGTACAGGAGAATGTGCCAGAGCCTAGGATCTGGCTTTTGCACATCCTGGTGATTTTAAATAGGAGCTAAAACACTACTGAGTGAAAGGCTCTGGTGTTCAAGTGCAGACCAGGTTTGAGGCAGCCCTGGTTTGAGGCTAGGAAACCTCCTTTATTCTGCCCTTGGACCTGCTTTCTCCAAATGGTTTATTTTGTATTTTGATTATGATCCTATAACTCTTAGGGGCTCCAGGTGGAACAGGGGAAATAAAGTCCCTGGGCCGTGCGGTCTCCCTGTGCTGCAGCCAGTACCTCCTCCATCCACGGGAACATGGCTGCCACCTTAGTGTGACCTTCCACCCAAGAGCCGTCACTTCAGCAGCTCACAGCAGGAACAGGCCAAGGTTTGAGTCTCTCTGGACAGTGAGCAAGATCTGCCACCTCGATTATTCTCTGATCTTAGTGTGATCTTCTGCCATGGAGCGTCTGTCTCAGGCAACAGCCTCCTTCTGGGCTCCCAGGCCCTCTCACAGTGTCCACACTAGTACATCTCACTGTCTCTCCATACATTGCACCGTGTCCTCAACACCTGCAGATTCTGGATACACTGTAAGAAACTGGCCAGCTCTAATAAGAACACTCGGAGGGCTGGCCTGTGAGCACAGAGCAGGCAGGGAAGAAGCAGACTGCTCCACCTGGATGCCCATCCACCTGTGCTGTCCCCTCACCCTCTGGAACACTTTTGGATTTTTCTTCTCTGAAGGACAAAGAAACTCTCCGAAATTAGGACAGAAGCATGCTGGCAAAAAGGGAAGCCGTTCCTCTTTGCTCTGATTTATCATGGGCAGCTGCTTGCTTCCTCCAGCACATACCACAAATGCCAGAGGACAGCAAATGTTGTCCTAAGCCACTCAGAGCACAGACTTCCTCTTCTGATGCAGTCAGGGAGCCTGAGCTTTCGTAAATGGGGCCATCTTGCTTTGCACACCTTCACAGTTCTTGCTGCAGCCAGGCAGTTTGGTCTCCAGCCTGCTTGGTAAGGTGCTCAGCTTGCCTGCAAGCTAATACAGTTTTGAACCATGGCGTGTTGTGGCAGAGAAACTCACTCATTCATTTAGCAAATGTTTAACCCAGTAGGCAGTTTCTTAGACCTTGGGAAACAGCAGTGCAAAATGGGTAATGGGCTTTACTTATCAGTGAGGGGAGGCTGAGAGTAACATCAAAGACTCTCATAAAGATGACTATTTCATCCAGAGACAAGTGCAAAGGAGGAAATAAAAGTAGATCACGTAATCAAGAGGGATGTACAGCTGGGGCTGAGTTAGCGGTCTGCAAGTAGAAAGTTGAGAGTGCTCTGACCTTTGCAAAGTGAAGGGTAGACCACACAAAAAAGCCAAGGGAAAACATTCCTGGCAGTGGGCACAGTGAGCTCTCAGTTCCTGAGCTGTGATCAGCCTTGGTCTGTTTGAGCAACAGAAAGGGGTCAGTGTGTTTGGAAGCCGGTGAGCAAAGGGGTAAGAGGTGATATCCAAGAAGTGAGCAGCAACAAATTGGGCAAGAAAAGGATTCCACTCTTTTTCCAAGCGCAATAAAAACCCAGTGGAGGGTTTGTGTTCTTCCTTGACCAGAACACCCCTCTGGGCGACGTGCAGACTGTAGGGTGAAGAACAAAAGCAGGTGCTTGGTTGAGAGGCTGCGACTGTATGGTATGTAAGAGACAGTGCTGATTCGGATTCTGGTGGTGACAATGTAGACAGAACAAAATGGACAGATTAAAGAGAGGTTTTGGAGTTGTGCTTGCAAAGACTTTTCATGGATAAATGAGGTGGATGACCCCAGGGTTCAGGGATGACCTAACTGAATGATGTTATCACTTCCTGAGGTGGTGATGTCCACAGAAGTAACATGCTCGGTGGGTTGAAATCCAGCATGATGATTCTATTATACTTGGTGTATCTGTTAGTCATGCTGGAGATGGACGTTCAGTAGGGATCAGCCATAGGTCCCAGCATCACTACAGGAGTGGAGGGGCTCTCCACTGGGGTGGACCTGACCAGAGGAAAATGGAGAAAGCGGATCTTGGGCTCCTGCAGTGGGCCAGGTCACAGGAGATGATGCAGGGTGGGCGTGGGGTAGGGGGAAGTGGGAATGGTGGCTGGAGGTGAGAAGAGGACATGGAGTTGAGAGAGGTTTTGTGATGCTAACTTTCAGGACAAGGACATAGGGGATGAATGGCTGCAGGGAGAGGGGGCTGTTTGGGCTGATGTGACTCATGGTGGAAGGATAATCACTGAGATAGAAAACAGTGGAAGGGGGACAATTTGGGAAGGAAAAGTCGTGAGTTTGACTTTGGGCCAGTTGAGTTAAAAGTGAATATCTTCTGGATCATTTGTGAATTATACCTTACTGTGGTACTAAACCCAGACTTAGGGATAAAAATCTTATTTTTCCCAAATTAAATTCCTCTCTTCCTCTCTCATACAGAATAGAACTCATTTTTGTAATTACAGAAACAATACATATTTGAGCAACAGAAAGGGGTCTTCACCCTACAGTCTGCACGTCGCCCAGAGGGGTGTTCTGGTCAAGGAAGAACAGAAATCCTCCACTGGGTTTTTATTGCACTTGGAAAAAAAATGGAATCCTTTTCTTGCCCAATTTGTTGCTGCTCACTTCTTGGATATCACCTCTTACCCCTTTATATTTCGTGTAAAAATTTTTAAACGTATGAAAAAGGAGAAACTTAAAAATCTGACTACCCAGAAATGATGAATATTATTATTTGATATAGAGTGTGCTCATTCTTTATAATTTTTATAACATGATGTGCTTACTGTGTTTTTAAACGTTTCTCCTGAAACATAGTTTAATGTTGTCATTATCTTCCTTAAAGTTTGGGAAGTAGAAACTCAGAGTTTGTCCCCACTTCTGAGGCTCTTTTGTGCTGTTCCTAATCCCCTGTGTGTTTTAAGAGACATGGTGACATTTCCTACTTGGGAAGGACATGGTCTTACTCGTGTATCAAGGTCACATGACCAATGTTACAATTCAAGGAAGCCGACAGCCTGAGAAAATGTCCTTGGATATAGGCCCAGTTCTGCTGGAGAGTGGATGTGAGTGGTGATTGCTGAGCAGCAGTGACCTCACTCCAGGGTAGACCTCTTTCTGTGGTCATCCTTCCTACTTTGCTTTCATTTCCTCACTAAATGTTTGCAGCCTTTAAAAAAAAAAAAAAAATGGAAAAAATTACTGAGCATAGGACAGAAATGGGTGTTGCCCAGAAAGAATCAGGCCATTCTGTCTGTACCTAGTGGACCAATCCTAATTATGGCAGGACTGATTGTTCATGCTTTTCCTGCCAACTGGATACAGAGCTCTCGTCTACTTCTGAGTGATGTCGCTGAGCAGGAGAAGAGGCAGAGACAACTTCCCCAGAGGGAGTGGTGGGAGGATGTGGGCCAGGAAGGATGGCGTGCTCAGAGGTGACTCAGATCCCACACACAGAGTGTCCAGGCAGGCCTTTCATCCAGCTTCAGTGACAGTGGGGAGGGAAACTCCCTTAGCTGCTATAAATTGAGAATGGTTTTTGGTCGGAACTTGGTTTGAACCCACCACCTCTGGTATATGGGACCAGCGCCCTACTCCTTTGAGCTACAGGTGCCATCCAATGTGAGAATGGCCTCTGCTATACATAACAGAACCAGAAAGGCGCCATAAGCTTTGGAATTTAATGTCACATATTTTTGTGATTGATAAGGTATCATCTTTGTTAGATTTGGTAAGGGAAACAGAACTGCTCAGAATCATACAGAATAAGTTTTTGCGCCTGTGCAAATTGGACCTTGAACAATTGTAGGAGAAGCTGGGGGATAGTGTCTGGGAGGCTCTGGGTGACAGCACAGAAAACTAGAGCAGGGACCACAGGGGAGGAAGCCGATGCTCCGTGTTGCCTCTGTCACTGGTGGTGGCCTGAGCCGCTGCAGATGGGGACAGAGAAGCTGCACACAATGTGTGGGGGGACGAGAACATGCTGCAGCCCCACGGCCCCTAACGGTGAACTGGGCTCCCCAGGGATAGAGTGGACACCCACATGTCTCTTACTGCTTCTGACCCAAAGACAGGTGGCCTGCGGAAGAAACCAGAGTTCTTTCCAAAAGCCATCCTGCTTCCCTGGCCCAGGCCTCAGAGAAGCTCAGGGGGAAACTAGGGGAATTCAAGGGGCCTAGAGCTGAGCTGTGGCCCACACCATGGGTGAGCCACCATCAGAGACCGGCCTTCAAAAGCACAGGGCTGCAGCTCTTTCCTTTATTAATAGAACACAGTCACAGTTATAGGGCTGTTGGGAGCCAGTATAAAGCAAATGCTTACAACTCCAAGGGGCCAGGCGAGTAGAAGATGCCTAATAAATATGTATTGCTTACTGTTATTTAATTCGGGGGACAATGAGGGGCAACACATGTTTATGAGAAAAGCGAAGCTGCAATGAAGGCTATTTAAGATGATTTTGCTTCATTACGTAGGACCAATTAACAGTTACTGCTTGTTACAACATTCTTGAAATAAAGAATGGGTGGACGCACAGTTGAAAAGACACCTGTGTGCTAGGAATGACAGCGATAGGATGTTGATCCTGAGTCCTTCTCCTGTGAGGTCAGTCAATGCCAAGAGTGGTAGAGAATCCCTTGGGATCCAGACAGAAACACAAAGTCAGCTGCAAGTCAGAAAAGTGAGTCTGCTCTCAAGTTTCTTAAGAAAACATCTCTTTAAAGGGGGGTGGGAAATGGAGTCAGGGATTCTGAGCCCAGTCAACAGGTATAGGGTGCCATTTGCCACTTGCCAACATGGAAGTCACATGAGGGAGACTTTTGGAACATTACTGGGCCGGAATATGTAATGGAGAGCTTAATGAGAATAGCAAACAGGCAATGGTGAAATCTACATGAAGGGATAGGGTGGGCTGGGTGGTGAACTCATTTCACATGCAGAAATTATATGGACTAAGCCTATTTGAAGATTCAAACTGTGAATTAAGTTTTACAAAAATCTATGCAGGTTATTCATTCCGTTTTACAGGTCAAGGGCAACTGAGGTTTACAGAAGTGAAGCCACTCACATTAGTCCCTAGTGAGGCTGGACAGACACAACATCATAAATGTGGGTGTTGTGAAACTGCAACTTGCCTCAGCCCAGTCTGGACAATAGGCTTGGAGAGGGTGAGGTGAGCTCAGAAATGGACTGATGGACTTGCATCTGATGACGAAAATGATAGAGATGGTATAAATTTTGTGAATCAAAATAGTTTAATTAACTATATAGTATAAATACTATAACAGTAGATTATTTAAGATTATATATATTTGTGTGTGTGTGTGTTTTGAGACAGAGTTTCGTTCCATTGCCTTGGGTAGAGTGCTGTGGCGTTATTGCTCATAGCAACCTCAAACTCTTGGGCTCGAGCAATCCTCTTGCCTCAGCTTCCAGAGTAGCTGGGACTACAGGTGTCCAGTTAGTTTTTTTCTATTTTTAGTAAAGATGGTCTCGATCTTGCTCAGATTGGTCTCAAACTCCTAAGCTCCAGGGATCCTCTTGCCTCAGCCTCCCAGAATTCTAGGATTACAGGTATAAGGATCACACTGTACCTAGTCTTATTCATAGTCATAGATGTGACCAGAAGAAGGAGTGAAAGCAATCTGAAAAAGCTGAGGAAAACCCAGAGAGACACAGGCACACACATACACATTATGCAATCTGAATTATATCCTACCCAGATTCTTTTTTGGAGGATGTCAAAATATTGTTTAAGAAGAAAGACACATGGCCGTTGAGTATCTAGAGGTGCCGATCCACTTTTAAATTTAAACAATCAGAAGTTAAAGACACATGATGTAGCGTGGGTGGGATATAATTCAGTAAACATTTTGGGGAATGTATTCCTCAATAGCGATCAAATTTAAGAATGTGTATGACATTAATCCTGCAGATTCTGTGGCTTAAAATAATTTGAAATATATTTGACTTGTGCAAATTCCTCTCCGCCAAGCAGTATATTTAAATATGAGGGTGTTCCCTGCATCATTGTTTGACAATTTAAAATTCTAAAAACAATTTAAATGTCCATCTCTGAGGAGTCGATTAAATAAATGATTATAGCCATAAAATAACATACTAGACCATCTTTTGAAAAAGGTGTAGATCAGTTTGCACTGATTTGGAAAATACTTAAGACGAACTATTAATGCAAATAGAAAGCTGGGTAGTGTGGATCATATATAAGCACATGCTTATATAATTACAGAAAGGATGTATGTGTGTAAGCGTTAGCATATGTGTATATGTGTGTATTTTATACAAAAAGTATAAATGATAATTTCACCTAGGAGGAAAAGAGAATTTTATGTTTCACTTTACCATCTTCTGCACCTTTGAATTTTTGACAACCAGTGTTACAATTTTTTTTTTAAATTCAGGAATAGCAAAAATAGTAGGAAAAATGTAAATCATATGGAAATGACTAAAATAAGTACAGTTTTCACTGATTGTCATGCCAGCCGCCCACCATGAAAAGTTGGGTGCATTTTTCTTCCACACCTTTCTCTGCTTATTAAAATCTCTTTCTCCCCCTTTCTCTTCACCTTGCCAGGCATCTGTGCTATCACGGGGCCACGCTACACGTGCCGGACAACAGCCTTTCTTTTCCAAAGCGTGAAGTCCTTGACTATATTTTCAGTAAGTTCAAGAGTTCAGGTACATATGTCTCATCTATCTGTTTCATTCTTTTTTTGTTTTTTTCTGAGACAGCATCTCACTCTGCCGCCCCAGCTAGAGGACAGTGGCATCGCTAGTTCACAGCACCCTCAGACTCCTGGGCTCAAGCAATCCTCCTGCCTCAGCTTCCTGAGTAGCTGAGACTACAGGCACCTGCCACATCTGGCTAGTTTTTCTATTTTTTGTAGAGACAGGGTCTTGCTATGCTGCCCATCCTCCTGCCTCAGCCTTCAAAAGTGTTGGATTATAGTCGTGACCACTATGCCAGCCATGTCTCATCTGTTTCGCTGTCTCCCTGGGGTTTTCAGTGTGATTGTAAGGAACATACATTCTTGGAAAGTCAAAAACTTTAATTGAGAGAGTGGTGAAGGGTGACTTTGCAATTGTTTCCAATGAAAAGCCAGCTAGGTGCTGGTGCTTGGTGCTGGCAGATTCCAGTAAGAGCTGCTAGTAGTGGAGAGAAGGTCTGAGTCAGGCTTGAGACCCAGTGACCCAGCGCCATTCAGCTGCCCTGGGTGGAGGCTCCAGGGAAATACTTCCCTGATGATCTCTGGATAGGCCTCTTCATTGCCTTCCCCAAGAGGGGAGGAGGAAGAAGTGGACACAGAGGTGGAAATAACCATTAACTCAAGGCTGGGAAAGTCTTTCTCAGAGTCCTTGTCCCTGGGAAAGGTGGAGAGCAGTTGACAGGACAGGGACCAGATGGAGGAGACAGCCTCTGCAGTTACTGAGTGTTATTATTGCTTTGGTGACAAGCTCTAGCTGCTTTAGACACTTCAGATGCTTCCCCACGCAGCCCACAATAGCAGGTGCTTGTTCATTGCACCTGCAGGGCTGTGACAGTGGGTCGCCTCCACCTCCAGGGCCAGGGGGTAAAGCTTTCCCAAGCAGAGCCCTGCATATCCTATGTGCCGTATAGTCTGCATTGCATGGGAAGTCACACCTGGAGAGAATGGCAAGTGGCAATGTCACAGAGGGGGCAAGTCCTGCTTCTCCTTCAGAGGTTGGGCCAAGCCACAGTTCAGCACGCGCTCACCCTATCTGACGGTCACCACTTTTCTGTCCACACTGACAATTCTTCTTGTCGGGTCACTCTGAGCACCTTTATTAGTTCCTGCTTTTATTTTTATCTTTGCCTTCGTAGCTCTGGAAATAAGGCCTTTTCTCAGCTAACTGGCCCTCATGTTACATTCTGTTGGGATGTGAGAGAGTGGGAGGGACTGGCTGGGAGCTGGAGGGGCCCAGCAACAGGGCAGGCGAGGGTGCCGTGGAGCAGGAACAGAAGGGTGCAATGCCTGCCTCCCTCGTGGGCTCTGGGGTGTGGAAAGGGGAAGAAATGGATCCCGTGCTAACCCGGGGAAGCAGGGCCATTCACTTCCATGCCCTATTCCCTAGCTCAGCAAGGGCTGAGACTATGGTGAAGGGTGCAATGCCTCCC
>NW_003852483.1:2197087-2368164 GCF_000181295.1 Otolemur garnettii | reverse complement strand
GAAATGGACCCCGTGCTGGGCTCCCTGACTCGGGGAGAGCAGGGCCATTCACTCCCATGCCCTATTCCCTAGCTCAGCAAGGGCTGAGACTATGGCAAAGGCCAGTGGCAATTGTTCACTTGTGTGGAACTGTCACCTGCCATCTTTATCGCCTGCCTTCCAAGGACAGAGAGGTAATACGGGGGTGGGCAGGGCCTCTGGGCAGTTTCACTCCTCAGCGTCCATGGGTGGATTCTGAGCAGAAAGAAGGCCGTTGAGGCTCTTTATTTGTAAGTGGATGGATGGGTCCTCAGAGCCGGCCAGCATCCCTCCCACACACACTTCAGCCTGCAGAGGGGCCCGGAGGGTGGTTTGGCTCTCTGTCCAGGGGAAGGGAAATGGCTCTGCCAGAGGGCGCTTGTCCTTACCCACTGTGGAAGCAGAAGACGTGGGTGTCATTTCTGACTCAGCCCCTTTGTTTCAGCTGTGTCACCTGTGTAGGTCTGATTTCTTGGCTGGAGAGCCCTTAGGGTCCTTCCTGGTACCCGAGTCCTGGTCTTATCTGGTAAACGCACTCTTCAAAAGCCTGCAGCTCCCTACGCCAGCTGGCCTGTGGGCTGCAGCAGGTGAGGGTCATTTGAAACAGGCACAGCTGCCTTGTCCCTAATGATGAGGAAACTCAGAAGCGTCTGGAAGGGGCTGCTGGTCCAGTCAGCTGCCCAGCGGTGGGTTAGCTGTGCAATAGCCCAAGGATGTGCGTGCCACTTCCCAGCCCTCAAGTGACCAGCGTGGTGTCCGCAGACAAGTGGCTGAGGAAAAGTGAGTGACCAAATGAGGACACCTGTCCTCCCACCACCCTCACCCCATTAGAAACTGAGAGTGGTGGCAGCTGGCATCTGGTCAGGAGACAGTACTGTCCTCTGTATGCCGGCACCAGGAAGTAGCAGCAGATGCCACCTCCCACTGTAGAAAATGAGTTTTTTGTTACACTGCGGTACACACGCCCTGCTGGCTTTCTTCCCCCCAAAGTAATATGTTTGATTATAGATGTGTGTATACTATATACAGGCAGAAGAAGCACATCAAATCCAAGCCCTTAGTTTCTCTAAGTGTATATATCAGAGACTGCTTTTGCCCAAGAGTTATCTTCTTTTATATTTTGAATTATAAAAGCAGTATAGGTCTGTGGTGATAGTATAAATAACATAGGCATCAGTTTTTTTTGATATTTTTTATTTCATCACAAAATAGAGTCATTTGATATGCTATGTTGTTGTGAGACTTTTTTCCTACCTAAAGATATTGTGGGCTGGGTGCAGTGGTGTGCACCTGTAGTCCCAGATACTGGGGAGACCAAAGCAGGAGGATTGCTTGAACCCGGGATTTCGAGGTTGCAGCAGGCTGTGACAGGGCCACTGTACTCTAGTCTTGGAACAGAGAGAGACCCCCCATCTCAAAAAAAGTATTGTGTAAATATTTCCAATTCAGTCCATATACATCTTTCTTACTTTTTGACTTTGTTGGTGGAATAATCTCTCTTAACATAAATTGGGCATGTCACCACCCATTCAATAGTCATCCTTGGAGATGCCTGGCTCTTGCTACAGACAAAAATTAATGCAATGACCAATCTTAGTTATTTTTTATAAATGGCTGCTTGTATTTCTACTGTAGAACTTTCTAGAAGTTAGACTGCTGGATGAAAAGACCATTACATTCTGTCTGTTACTTTCTGAAAAGTTACAATAATTGATTTTTGCATTAATAACGTGAGAGACCCGTTTTCCCACATTCTCACCACCCACAGTTTGTTAAAATGTTGACGATTTTTGCCAGCCTGATTAACAGAAACAATGCCTCATGATTGTTTTATTCTGAATTTCCTTGCACAGGTTAGTTGGCTGTTGGCGTCTCTTCCATGACTCTGCGTGTTGCTCCACTTTGCCCCCTTTTCTTATTAATCTTTATAAAGCAAGTTCACCAACTCTCTCACTATTAAATGCTTGCACACTTAATTTTAATATTTTTGAGTCTGGCTTTTAAAAAATATTTCATTTGTGTTTTTTGGTGTAAAGAATTATTTTTTAATTTATTATAAATTATTTAAAATATTCAAATTTTAAATTAAACATAACTTTTTTTTCTGCAAGTTTTCATATCTAGAAAGGTCCTCTCTGAAGTGAAAAACAAATTGTCTTTTCCCTCTCATATCACTCACCACTCACTGCTGACACCAGGGATGGGTGGCCGGGGTGTCCACACACAACCAGTTGTCCAGCAGACACCAGCCAGGTGTCCTGCATTTCAGATCGAATCTGACATCACCTACGTGGAAACAGTAGTGCCAGATCCCACAGATCTGATGGCTTGGTCCCACAAGACTACCCCCTACCCCGATGCCAGTAGAAGGTAATGTGTCATCAACTATATTTTTGGCAGAGTAGGTATAAATTGGGGTTCCCACAACCACCCCCTCTTTGGGTTTTAATTAATTTGCTAGAGCAGCTCATAGAGCCCAGAGAACCACTTCACTTACATTTACCCATTTATTATGTGCAGCCCTAAAGAAGGATGGAGATTTTACCTCCTTCATGTTTACATGCATGGAGCTGGAAAATATTCTTCTTAGCAAAGTATCTCAAGAATGGAAGAAAAAGTCTCCAATGTACTTAGCCCTACTAGGAAACTAACTTACAGCTTTCATAGCAAAGCTATAACTCAATTATAGCCCAAGAATATGGGGAAAGGGGAGAGGGGAGGGGAGATGATGGGTGAAAGGAGGGTGATTGGTGGGATCACGCCTGTGGTTCATCTTACAAGGGTACCTGTGAATCTTTCTAAATGTAGAATATAAATGTCTTAACACAGTAACTAAGAAAGTGACATGAAGGTTATGTTAACCAGTTTGATGAAAATATTTCAAATTGTATATAAACCCAGCACACTGTACTCCATCATAGCTGTACCCCACAGCTATGATTTAATTAAAAAAAAAAAGTTCTTACAAAGGATGCAGATGAACAGCAGATGAAGAGCGGGACACACACGCCACCCTGCAGGGTCTGCCACTTGTCCAGCAGTCCAGAAGCTCTCCCACCCTGCCTTTTGCATTTTATGGAGGCTTCATTACATTGGCCAGATTGATGAACTCATTGGCCATTGGTGATCACCTCAACCTTCAGCCCCTCTCTGGAAGCTACTGGAGGCCCCAGCTACTAGTCATCTCATTAGCACAAAAAGGACACTCCTGTTACTCTGGAGATACCAGAAGCAGAGCAGCAAACAAATATCCTACATTTTGATATTGTGTGGCTCACCATGTAGTTTTTATCAGTACCATGCGCTAACCAATTGCGCAACGGGAGCTCTCACCATGTAGTTTTTAAACTTGATTGCAACACCTATGGACCGTGTCTGTTGTATGTGCTGTGCAGTAGAAGTCTAGGTTCCCTGTGTCTCAGGGACATCTAGGAGCCTCTGCACAGGACAGCAGGTCTCCCAAGGGCAGAGACCCAGATGATTGTTCTGATTGTTCTCACAGTAGCCTCCCCCCACCCACAGGGCCCAATCAGGGTGTGACCTCATTCCTTTTGAATTTTCTTTCCACAGAACCAAGTCCCTGGGTGTGTCTCTTTTCCACTGTTAAATTTTCCCAGGCTTTGCATAAAAAAGGAATTCCTGGAGCAGGTTTCTGTACTCAGGCTGCTTGGAAAATTCATGGACTTTTTTGGGAAAATGTTCTGGTTTTTTTTTTTTCCTAAATAAGGAAAAAATTACCAAAATGATCAGTTCAGGAGAGTTCTCACAGAATCTGTGAATTAATTCTTTCCAATTTTTTTTTTTCATAGTAGTGGGAACTGGGTGATGGCATGAGTCTGGATTCTTCTTGTATGCTTCCACAAATGTGCCCTACTACTAGGGGTTTGGGGGTTCTGAGCCACCCTTTCATCCCATGTATTAATTAAAAGACAGGATTGGATTGGATGACGTGAATTGCCTTCCGTGTCAGCTTTTCCAGGATGCTAGGAATTATCTGCCACTGATGGCCTCGTTGGTCCTGCTCTTAAGTGATTTGGCAGGGGGGACAGAATTCATCAGTATTTCCTTTTTAGAGTAACAGATGTAGAAAAGCTTCACTATTCTCTACCATTTGGGGCTTGGAAAAAAATTGTCACTCGATCAGATTTTTAAAATTAAAGTGTCCTATTAACTTGATGTAATGCGACCTACATTAACTTCAGAGATTGTCCTTTTTACTAAGGGCAAGCACAGAGGGTCTGCAGGGTCACCGCGGCTCCACCCTGTTCTGGCTGTGTAGGCTCAGAGGCTTTCTGTGACGTCAGAGAGCCTGCTCTCAAACAACTTCAGGAGTGTCCTTGACACCATACATTATATCTTTTTCTTAAATTCACTTTTCTTTTTGGCTCTCAGCTTTTCCTAGTTAAAAAAGAAAGAACAAAGCAACTTAGCGTGTGTAGCCGGAGTGTCTAGCCCCCTGATGTTCTTCCCTCCTTCTACCTGAGGTTACATGACCACTACAAGCAGTTTGGTGTTCTTGTCGCACCTAAGATTTCTTAAAAAGGCAATTGTGAAGTATGTGGTTTGTTCCAAAGAATGTGCAAATATTCATATACCATATGCACGTGTAAAGGTAACATGAGGCTATAGCACACATCATGGTCACAGATCCAACAGAAATGTCAGTGGTGGGGCATGACAGCAAGACCAATACCAGAAACACACCACAACTCAAGCCACAGAGCTCCGCTGGGGCCCTGGATTCCCCAGCTCAGTCACCATATCCCTGTCCTAATCTCCTTCTGAATCACCTCCCGCCCCACCCCCAGGCAAATCTGCCCACATTCCCAGGGGCCATGCTGCGCTCTAGTGTCAACAATGATCATTTTTCACCTGCATTACCTGCTGGTCTGATCACTAACTAGTCTCCTGCATCTCTACAATCACGTCTCTACTGCATAAACCTTCTGGTGGCTTCCTATGACACCTGCATAAAATCAAATTGCAGGCCTCTGGAGACCTTTCCAGCCTGCTTCTTCTGGCCTCACCCTGTCACCGCTGGGGGCTGCCTGCACCCTCTCCCCTACTGGCTCCCTTCTGTTCCCTGGACTCTGCAGGACGGCACCTGCTTCAGGGATCCTGCCCTTGGCTGTTCATGTGTGCAATGCTCTTCCCACTACGTCTTCCCTTCATTCCGTCTCACTGATTCAGAGAGGCCTTTTCTGTTAATGCTATAGAAAGTCTCTGCCCCAGTTCCTCTCTGCTCAATCCCCATCGTGAGCCCCCACTGGGTTGCCAGGTCCCAGAGCAGTGCCTAGCTCCAGGGAGGTGGCAAACTTGTGGAATGAATGAATGGGGACAGAGACTATCTCATGAGGGGGCTGAGCAAGGTGACCTCTATGAGAGGTCCCCTCCCTGGCACCAGTGAACACCACTCTAGTGGTTGGGGGAGGAGGCAGAGCTCATTTATATCTCACCTCCAGATTCTTTTATGAACTCTAGAACTATGATTCTGTCCCTTTAAAGACATTGTAACAGACAAAGCCTTCAGGCCCCTCAAGCATCTGCATTCTGTCCTTGCCCCTGTCCCTGAGCACCTTCCATCCTCCTTCTAGACAGTGGCCAAGCCTGGTCTATGTCATTTTGACAAATTCTCCCTCTGTCCATGCCAGAGGGGTGTCACCAGGAGAGGCTGGACTCCACTTCACAAGCCATTCCCAGCTCTCCCATTTGCCAGGGTGGGCCAGTGAATTGTCCACGGGGCGAACCTCAGCCTTGGCTTCTGCATCCTTAAGGTGGGGAGAGGAATAATTCTGTACTTGGCATGGAGGTGTGCTGAGAGGATGAAAGAGACAGTTGGCGTGGGTGTGTCTGGCATCTGGAAGAGCACAGCTAGCAGCAGCAGTGGGGCCAGCCTGAGCCCACACCGCAGCCCCGTGCAGGTGATAGACTGGGCCATACTGCTGTGGGGTCCTGTGTCCTCGGCTGTTACCCCGAAATCCAGCCTGGCCAGTTGGCACCTTCATTCCCACATCCCTGATGCCCAGTGTCCCCTCCTGCACTGCACACCCTCCTCTACTCCTGCCTCGGCCCTGCAGGTGCAGCACTGGGGTGTCCTCATGTGAGGCTGTCAAAGTCCCTTTGACACACAGTGGCCACCTCTGAGTTCTTCCTACTGCATGGCAAGTCCATCTCTAGGGCAGCCGGGGCTTTTAGAGAGCAGACTCTCCATGGGCAAGTAGAGAGAAGGGGCCCAGCTCCTAGTGAGTGGACTTCCATTTGTCTAAAAGGCGTGCTATACCCTTGACAGTGAGATTTGCATGCACCAAAATAGGATAAAAAATACAACGGGCGATCGACAGCGTCACAGAGCAATGTGTCCTCTTGTCCCACCATTCTTTTTCAGATTCAAAATGTGCAAAAGTAAACGACATACAAGCGTATATTTTGGGAAGTGCACAGGGACGCAGTAAACATTAGAAAAGAAAAGCAGAGGCGTGATGACAACACCAAACGGACATCTGGGAAACAAACTGGGACGTGAGAAGTGGCCGGGGACTGTGGCAGGCCAGGGTCTGAGTGGAGTGGAAGAGAAAGAAGGCGAAAAGCTGGATTGGATGGGGAACAGATCGTACCCACTCTGCCGCACAGAAACGGGGGTGTGAAGATGCTAATTTGGCCAAGATCTCAATGTTAGAAAGCAGCAGAGCTGGGATTCACGCTGAGGCTGCTTTGACTCCAAAGCTGGTTACTTCTCTAGGTGCCAAAAGGTCCATCAGTGGAGGAGGAGAAAAGAGAGGAGAGGCAGTGGGAGACGGGTGGGTAGGATGAGCATTGGAAGTGGCAGAGGAGCCGGGGAGCAGAGTCTGAGAACCCAGTGGAGGCAGAGTAGGAAAGGAGATTAATTTAATAGCATCAATCAGAGCGGACGTCACAGACCTCTGCTATGGACTAACTCGTGTGTCACTCCAAATTCCTGTGCTGAAGCCCTGCCCACCTCCCATGTGACTACGGCATCTTTAGGAGGTAATGAAGGTTAAATGGGGTCAGAAGGCTGGGGCCCTTGTGATGGGGTTGGTGTCCTTGTGAGAAGAGAGTTTCCTCTCTCTCTCCCTCATCTCTCTCTCAGCTCCCTCTGCCTTTTCCCCTATCAGGGGAGGACAGTGCTAGAAGGTGGCTATCTGTGACCCAGGGAGAGAGCCCTCACCAGAGCCCAGTCGTGCTGCCTCCTGCATCTGGGACTGTCAGCATCCAAACCTGTGAGAAAATAAAGGACACATATCACTTAAGCCGTGCAGTCAAATGTCCTGCCCCCCTAGTGGCCCAAACAAAGGAATTCAACCTCACTCCTAGCAGAGGTATATAGAGCCTCGTTCATTCAGGAAGTATCTGGTGAACTGACACTGGGCAAGTGGTATGAAAAGAAGGCACTTGTCTTGTGACCCCACACAGTGTGGCTGCCACCCTCCGCGTGCAGACGGTGCCGCGTCACAGACCCTCTCGGGGCAGGGGCCCAGAAACAAGGTTCCCAACCCAATTCTGTCCTGCCCTTGAAGATGACTGTCATATTGCTCAGGGATAGAGCATTTTCAATCCTGGCAAAGCAGGAGAGGAACAATGGGGTGACTTGGCCTCCTCAGTTACCCTGCGATTTTGGTAAGCACGCCTGTGTAGGGTTTGAGGGCACTGTCTTTAGATGGCAGGATGGGTGTGCAGAGGGATCCTTGTGTTGGAGGACTGGCGTGAAAGGATAGTGTCTCGAGCTCCTCCTCCAATGGCAGCCTCCTTCTGAGAGGCCGCAGGGCAGCCCCTGTGTGTGCTGGGTGCTTTCATTCTCAGATTGTCCACAGATTTCCAAATTTCCTATCAAGTGACAGCAGGGAGCCACCAGCAAAAGTAATCCTTTTTTTTTTTTTTTTTTCACTGTGGTTCAGCAAAAGTAATTCTTCAAGGTGCCAAGATTCCAGCACACAAAGCCCAGGGGACCAGAGGAACGTGGGGCAGGCAAGACGGAGGTTCTCCTTAAAATGAAAGGAGACATTCAGAGATGTAACCGTATTTGCCTCCTTTATCCTAATTTTCTTTCAAAAAAAAATGTTTCAATTTGTTTCAAATGAAGAGGGAAATGCAAGCTACACTTATTTCTGATTGGATGCAAGAGCTTTCAAATGTGGAAACATAGCATCTTTCTACTTGTTGGGTTCCACTTTTAAAGCTGAAAAATAAACATTTTTTTCTTGAGACTTGGGCTTTGTGTTTTCAAGGGGACAATATCAAAGCAATATTACATTTTCAAGGGATAAACCTCACTCTTTTAGCCTGCTCTGCAAATGCACTGCTGTTCCGAGTGCACTGTAGCTAAATTATTGTGCCCCCATCTTTCCTGGAATGTTTGCCAGTCTTTGCTCATAAAAGTGTTCATGACAGTACATTACAAGGTATGGGTAGGCTTCTGGATGATAAACAGATGGAATTATCATCAAGATATTGTTCAGTATGAGCATCGTTTTATTTTACGAAACTTTAAAAAAGTGTCCAGTGCTCCCAGCAGCTGTATTATCTTTTGATTACCCCGAGTATCAAAGGCAGATGGTAATGAATGAGCAGGACGTGGCTTATCAGTGCACCTAAGAAAAGCCACTCTCTGGATGTCTTCAGCCCTTTCTCCTCCGAGCAGGATGTGCTGTGAATGTGCCTTTTGGGTAGCAGATGGCCAGCCTGTATGTCCTCTCCAGCCCCTCAGGGTGGTGATGCCCGAGTGCTGCACCCTTGGCTGAGTAATGGCCAGTGCAACTGGAAGCAGGGACAGAAGTGCCAGCTCTCACCTGCCAGCCCAACCTTCTCCTTAGGGGAGGGCTACACCCTCCTTGGACTTCTCATTAACTCTTCTTTTCCTGAGCCCAAGTGAAAACCTCATGAGTGCATACACACACACACACACACACAGTACACCTGCAACAGCATACACATTAGTACATACATGCACACACCCCGTAGATGCAAGCACACAAACCATATGCACAAATATACACACACCCTACACATATCATGCACATACATGTGAACATACCCCACACATGCCACACATGTGGACAAACAAGGCATGCATACAACAGCACCCAGGCGTCACACACACACCACTCATGTGCACACATACCCCACACGATCCCCTACACTGTATCTGCTGTTTCTTGAGCAGTTCCCTGATCCAGGTCACCACAGGGATTTCTGAAGCAAAGCCTGAGAGGCTCCTTCTAGGGAGAACCCAGGGAACGAGGAAGCATGCCCGCCCCTTCCTAGTCTGCTAAGTGGTCATTCATCCACTCAGCACATGTGAGTGTCCCTGATCGGCCAGACGCCTCTCCAAGTCCTGCTGAGGGAGGTTCCTGCAGCAGGGGCAAGGGGGACACTGGTGCTGAGAGTGGGTGTCACTCACATTTTCATGGAGCTTGTCCTCAATGAAGGTGGGGGCAGGAGTAAGAAATGAACATATCGGAGAACATTATACTCAGGCATGACAAGAGGGAAAGAGAACCTGGGACCTGCAGCCCAGAGCTGATGGGCAAAGTCCCTTTGGGAGAGTAGAGGAGCAGTGGGCGGGTCCAAGGGCCGGGGAGGGTGGCAGTGTGGTGTGAGGAGACCTGAAGGGGTGTGCTCCTTCCCCTCTGAAGGAGTGGGAGGATGAACAAACAAAAGGAAGAAACGAAAATAACGAGGGGGCTAAAGAACCATCCCCACACGAGAGGAAGGTCAGCCCCACAGAGCCCCAAGGAGAGGCTGAGACGGAGCTGAATCAGGGAAGGATCTGGAGCGGGAGATGGAGGGGAGATGGTGCCAGCCTGGCACAGGCACCAGCCTGGCAGGATTAAAATAAAGTAAAATAGTTAAAATTAATTACATTACAGCTTTGAGAGTTTGAGCTCACAGTCACTTTCTACCTTTCTGTTTTGAAGGAATTTTGAATTTACCGAAGAGTTGCAAGATAGAGCCTACATGTCCCTTGGCCACGGGGCCATTTGTCTCATCTCCAGTGATCATTGATAAAATATCATTAGCTAAACTGCAGACTTTGAGGTTCCCCATTGTCTACTTGCCCCATTTTCTGTTCCAGGGTCCAAGTCAAGACCCCACACGGTGTTACACTTCATGACTTCTTGGTCCTCTAATCTATGACAGCTCCTCAGTCTCTGATCTTTCTTTGTCTCCTATAACTGTGACACGTTCGAAGAGTACTGGCCTGTTGTTTTGTAGGACTTCCCTCCTTCTGAGTTAACACTTAATGCCTCTGACGGGACTGTGGTTGTGGCCTTGGAGAGAACAGCACAGAGGCAGGGGGGAGTGCCTCCCACCACCCCACGTCAGGGCATGTGTGAGACAGACATGCCTCCTTCCTGGGGTGTTGACCTCATCTCCTGGTCCAGGGCATGCACATTTCTGCATTGTCATGTGAGCTTTTCCTTTTCCATGTGTTGTTAGAAGCCCATCACTAAGTCCTGCCCACACTCAAGGGGAGGAAAATAAAACTTTACCCCCTGGAAGAGGGTAGTATCCAAGAATTTGTGAGGTATGTTAACTACATCCCCATAATTAAGGAATGTTGCCCACACCAACATTTTGATTATTGTCACAGTACTGGTGGTGCGATTGCCCTTTCTTTCTGCAGGAAGGCGACACTCTGCCGAGGGGACAGTCCTGTAACTAGAGTCCTGGATACTTTGCTTTACCAAGACCAAAGGAGACTCCAGTTAGGGGGAGCAGGCTCAGCATGCTCAACTGTACCCCTAAAGTGACAGGAAAGGAATAAAAACCTTATTAACTGGTAGGGGGCAGAAATAACTCGGGTAAGATCTCTTCACACATTGTGTAAGTGACTCATCTGAGCAGATCTGGACACAGAGTGTCCACCCCCTGCCATCCTGTGGGAGGCACCTGCTGTTGGGGGGAACGGGGCCCATTGCTCATGGCAAGGCTGCTGGAGCATCTACCTGGGGGTGGGTCTCTGGCTTCCCAGTTTCCTGTCTAACTCTGTGTGGCCTGTGACCACTGGGGTGCAATCCTCCATAGGAAGTATTAGTTTACACTGGTGGCTTAACGACAGGAATTTAGTGTCTTAGCATTCTGAAGGGCAGAGGTCCAAGACCGAGATGTGGGCAGGCCGTGCCCCTTCTGAAGGCCCGAGGAAGCGTCTCCCCAAGCCCTCTCTCCTGCCTTCTGTTAGTTCCTTGGTTTGTGGCAGTGGGCAGTGAAACGCCAACCTTCCTGTGGTGTTCTTCTCCTGCAAATATGTATCTATGTGCAAGTTTGCCTCTTTGTAAGGACACAACTTATATCGGATTAGGGCCCATCCTACTAACCTCATCTTAACTCAAGACATTTGTAACAATCTTATCTCCAAATCTAGTTGCATTCCAGGGGACTGGGGGTTGGGGTTTTAAGTCATGCGTTTAGGGGGCAATGTCTTTCAACCTATAACTAGATGGGAGATTACTTGCTGGAGGAACAGAGAGTCCCCACTAGGTCAGGGTGGTAGACCAAGCAAGGGCTGGGGGGAGATGTGGGGCCTGGAAGACAGATTATATGGAAGAAAGCCAGGCTCCTGATCTCTGGGACCCTCAGCCCCCTCTCCCTACTCTGCTTTCACAGGGAAAGTGGCCAGCCCCACCGTGCTCTCACTAGGGGAGAAGTGTGGAGGACTCTTTGGAGAAAGTTAAAAATTCCCAAAGAAAGGGGTGGCGCCTGTGGCTCAAAAGGGTGGGGCACTGATCCCATATGCCAGAGGTGGTGGGCTCAAACCCAGCCCCGGCCAAAAACTGCAAAAAAAAAAAAAAAAAAAAAAAATTCCCAACGAAAGTATCACTAGATGTTGGCATCTGCTAATTCCTTTCTTGAATCTGGATCTCTCTGCACTAGTCTGCAAGCCCTCCCATACTCCCACCTGCCCACATCACTACTTTACTGTCCCTCTCTGAAATACGAATGGACAGCAGATGCACATGGAGAAAGTCTCTACATGAAAGGCAGAGACACAAACGAGCAAAATCAGAAAGCAGAAGAAACAAAAATAACGAGGGTGCTAAAGCACCAAAAAGCAATAATTCCTTTTATCAGAGATTGCATCTGTAGAAAAAGAACAAAATGATATTAAAAGAGAATTGCTAAGTATTGGTCAAGAGGGAAAGGAGAATATAAATATTTTTAGACATGAAAGCGAGGTTGATGATCTATGTCTCTGTCACCTGCCGGCCTGTCTATTCATCCCTCCGTCACCTCCCTACCCATCTAGTCTATTCATTTGTCATCTGACTATCCATTCTATCTTTTCCCTGAACTCATTTTGGAAACTTTTGGATAATGCATTTCCATAAAACAATAGAGAAAACTAGACAACGTGGAATTCTGGAAACAGAGAACCCAAGACAAGAACAGAGATGAAAAAGGCTCAAAAGTCTCTAAGAAAACAAGCCACTGAATTTGAACGCCTAAAAACGTTTTAAGGCATTTAACGGATGTGTTAAAGCTTTTAGAAATGTTAGCAAGAAGTGTGTGGGAAACTGAGAAATAGAACTACAAAGCCATTTTTAACTCTTAGAAAAACAAACGAGCATAATAATTGTGTGAGAAAAGAGACATGCTCACGGCAGGCACCATGAACTCAGCAGGGAACGATGTGGGCCTCGCATTAGTCATGTAGGCTCTGGCTGGGATTGGGGTGCTGGAGCTGGGGTGATATAAGCGGACAGACATCTCATCCTTCCTTACAGAAAATTGGTAAGACCCCCATCTTTCTTTATGGCTAAATAGCATACCATGGTACACATATACCACAGTTTATTAATCCATTCACGTGTCGAAGGCACTTGAGTTGCCTCTATGTCTTTGCGATTGTGAATTGTGCTGCTATAAACATTCAAGTGCAAATGTTCTTATGATAAAACCATCTTTTTTCTTTTGGGTAGATACCTAGTAATGAGATTGCAGGATCAAGTAGAAGGTCTACTGTTAGTTCTTTGAGGATTTCATGCTTCTTTCCACAAGGGCTGTATTAGTTCGTAACCCCATCAGCAGTGTAAAAGTATTCCCTTCTCTCTGCAACCATGCCAGCATCTGTAGCTTTGGGACCTTGGGATGTGGGCCATTCTCACTGGGGTTAGGTGATATTTCAAAGTGGTTTTGATTTGCATTCCTCTGATGATTAGGGATGATGAGCATTTTTTCATGTGTTTGTTGGCCATTCTTCTGTCCTCCTGGGAAAAGATACTGTTCATGTCTCTTGCCTAGTGATTAATGGGGTTGTTTGCTCTTTTCTTGTTGATTTCCTTAAGTTCTTTGTGGATTCTGGTTATGAGCCCCTTGTCAGACTTGGAACATGAGAATATCTTCTCCCACTCTGAACGATGTCTATTTGCTTTGTTGACTGTGTCCTTAGCTGTGCAGAAGCTTTTTAACTTATCAGGTCCAATTTATTCATTTTTCTTGTTGCTGCAATTGATAATGGTGTCTGCTTCATAAATTCTTTCCCAAGGCTGATATTGTAAAGAGTCTTTGCATTTTTTGTAATTACCTAGATGGACTTGGAGAACCTTTTCCTAAGTAAAGTATCTCAAGAATGGAAAAGCAAGCATCCCATGTACTCAAGGCTATTGAAACTAGTAAATCAACAAGTATAGGCCCACATGAGAGAAAAACTCAATTAAATTCAAGAAGAGGGTGGGGAGGTATTCAATAATTTCCCACCTCACAGATACAATGAGGGGTGTACGGCACACCTCCTGGGTGAAGGGCTAAACTGCAACTCAGACTTTATCTTATAAGCTAATCGTAAGTATCCTCATATTAATAAAAAAGTCAATAATGTTCCCTAAGGACAGACTAAGCAAAAAAAAGCAGAATAGCAGATCACAGAGATATACAGAAATAAACACCAGGAAAAGAATCTAGAAAGTTGGAAATGCTTTCCTCTGTGAAGTAGGAAAAGTTTGGGCCTTGGGCCCAACGCTGTTTTCACATAAGCTACTTAGACTTCTTTGATTTCACTGAGTGGATGCACTTTGCTGGAAATAGAAACAACTTCACAGCAGAAAGTTGGGTGGGAGAATGTGTACACACGGGCCCCTGCAGGCTCACCGAGAGGAAAGGCTTTCTCGGCAGGATTTTGTGTTGACTTTTTGTGAGTGAGACAGGCCTAGGGAGTTTTTCATTTATTCTCTCAAAACTTGGAGGGAACTTCCTGCTCCTTGGAGCTGCACCTGCCTCTCTGTTGCCATCTCTTTGGGAATGCTTCTGTGACAGGACACGTAGGGCACGTGTGCCGCTCTCCTCACTCTATGGTGGGTGGGGGACAGTGATGATGCCCCTCCTTGAGGGGCAGCTCCGGGGACCCTGGGAGCACTGTGACGGCATGAGAGCGGAAGCAGTGCTTGTCTGACAGGGTTGTTTAAGCTTCTGCCCGCCAGCAAGGTACTTGATTGACAGCAGCTGCTATAAAACCCCAGTGCCCAGGATGACAGACAGTTTGTGGATTTCAGTGGCCAGCGTCTCCTGGCCCCACTGTTCCTCTCACCCCTGTTTAGTGGTCTGTGCTGCACACCCCGTGAGACATCCCCTTTCAGCCTCCTGCAGTGGCTCTCTTCCAGCTCTCCTGCTCCATGTTCTCAACTGTGACATCTTCCCACTGCCCTTCCCACCATGGACAGAGGTGGCAGTGCTCCAAGGGTCCCCAGAGAGCTGCCCTTCAGGGATGGGCATCGCTGTCCCCACCCACTGTAGTATCAGGTGCAGGCATGAGGGCCAGAAGGACACTTATGGGGACAGGAGTTCTCTACTCACTGGCTCTCCAACTGCCCCCTCCCCATCTCGCCTTAGGACGTAGGGATGCTCCAGACCAGCGCCGTGCAGTGGGGTGTGTGGGGAGAAAGAGGAAAGGGAACACGAACATCATTGGTTGGCTGGAACAGCCGACTGGAGAGCAGGGAGTCATGGGCACAGGGCAGGTTCGAGCCTGACGTCCACCAGGTTAGGGGATCAGATAGAGTCTTGCTGTCTCTTCCACCAGCTGTGTGTTTTCTGGGATGTCTTTGTGTTCTGGCTCCTTCGGGGCTTAGGGATTCTGATGGCACTACCTCTCCTTCTTTGCAGAGCAACAGTGGACAGACTTGCTCTCACCTAGTTAACATTGTCTCAAAGCCCATAACATTAAATGAAGCATCCTTCAGGCAAAGCAGACAATTTCTCTGAAGGTCCTTTCAGTCTCTGTCAGGTCAAATGGAATGAAACCCCAGACCTTTGAAACACTCAATGTTTTTAGAATTCAAACCTATTTTAAAATACTAATAAAATGAGTCTTTTTAAAGATCCCGAGGAGACCACAGAGAGACCACAGGAGACCACAGAGGGACTAGTTGGGTGGACAAAGGTGGGGCGCATAGGAAAAGAGCTTTGGATGGTGTGGGCTGCCCTGCAGCAGTGCTCTGGACACAGGGTCCTGGGGCCTTCCCTCGCTTGCCTGCGTGGGCAGCTCTGAGTCCTGCTGGACCTTCAGGCCTTGGTGAAGTGAAGGCGTCTCTGGGCCAGCTCTAGGCAACTGTGTTTGAGCAGAGACCTATGAGGGATTGTGAGCTACCCAGTGTCTGTGAAGAGCCTGTGGCTTTGCATTGTTGCTTTGGGAGCCACGGGCAGAGTGAGCCTGGGAAGGATGGCAGGAAGTGTTCATCCTAGAGAGGTGGTTTGTGACAACCCAACAGTCCAGGCCCCTGCTCTTTTGATGGGTTGGACCTGGATCTGCCAGGGTGCCACCAAGAAAGCATAGCCCCTATGTGTTTTGTGTAATAAGGGTGTCTTATACGTCCCAGGACTCACACACCTGGGGGAGAAGCTGGGGAAATGAAGGCATAAAGGGGACATTGGAGAATTCAGAGAGTCAAGCAGACCTCTTAACCTGTTGGCATGGGTGGCCAAGTCAGAGCTTGCAGGGAAATTTGGGAGGTTGGGCATGCCCAGCTGCCAGAGTGAGACCAAGAAGGGACACTGGTGAGGGAGTCTACAGAAAGTGGTTGCCTCTGTCTACTCCCACTTCTGGGCAGTAGATGCCTGGGTGGCCTGGGACTGCGGGGTCAGGGAAAGAGCCAGGCACAGAGAAAAGGACAGCAGGGACTAACTAGAACCCCCAGCCCCTCTGCACCTGTCCACCAGAGACACCTGCTGCTCCAGCTCTGCCTCCAGGCCTCAGGCCAGTGTCCCCTTTTGGCCAACACTCCCCCAAGCATGTGAGGAAGAGGAGACCAGTTTTCAACTTAACCAAACTGAGTGCAGAATAACACAGTGCAGTATGACAGCCCTTCCTGGGAGGGGGCTGGGCCTGGCATCCCCCACAGCAACCCCCATGAGCCAAGGGGCCTTCCTGCTAGTCCTGGTGATACTGGATTTTTGATACTGAATTCCAGGCTCTTGGTCTCAGCAGTTCGAAGAATGAAGTGATGGACCACCGGATAGGTTTTATTCAACAGGTATAAGTGTTACAGCTCTTATAACAAGCCAAACCTTCTTGTAGAGTAGAATTAGCAGTAAGATAGGTTTTATAATGCGAGTGTTACAGCTCTTATAGAGGAGCAAACCTCCTTGCAAGTGTTTACAGCTTTTACAAAGGGGCGAACCCCCTTGTGAGTGTTTACAGCTCTTATAAAGGGGCAACCCCCCTGGTGAGTGTTTACAGCTCTTATAAAGGGGCAAATCTCATAGAGCAGGATACAAGTGTTACAGAGCCAAACCTCTTTGCTCTTCTCCTGAGATCTGCCCAAGTCTGTGCTCAGGGTCTCTGGCTTATATAGGGGCAGTTGTCCAATGAGCTTTTGGGTCTTGAAAATAGACTAATCCTGAATAGGTTTTGAAAACGGACCAATCAGGGATGCACTGGAGGAATCGCCCGAAGTCCACGTGAGGAGACAGCATGGCGCCAGTGTCTTTCCCTGCACGTGTTCAGTTCTTTTGGCTACTGGAGCCTCTGTTGGGGGAGGGAAGCTCCCACTTTTGCTCCAGCCTGCTGGTTTCTGTGCCAGCTGCTGCCAAGGCAAAGCCGGCAGGTGCTCTAGCGCCGCTCTACTGGAGCCTTTGGTGGGGGAGGGAAGCTCCCCACCACTTGCTCCAACCTGCCGGTTCCTTTGTCAGCTGCTGCCACCAAGACAGAGGCAGCAGGTCCCCAAGCCCCGCTCGGCTGAGCTGGCTGGGGCGCCACTTTTCTGCTATCACTGGGGAGACCTAGATTGCCCAAAGAGCACTTTTGTCTCACCTTAGTAGAGGCAGACAGTAAGATCCTGGATTCCCAGAAGCTCTCTCAGACCTTCACACTGTCCACTGCTCCCAAAGCCCCTTGGGGCTCCTCTGCAGATGTGAGGCAAGAGTGACAGGTGGTTTCCTCCTTGGGATCATCACTGCTATGGAGTATCTGGGCCACATAAGTGCTCCTGGGATGGTCACGGTCAAAGTGACCATGACTGCCGGGCAGCCCCCAAGGACTCCACAGGTCTAAAAAGTGGGTTTTCAGACCGCAAGCTCAACTCGAGAAAGAACTCTGCACGGTGCCTCGGGCTGAGCCATTTCCAACCTCATTCACTCACAAAAGACAGAAGCAGCTGCAGAGTGCTCGTGGGCCGTGGAGGGGTGGAAGGTGGGCGGGGGAGGGCCTTGTGCATATTATAGGCAGTCTCAAGGGAATGGGGAACAGGCATTTGCTGTACAGTTCAGCCTTCAGGCCCTGAGGGTAGTATGTTACATTCGTGAGGTCAACCGTCCACCCCTTGCTTTGATCCAGTCAGAGGCCCCAGATTGTTCCCTACACAAAATCTGATTTATGGCATCAAGGTCTCAAGTGGCCACAGGACTCAACCTGAATAGGGTGGGGAAGGGGGAAGAGATCAGCCTTGCCTCGGCTGTCCACAGCATGGTGTGGCTTCTGTAATGTGTCCCTCTGAGACACCTGATCTCTGAATTCTGTCACAAATTTGCAACATTTGCTTGATTCATGACAGTGATGTTAACTCATTCACTGAAATAGTAACTGCTTTTATGTCACCCTTGGTGGAAGCCTATGTCTAGGAGTGGCCACTTCTGACCATGAGACCTGCTTTCTGGAGTAGAGAAAATGGCTGTAGGAAAGGATAGGACCAGATACTTAGGGATGGTCACAGGACACGGAGGACATAGACACATGTCCCCTCCCTTCCCTACTGCTGCACAGTATGGGGGCAGCTGGGTCCCAGAAGAGCTATTTTCATTCCCACTTCCTATTCCTGGCAGTCATCTTTGTGATTTCCTTGCTGTCTGCCTTTGTGGAGCCTTAGCCCCGAAGGGCACTGCACACAGGGTGCACAGAGGACATGGGTGGCTGGTCACCCTTGGAGGTCATCATGTGGTTCCTAGTCCATCTGCTTTGGCACCCAGGGTGCTGCCTCTGCCTCTCAGAAAGCAGCAGTTACCCGAGGCAACTTCTCTTCCTATATTATTGGCCAAGGCCAGGGCTGTGCCTGATTAACTTGTGGTGTAATTAGGTTCTTCTTTCTCTACAGAGGGGGCCCTTGGAGTAAGGCCTGATTGTGCAGGCTCTGGAGAGCCAGACATGGGTTTGCGCTGACCTACTTGGTGGTCGTTGACAGCACATTCATTCACTTATTCATTCATTTACGTCAGGCATTTTCTTGGAGGAAAAAGCAGCAAACCATGGAAACCTAGTGTCAGCCCTCAAGGAGTGACAGGCAGTCGGTAAGACCAGCAGTTACTGAGGCACATTGTGAGCACAGGCCTGGGACTGAAGGACTGAGAGGCTGAGTGGAGAAAAAGCTCCCCTTGGAGGTCGCATGTGGCCCAAGAGCTGAAGGGACTAGAGGGAGCGACGCTGCAGTGGCAGAGGAAATGGCCTCTGCACAGGTCCAGGGCCTCTGAGCAGGGAGAAGAGGGGTGGATGTGCAGAGGCAGAGGCCACTGTGACCTGGCCATTAAACCCTTAAGGGTCACAGGAGCTAATAACATGTGTAATGATCTAGTAACATGAGTTGTCTTAGAAAAATCCCTCTGTGTACACCGTGGAGAACGGACAGGAGAGGGGCGGGTCCGGAGTGAGGCAGCCCCATTTGTATGCTGCCGAAGGGGTTACTGGGCACAGGTGGCACCTGGGCCAGGACAGAGGTCAGCCCAGGACAGAAGCCACCTGGGGAGATGGCCAGAAAAGGTCCAGAAGGGAGAGTGGGCAGAGCTGCGGGTGCAGGGATAGGGTGGACATGTGGGAGGCTGGGAGAGGGGAGGGGGAAGAAAAAAGGAGCAGACATACAGGGCAGACATCCTGCCTGGGGTGCCCTGGGGTCCTGGGTGCTGCAAGGGGCTGCGTTCACTCTCATTTCCTGGTCTCTCTCTTTTCCTTGGGGGATTCTAGCTTCTGTAGGGCCCAGGGTCCCACTTGGGGTTTGGGGCCTTGGAACAACCAAAGCCCACCCCAGCTCTGAGAGTTTGCCTTGAGCAGTCTCCTTTGTCTCTCCAAGGAGAGAGACGGATGGAGGAGCACAAGGCTGGTGATTTCCATATTGCCTGCAAGGGACAGAACACCTGGACAGCAAGCCCCACTGGACGGTTTGGGGTTTTGCGTGATCATTCCTGAATTAAGCTTTGGACACCCTAAGAAGGGACATCATGATTGTATGGTAATTTGGGGAGCCAGATATGAGTGGGGCACACATCCTGTGTAACTGTGTTTATAGGAAGCCCAGAAAGACTCAGGGAATCACTGTTGGGAGCCAAGAGAGTGGGTCCCAGGGCACTGAGTTGGGAAGAGGGTGCCAGGGGTTTCTGGGGCTCTGAATATCATGCTTCTTTCTCTGGTGCTAGTTCTGCACATGTGGTCAGTTTATGGAAGCTCATAGGGTCATACTTTTCCATATATATGTATAAATATGTGTGTACACACACACACACACTCAATATTTTAATATAAATTTTTTTCCACAAGTGGCAGTGGGGGTTTCCTCAGAAAGTTTCACCTGTGTTCTGCAGGTGTGTAGCCAGGAGAACTGTCGCAAGGAAGGAAGATGTGTGTTTCATGTGGGTCTGTGAACACAGCACAGCCCAAGAACCTGTGTCACCCAGGCCGTGCCAGACAGGCTCAGTTGAGGTGGCCTGCTCTGGAGGGGGACACAGCCCCAGCCCCACCTCCCTCTCTCAGCCTGCCAGGGAATTCCAGGCTAAAGAAGCCGTTGTTGACTCAGGCTCTGGAGGTTACAGGTTCAAGCCTCACAAAAAGCAGTTCAAGCAGAGGTGTTGCTGATTTCTAAACAGTCTTCCTAAAACAACAGGATTCCAGGCAAGTCCTCCTCTCCTAACAATGAGGGGTTCCCAGCTAGACGTAGTTGTGACTCTAATGACAATTTAGAAATAGGGTCCTAGAGGGAAGAAGTAGTTAACCTTCTGGGAAGGCTTCGCCATTCTAGGGGCTATTACGGACACTTACAATTCATGAGAGGAGGTCAACATACCAACTTTAGCAGGAGTTTGGAAGAAACTATTTCCAGCTCTCATGGATGGCTTTGAAGGGTTCAAGACTTCAGTGGAGGAAGTCGTTGCAGTTGTGATGGAAATAGCGTGGGAAGTAGAGTTCGAAATGGAGCCTGAAGGTGGGAGGGAATTGCTGCCATGTCATCATCAAACCGTTCGTGTGGATAAAGAGTTGCTTCCTACGGATGGCCAGAGAAAGTGGTCTGTTAGATGGATTCCAGTCCTGGTGAAGAAACTGGGAGCACTGTAGAAATGACAACCAAGGATTTCAATATTTTGTAAACTTCGTGAATAAAGCAATGGGAGGGTTTGAGAGGACTAACTCTAATTTGGAAAGAAATTCTGCTGTGGGTAAAATTCTATCGAACGGTATTGGGGGCTACAGAGAAATCTATCACAAAAGGAAGCGTCAATTGATGTGGCGAACTTCCTTGTTGTCTTTAAGAAATGACCACAGCCACCCCAACCTTCAGCAGCTGCCACCCTGCTCAGTCGGGAGCCATCAACATTGAGGCAAGACCCTCCTCAGCAAAAAGATTATGGTTCTCCGAAGGCTCAGATGATTGTTATCATTTTTTGGCAATCAAGCGTTTTTAAACTGAGATATGTTCATTGTTTTTTAGGTACTTAGGAGACGGCAGTACAGTGTGAACATGACCTCCCATGAATGACAAATGTCCTCAAAGGCATGTGGAAGGGTGAATGTATGTACTGGAAATCAGAGAGTGTGGTTTATTAAGATAATCTGGAGCCAAAGTATGCCTGTGACTGAAGTCATAGTGTGTCACATTTATCAACACCAACAGAAGGCCCAGTTCTGAGACCACCTGGCTGTAGACAGGGCAGCAGGGAAGGGAGATTGTGCAGTGACGGTGCTGCCTGGGTGCCTGGGAGCAGGCTGGGCAGGAAGGGGCGGCAGGGCACAGACAGGGTCACGGTGAGGTTGGTCCCATCCAGGAAGAGCAAGCCACACTCATGTACCCCTGGGGCCCATCTCACTCAAGGGCAGCCACACTCTCTTAACCCTCTGATGGCCCAGGTCCTGGAATTGCATCTCATGCATGACAACACCCACGTCCCCTCCTGGGTGAGCAGCCACACTCATGGACTCTCCAGTGGGTGTGTGATGTCATTGCACATTTGCCTGTTGTTGTCTTTAATTGGGAAAATTAACTCCTTCTCAGGGACACCTCAGCAGGCAGGATTTCTGGGGGCTCTACTAGGGGAGGGGGACAAGTCCACACCCAGTGGCACCTAAGCCAGATAGAGAAAGTGCTGGCCACTAATGTCAGGGTGATCACTGTCCCTTCTGTCCCCAGCACTAGCCGAGATGTGTGTGCAGGCCTGATTAGGTGGCACCACTGAGAGGGGGCTATGTGGTGACAGGCCATTCTGAATATTTTATACTCTCTTCCTCCTCCCTGGCTGCCCCACAGTGGGACCATAAGAGTCAGATACTCACTTGTTGGAAGCCATCTCAGGTGGAGGACAAACCCAGACCCGAGCATCAGCCCTTGGTACTGGTGACCGCTTTGTTGTGCTGGCTTTTGTCGCCCTGGGTGAGCCTGTGTGCGTGTGCTTGTCTTGTACTGAAGCGTCTGTTGTCATCATTTCTTGTGATTAACCTCTCTAGCTAAAGGCCCTTTTGAACATTCCTTAGTTTCTATACCTTTTAGAATTTGTAGATTTGGCAAAATAATAAACTATTAATAGTTTAGATCAGAAAAACTAAAGCCCAAAGAAGGAAAGTGACTTAGCTAAAGTCAAACGGCAAGTCAGAGCCAGTGCGGGACTCAGGTGGCCTCCTCTGGAGCCCTGGCTGTCCCACGGCTGTGATTCTCCTGCTCTGCCCTCCGTGTGGCTGCTAAGTCCTTCCCTCTATAGATCAGCCTGGAGTTCTGTAGCCATGGTGAAGGCAGCTTCCCCAGGGATAAAATGGCTCATGGACCTGCCAAGTGCAGAGAGTTGGGGGGGGGGGGCTTGAGCCCTGCACCTGCATGGCCCTCACTGGGAGAATGACACACGTCACACCTATGGCTGAGCAGGGCTGACCCGCACTTCTAATGTGTGCAGTAGGACAGGGATGGCCCCCATTTTCTCCTTTATTCTGTAGCTCTTCTGGGAGGTGTTAGCGAAAGCCCCACTGACCTGGACGGGAAGGAGGGTGTGTGGCCCCAGCCCCCTCACATCAGCACAGCCAGATGCACGTCTGCACTGCAAGGTGACTCCTGCCTGGTCAGCTCATTTTCCCAACACGTGTTCATCAGGCCTGTGAATTATCAGGAATGATGCTGTGCGTTAGGGGATACGACAATGAGATGATGGCCAGACTTGGCTCCAATGGGATGGCACATATATTCATTTCTGTACACAACATCTCTAACCAGATGTCTATGGGGACCTCAGCATGTCCAAATCGGGGCTTCTGTACAAAGTCTCTATTGCACAAGGGATACAGGACAAAATAAGTCTGCTATGTGGTATAGATGGGACAGAGAGCAGGACTGAGCACAGGGTTTGAGAGTAGGACGATAGGGGGCATGAGGTGGTCCACAGTGTCCTGCAGAGAGAAGGTCTCTGAGGACAAACAGGCAGGGACACTGAGAGGGGGGATGCAGATGGACACTGGGTTTATAAGGACAGTGGGGGGAGGTAGAGACCCCAAGTCAGACCTCCTCATCTTCAGGGGGAAGGCAAAGTCATGAAAGGACGGGGACCTGCCCCACAAGGAGGTGGGGGAGGGAGGTAGGGACATATGGGGTGGGGACCAAAGGGTGAACAAGAACTGAGAGGGGCGGCAGGCTGACCATCCAGAAGGGTCAGGCAGCATCTGAGGACAGCAGCAGCCCCATACTCTGCCTGAGGACAGTGCAGGAGACAGGTCCTTAGGGACAGCCTCAGTCAGAAGGGGAAGGGAGAGAAACCGTGGCCCCAGGCAGCGTGCTGGAGAGAAGGATAAGAACTAGGGGTGGGGCTTGAGAGAAGGGAAGGGGAGTTGGGTCCCAAGCAGGGACACTTCTTCCTGGCTATGGCAAATATATCCATGATGCAGATGGCTTTGCTCAGGCTGCCCCCTGTGGTTGGAGCCATGGTGCACTTCTAGTGAGGGGACACCCACAGAGCCCCGGGGCCCGCCCTCTGGCCAAAGTGTACCCAAACACAGGTAGACTGAGCTGGCCTCAGTGTGTGTGGTACAAATTGTTTCTGTTTTGCTAACAGCACAGGTCACTGACCACAGCTGCTTGTGCCTGTGCTGGCTCAAGTACGCTCACAGAACCTGTCCCTTTTCTTTATTATTTTACTGCCAGAATGTAAAAGACTTTGGTGTTCACATGGTATTCCTGTTTGAGATTGAAGGTCACTTTCTGACTGCTGATAAGTGGCGGGTATGAAGAAACATTTCCAAAACGGGCGTCGAGAGGGGGAAATGTCTCTGGCACTTCTCCTGTGGAAACTGATATGAGCGTCATGCTGGTACCCTACGCCCTGAGGTGGCGGGGCCTGGCCAATGCTCAGGACGGAGGTGCCTGGAGGCCCTGCTGACAGACGGACTTTTGGCTGGCGATGGATACACAGAGCCCCTCCTCCAAGCCTGGAGCTCCCGTCTACAGATGGAAATGCACACTGGCTGGCTCCTATGCCCCTCCCTGACAGGTGTTCTCCTCCAGGAACTGGGCCTCAGCAGGGTGCTGCCCAGACACCCACCTGGAGGGCCAGTTAACCCTGCTGTGCTCTGTGCTAGCTGCTACATCTGACTGTCCATGCCCCACTTCCCCATCCCCAATGGCTGTTCTTTTTTTTTTAGACAGAGCCTTAAGCTGTCGCCTTGGGTAGAGTGCTATAGCATTACAGCTCACAGCAACCTCCAACTCCTGAGCTCAAGCGATTCTCCTGCCTCCACCTCTCAAGTAGCTGGGACTACAGGTGCCTGCCACAACACATGACTATTTTTTGGTTGCAGCTGGCATTGTTGTTTGGCGGGTCTGGGCTGGATTCAAACCCACCAGCTCAGGTGTATGTGGCTGGTGCCTTAGCCACTTGAGCCACAGGCGTCAAGCCTCAATGGCTGTTTTAATAACTCAAATGCCTGTTGCTCTTCTGCTCCAATGACCAGATCCTTTGAGCACTGGCATTTGGGGGAAGCCCTGGTTCCCTGAGTGCAAAGGAAACAAGGATGATTTGAAGGGAGGGAAGGCGAGGGAGAGGGCAGGGAAGTGGTGGGAACACAAGGCTGGCAGGGAAGCTTATTTCCATAAGGTATCATAAGGTGTCACTCTTTAAACTCCAGACTTGAAGGTTACATCACCATGTCCTCTGTGCTTGGGATTGTATTTTAGGACCCACAACCTAAGACCTGACTCTGCCAGCCTGCCTGTCATGGAGCCCCTCCCTGCCCATCCCTCCCAGGGGCTCAGGCCACTCTAGGAGTATCCTGGCGCTCCTGCCCTGTGGCCTCAGTGCCCCACTGGAGAGTGAGTCCTTCATTCTTCCTTAGGGTGTGGGGGAGGGCGATTTTCCATCCTCTTCCTCTGTCGGTGACATAAATACGGACTGTGATAGTCGCGCCTGGCAGGAAGCCATATGCTTTGAGGCTGGCAACTCAACAACATGGCAGATGATCCCTTGTAGGGGAAGAGACCTACCAGTCCAGGTGAAATGCTCATGGATGGGGACCCTGGTCAGACAGTGACCCCAATTTCAAAGTCTGCTTCTAACCTGAAGGAATGGTTACAATCAACAGAGAGAGCTTTTTAAAGGGCTCCTTTCTTTGATTTTGCTCCATCTCTCATCCTTGGTGAAGACAGTTCGGGACTCTGGAATGTGGAGGTGCCTCCCTCCTGAGTGTGCCTCACCTTGTCAGCCTGAGGTTTGCAGAGGTTCCCTGCTGAGCTCCCCTTGCTTGTATGAATCTGCAGCTGGGAGGGGCCCGGTAGCTCAGGACAGAGCACCCAGTGGAGAGGAGGTGAGAGCAGGTATCTGGAAGCCAGAAGAGTTCTGAGAAACTGGGCTGTTGGGTTCTGAGCTTAGACAGACCAGGCAGAGTTGGGGCTTGTGCCCAGCTCCTCTGAAACCCTGCTGTGAGGTTCCCACCTCAGCTCCTGTTTCCAGGCAGCTTCATCATTTCTCAGGTACCTTTACCCAGGGTCTGACATGATCACGAAGTGACAGAAACAGCGGGGCAGATACACAGCTGTTCTCTGCCGGGGGCGGAGCGTTCCTGACTCCGAGTTTGAATCTCCTTTCCCTTGTCTGTTGAGTGGCTGACGGCACTGCAATGTCTCTGATCCACACTGGGGACAAAACAGAACACGAAGCAGATCTCTAGAATGTTTGAAAATTATCCTGTTCTCAATTAATGACTAGTACACGGTGGGGGGTGGGTGAAGGGGAGAGCAGAGAGAGAGATGAGGGAGGGGGACGGGGAAAGGAAGAGCAGAGAGTGGGAAGGAGAGAGGGGGTGGGGTCTGGATGTGTGACACACCTTTTGGGGGCAAGACACAATGTAAGAGGGACTTTATCTAACAAATGCAATCCATGTAACCTGGTTTCTTGTATCCTCAATAAATCCCCAATAATAAAAAAAAGAGAGAAAATTGCCCTGTTCTGTTTCCCTGATTCTTGCTGTCTGGTGGCCTGATGCCATGGCGCCAGCACTCCTTCTGGGCAGGGTGACGCCTGCAGCAATGCGTGCACTGGGAATAGGAGTTTGAGAAATAAGCACTTTTGCCATCTTTGGGCGTTAGAAACTACACGCGGTTCACTGGCCTCTGAACCAGAGGCTCCCTCTAACTAGCAGAAATCAGCGCTGTCAGCAAGCCAGAGAACATCCTTAGCTGACCTACTTTCCCTGAGGACAGAACCCTTATTCCCGAATCTTTGGTTACGGCTTGTTGCATAAAGTACAGTGCACATATGGGACTGATTTTCATCAGCCTCAAACTGAAACTACCTTTGGTTTTGTATTTGAGGAAGCTGAGGACTCTGATGGAAAGAAGAAATGAAAATTGAGCATAATGTATGACAAAATAAGCAAAGACATGGAAGGGTGCTTGCTTTCAGGCTTTATGAAAGCAGTTGGACCGCAGTCAGAGGGCAGAGGAGTGTGACAGAGGGGTGGAGGGCCAAGGACCTGCCCACTTGTGAGAAAGCACCAGTGGGCACTGGGCCACTGCCCTTCCCTTCCATCCCTGTTCCATCTGCCCCAAAGGCTGCCCTCCTGGTCTGTTTGTAACTCAGACCACAAGGGAAAGAGTTGGGTGGGCAGCTCTGCCTATTCTGAGATGACCCATCTCCTGGGAGCAAGGCACACTTAAGAACTCCCTTGGGGGCTGGAACGATCCTAATACTGATTGAGAATGCTTGAGAAGCTCACGACTCATGACGGATCTTCTAGAAAGGTGAGAGCTTTGTCGAAACCTACAGATTAAAGGACGAGGCCTACTGTTTTCTTGAAGAAAGGCTGTCATTCTCCATAACTGGTTGGTGAGGTTAGTCGTGTCAGTGGCCCTGCCTGATGTCTTCTCACTGGCCTTTCCTGCAGGCCCCTGAGATGCACCTTGTGTGGGGTGCTCCACAATCCCAGTGCTGCTGGGTTCCTTTTGCTAGTGGTTCTTGCTACACGGGGCACTCATGGAGTAGCTCTCTTCCTTTCAAGCATCTTGAGTATGTTCTAGAAGTGGGTGAAGGACACTTGGTAGTCCGGCTTTGTTCTCTCTCACCCCACTCCGTGGGAGACGGTCAAGTTGACCTTGCTCCCTTGACTTTAGAATCATTATCCCGTGTCCCTATGATGCCAGTTCTTATTTGCCTTGATGGTTAGTGTATTCCTGGTGCAAGGTCTGTATCCCCTGCTTATTGTGTTAAATATAAGAGATCACATCAAGTATTTGTGGTACTTAGTGATACAGAATTATCTTTTTGAAAGGAAAAAGAACCTTGATATTTGCACAAGAAAAAGGCAAAAACTGAACTAGGATGATGTCAAAGAGCCATGTCAGTACATCACTATTTTCCCAGGCACTGTCCAATTTATGTGTCCTCCTGTCCTGACCGGGGGCACTGGGCAAGCACGGGGACCTCTTGGTGAAGAGTAGCCTCCGTGTGGTCTCCCGACATGGCCGTCCACTCTTCCGGGCTCTTGTATGTTGCTTTACCCTCTCTATTTGCTCCTTCTACCCAGGGAATTTTGGATTTGAAGGTTTTATTTTCCATATGTGGTGAATTTGTGTGTTTAGAAGTTTCTGACTTTTTTTTTTTTTTTTTTTATCATATTTGGAAGTAGATATTCCTGCCCAGGGCAAAGACTAATTCACTGTAGCAAATATTTCGAGACCATGGTTAAGCTAATAAATATTTCCGTGTATTAAGCCTCGAGTGTCTGGAAAATTCACTTACATGGAACTCTTCCTTTTCACCCTGGTGGGTAAGTGACATCAAACTCTGACTATGAGAGTAAACTCATTAACCACCTTGATCTTACGTGTTTAGGTATATTTAACATATAATACTTTTAAGTACTTAGCAGAATTGTTTAATGCAGAAAAATAGAAAGAAAGAAACGCCACCAAAAGTGAGCTAAAGGTTTACCGCCCAAACAATACTTATTAATTTAAAAAAGAAAATCATGTTATAATGACTACAAAAAGAATTTTTTAGGCTGCTTCTTTTTTTTCTGTGTTTTCTGAAATGGTTTATATGTACCAAAATACTCAGTTACACTGAACATTAAAAAAAATCATCTGTGTCACCGGGTAATCTTGGTACTTTTGTTAAGGGTAAATAATTATTTGATACCATTAAAGGTTTTTTTTTATTTTACCATCTTTTCTTATTACTTTGGGAGGTTAGTATATGTCCTTGGGAGCTTCAGGGCAACTTCGTTTCCTTAATGCCAGGAGCGCTGGCAGCTGTAACTTGAACTCTAAACCCTTTCTTCCAGAACTTGAAACTTAAATTATTTCTTTAGTTTGATGTATTGTCTCTCTTTATTCTTAATTAATCTGTTAACTCTGTCAGTGGTAGTGGTTTAAGCCTCCATTCAGTTCCTTATTTCCATATTTTGCCTTCCTTTAATAAGAGATCTCACCTTTGAAACTTCTTTGAACGGCTAACTTTGCAGTCCTCTATTTCTTTTCCCTACAATCCAGACCATTCAGGAAACCTCCTATTGTCAGACTGTGTTTTCTTTCAGGTTAGTTTACTCTGTTTTCTTGCAGTTTTTTTCTCTCTCCCTGTCCCTACTTTCCTCGGCCCTTTTCTGCAGAAAGTTTGAATCATGATGTCTTGAGCTGCGTCTCTCCAAGCTGAGGATTATAACGTCTTTTTTCTGGGGGTGTTGACTCTCAAAGCAGACTTGCACTGAGCTCCACTGGTTGTGGCTTGGCAGGTCTTTGGAAACACTCCCTCTGTCTGCCCCCCATGCTCCGTCTCAGCGTCTCTCTCTTCTTCCCTTTCGGAAGCCATGTGTAGTTGCATAGTTCTTGATGTCAGGGTCAGAGGTCAGGTTAGATTTCAGTTCCCCTTGTTTTACAGTCTCATTATAGACAATTACCGATGGGATCTGTTTGAGAAACGGGCACCTGGGCCACAGATTTTAATGTATGATGGGTTCCCTTTGACCTGGACACTCTTGGGTCATCTTTTTTTAACATGCTAAAGCAATGTTTCCGTTTCTATAACATCCCCACCCATAAGCTGGAAATAAATGAGATAATAAATTGCTGCTCTCTCCTCTTAGCCTAGGCCAGTCTTCTCTTGTCTGGAAAGGCACTACAGAAATATCTTTGTCATGGGAAGTTTCGGGAACATCCCAGATGCTACAGTTTCCATGGTTTTGCTCCTGTTCAGATTTCTTCAGTCCCTTGTTATCAGACATGACCAAGTCTGCGTTCAGCTAGTCCCCGCTTTGCTCCTCTCTCTAGTTTCCTATGACTAACTCCTGGGTGGTCGGCATCTACCCCAGGCTCCGCGTCCTCGTCCACACGGCAGGTAGCTCCCAGGGGCACCCTGGGAACTCACCTCCCAGTGCACACACTCCAGTGTGATCCTTTCCCCTTGGTGTGGGAAGGACCTGAGGCTTGATTCTAGCAAAAGGGATAAGATTTCACTCTGAGATTAGGTTATAAAGAGACTAGGACCTACCTGTCTCTCCTTCTTTCTCTCTCTCCCCCCTCACCTCCACAGCTTGCCTGCTCTGCTAACACACACTGTCATGCTATCAGCTGCCCGTGGGGCAAGGAACAATTGCCAGACAGAACTTGCGGGCTTGCTGGCAGCCACACACCTGAGTGATTTCAGAAGCAGGTGCTCCCCAAGGCAAGCCTTGAGATGACCACAACCTGGGCCGACACCTTGATTGCAGCCCCGTGAGTGACCCTGAGTCAGAGATATCCAGTTAAGACATCCATGCCCAGACTCCAGACCCACAGAAACAATGAGATAATAAGCATTTGCTGTTTTAAATCACCATGTTCTAAAGGAATGTTCTATGCAGCAATGGATAACTAATCCGACCCCATAAGGAACCTTTTGTCCAACTTTCCAGGCCAGCGTAGTAGAATTGTTCTGGGCTGGGGGATTTCTCAAAATACACATATTTGACAATATCCACAGAGACTCCAATTGGTGAGTCTGGGATGGGGCTCAGAAATCTGCCTTTCTAGCCAGCATCCTGAAGTTTCTCAAGGTGGTTCAGGAGAAGCATGGAGAAAGATGGCCCAGGGTCTGCTGGGCTACATTACAATTCATTTTCACTGAGAGCCCAGGGTGCAGACCAACTTCATTTACTCAGTATTACTTACAAAATAATTACTAAGCAAAAGTACCATGCCACTTGTCACATGCTCTCGTGCAAGGTGACATTGACACTCTTCATCAAGAGGCAGAGTCTAATTCTCATGCCCTTGAATTGAGGCTTTCTTCACGGTGCACTTGTGAACGACAGAATGTAGTGGGAATGAAACTGTGTGACTTATGTGGCTAAGTCAGAGAAGCCACGCCTCTGCCTGGTTTGCTGAGGTCTGAGCTCCAAAGCCAGGTATCTCCAAGTAGCAAGTTTGATAAACTTAAGACCACCATGCTAGAGGGCCCATGGGGACAACCTGTGATTGACAGCCCCAGCTCAGCTGCACCCAACAGCCTGTATTACCTGGCAGCTGTGTGCTTGAGCTGCGGTGTGTGGCTAGACCACCAAGCCTTCAGACGACATCTGGTTGTGACCCTATGAGATGATACAAATTAGAGCTTCCCAGCCAACTTTCCCCAAATTCTCGACTCACAAATCATGAGCAAAACAAAGATTGTGGTTTTAAGCAACTATGTTTTGGGGTACTTTGAACCCCAGCACTAGGCAGAACACTGCTCAGGCTGAAATTGCAGATTAAAAGGCATGTTCTCTGCTCTCAGCTTCTCCACAAACCTGTGAAAATTGCAATGTTTTGTGATCATGAATTTCATGGGTATCATGTGTGCAGATCTCAGGGTTCACACTGGATGAGCAGAGGTTTGAAGAGAGTGACACGTGCCATGTTTCAAAGCATGAGAGGAATGCTGGTGCCACAGCCAGCAGGGACGTCACGAGTAAGTCAGCCACAGTCTAGAGTCCCAGAGATGGTGGATGAGGGGACTCAAAAGCCGAGAAGCCTGTCATGGATGAAAAGCTGTTGCACGGGGACCCTATTGTGCCAGGCAGAAGCACGCTGATTTTATCCTGTTCTGGATGTGGCTCTGACCCTGGGGATTTTGGAACATGCTTATCTGGGAGGCGTAAACACCCACTTGTTGGTAGAAAAGGAGCAATAACTCTTTGCCAATCAACTGAATGGAAAAAGAACTGGACTGCAACCCAAGCAGTTTCTATTTAAGGCCTTGTGCTACGCGTGACTCGCCCTGTGATTTTGAAGAGATTACTTCAGGCCCAGGCCCTCTCTGTAAACACCTGTCACTCCCCTGGTTTGCGGGAGATGCTGGGAGGCTGATGAGATCTCATGTGTGGAATGTATGGAAGCTTCTAAGAGAAAGAAGCCAGATATATTCATAATGTTTTATCATTACACCGGGCCTGAAAGTCAGCTTTCTAACAAACCTGGGGGTTCAGAGCAGGTCAGCAACTGAAAACTTAAAAAGACAAAGAAAGAAAGGCATTTATCCTCAGAGAAAGCAGGAAGTAGATATGGAAATGAAGGAAGAGTTAAAGATAGCAGACACAGGCTATGCCTGGCTAGACCCCTCCGACGGCCTGGCAGAGCTGAGCTGTCACGCGCAGGACTCCACGGCTGGGGGAAGGGGCAGAGCCCAGAGGCTCAGGGCAGGGGTGTGAAGGCTGAGGCAGCACTGAGTGCAGCCCCACATCGAGGAGGAGGTCCCTCTGTCCCGGCGTGTCACCCTGCCTCCTCCAAGCTCAGCAGTCGGACTGTTTTGAGCGATGTCCTGCAGTTCAGGAGGTGGGCTATGCTTCTTTGATAACGTGAACACAGCAGAAGCTTCTAAGCAGTAAAATGAAAAAATTCAGATGTCTAGGAGCTGCTTGGGGTGGCTGTGGTGACCACAGACTTCAGTGAATTCATGTGGGAAGGGATCAAGGGCAAGCTGGGAACAGCTAGAACAGGCCAGGTGGGAATAATGGGTGACTAAACCAGACAGTGGTTGACTGGAAGGCCTCATACATCATCTCACAACTGTGAAATCAGAGCCTCAAAACTAAAATATTGCATTTGTGCCCCAAGAGACAGCTGGTACAGAGGCCAGAGTCAGGGCTTGACACCCAATACACAGAATAAATGTGTCTTTGGTTTCTGAAAAACAAACAGAACAGCAGGAGAAGTGAGGCTGTCTCAACCGCAAAGCTGCAGTGGGCTCCTGGCAAAATCTTCAGGTGGATGAAAAACATACCCATGGGGGAGACGAGGTGTGCAAGGTGGGATGCCACAAAGGAATGAATAGAAGAAAATTGCTGTAAATTGCTGCAGAATAATTAGAGTTTGGTACCAAGAGAGAAAAACAAAAATCAAAAAAGCAAAACCAAACCAAACCAGGACATGGACATTGGAGAACCTGCTGAGGGTTTCCTTGGGGAGGTTGTCAGGGTGCCCTTCCTGGAAGCCTGTGCATGAGTGGTCACCTGTTAGGCAGGGCCTTGCTGCCAGAGAGGAGAAGGAGCAAGATCCCAGCTTTGTGGCTGAAATTCCTCTTTGGGGCCATCATGTTATTTTCAGAAGAAGCTGCTTATTATGTGCCCTTACCCATGTAACATGTTGGTTCTATCATGAGTTCTGCTTTTGGGATCTCCTTTCTGTTGGCTTCCTGGAGATATACACCTGCAAGCTGTAGTTACAAGGTGACACTTACTAATCCACCAGGCTGCCTCAGAGTCTCACCACCTAAACCCAGAGTCCTGCTTTGCTTTTGTTGCTCTCTGAGGACTGAGTTTTTCCACCCTTGTTTCCAACATTTGAGCAGGAGAGAGAGAGGAGGAAGGAAAATTTCCTTTTGAAGATTTTCAAGGGTGAACTTCCCTGGCCTGAGTTATTTGGCTGCTGTTTCCAGACACCTGCCATCACATTTTTAAACTGCAAGAGCAAAGAGGTGCTAGATATGCGCGGAGCAGAGCTGCTTGCATTCTGTGCCATCTATCTTCATGCAACCACAAAGCATTTTTTAATGATAATTCAAAATACTTTTCAAACAGAAGCAGATTTATTTGTGTAACAAGATAGGAAGCACATTGCTTAACTGTGGTTCTTAAATCCAAGAACATGGGACCTATCAATAGTGATCTTCTAAACACCAGAATTCGAAAATTTTGATGAAGTTGTCATCTACCATGATTCAGAGAGCAATGAAAAATTTTCAAACATATCATCTTTGGGCCATGAAAAAATATTTGTTGTGTTTATTTAAATTTCCCTCCAAAGATTGAAAGAACATGTGATGATATCTGGAGAGGCTCATGATCCCTGGCAGAGGTTGTGAGACAGAGCAAGTGTGAAAGGTTGCACCTCATATGTGACACTCCTGTGGTGACCTCCGTATTAGGCAGAAAGACCCTATCCTTGCCCTTAGCTCAGGGGAGCTGATTCGCTACTCCCAGCCAGTGTCAGTGAGGAAGGAAGGCAACACGACAGTGTGAGATGGTCTGCACTTCTCAGGAAAGCACCAATGAGGTGAGAAAGGAGCTGAGTTTCCTTCCCAGCCTTGTGTAAGGAGAAGGCCCAGAGGAACCTGACCATACACACTCGGCCCTTACTTTGTCCCTTAGAGGGAGACTGCCTTCGAATAGAAGAAGATTACATAAGATCCAGAGTCTTATCAGATCTCAAAGATGCAGGATACAATTGAAAATCACTAATCACACCAAGAACAAGGAAAACTACAACTTTGAACTAGAAAGAACAATCAACAGATGCACTGCTGAGATGAATCAGATGTTAAAATTCTCAGCTATCATAAAAATGTTTCAACCAGCAACTACAAATTCTTTTGAAACAAATTATAAATGGAAAATTTTAGCAAAGTAATAAATGGTATAAAAGAAGAACTGTATGAAAATCGTATGACTAAAAAATACATCATCAAAATAGCCCCCAAACAAAAAACAAAACAAAACCCAAGTTTACCAGATAAGCTCTATTGAAGGGGAGAGATGGCAGAGGTAGATTCGTTGAACTTGAGGACAGATAATAGGATTATCCAATCTGACCAACAAGGAGAAAATAGACTAAGGGGAGTGGGAAGGCAAAAAATATTTCAGGGACTTGTGGGATGGTAACAAAAGAGTTAATAACATTAGAGTTCCAAAAGGAGAGGATGGAGGAAGAGACTGACAAAATAGTTAAAGAAATAATAGCTGAAAACTCCCAAATTTGGCAAATAGACTAAGTCCAAAGATCATGCCAAGACACTTTACAAGTAAACATAACCTGATTCATGTAAAGATATCACTTCCTGAGTGTGGAGTAAGGGGCTCAGTGATGGTGCATCCAGGGACGCCTGTGACAAAGGCCACCACACAGAGATGTCGCCTTCCCAGACACTCATATGGGTCCTTCCTGCACTTCAGATTAGGTCCTGTGGCTACAAGATAGATGGAAATGGCTTCTGCCCCAATAAGGTCATAGAGGGCAGGGAAGGTGGACCTCTAAACAATCTATGATTTGAGTACATGTCGATTATTCTGCTCCTGCTGTTCTGATGAGACCTGGCCTAACTTTGAGAAAGTCCCTCTACCTTGCACATCTATAAAATGGGTGCACAGGCTTACGTGCTCTCTGAGTATGAGACACAATATATAAGTAGGTTTAAAATGCCTCTTCTAAAACCCATTTTAGAGAGGTGGAGCCAGGCTCTCTCAGATTTTGTGGAGCTCTGACACTTTGATTGCTGATGCCCAGTAGCTGTCTGCACAGCTGGCTGGTTCCCTCTGTGCTGGCACTGGGGCTCTGCACTGTTAATGCACAATGAACTCATGGTTCACCAAAATTCTCCATTTCTACAGCTTGATGTGTATGTAGAAGACAAGACCCTTGAAGTGTGTTCTGGCTTTCTCAGTATGTCATTGGAGTGTTTAGCCCTCTTGTGAAATCACTTGCTGAAGGAGGGGTTTCGTTTTGCTATGAAGACTCTAGAATGGTGCCTTGGCAAACTCAAATTTCATGGACTATCTGAATCATTTCCATCTCTGGAGGCTTTTCTATATACCTACAGCAACTCAAATTCTTTCTAATAAAGTTGAAATCCACTAGAAACTTCAACTTCAGTATTTATAGTCCTGTGAAAGGCTTGCCTCTGAGAACAGTGGGGAGGCAGGACATCAGACAAGGGGAAGAATGTAGCAAGGGCAGCGCAAAGTTCTATAAGTCACTCTCAGAGTTGTCCCCGTCAGGGAACAAGAGGCCTGGCAGGTGGGGCATTGGCTTCTGGAGAGACCAAATTCCTCAGGCTCCCAGGGGCAGGCAGAGTGGGTTCCAGCAGCCTGTGGACAGCTCTCCAGCAAAAAGATTCAGATGTTGGTGTTGTGGACCACGCGAGGAGCCTGGGTCTGTGAACGGGGTACATAATGAAAGCGGTCATCACACCTATTGGTCTGTTTAGACAACATTGTGTGAGCCTTGATAAGCCACCTAATGGGGCCAGATTTCCTTGGTCTCATTGGATTACTTTTTACCCTCCTCCCCTAGAGCTACCTCCCTACATCCTCGCTGTTGTCCTTTCTGGCCATTCCTCATCAGGTACAGATTCTTCTGCATCTTTTCTTTTTCTCTTCTGCAACTAACTTTCCCTCTCTCTTACCAAAATGCAAGCCTGTAGTGTACGTCCTCAGTCTCTTCTTTTTGTGCCCTCTCAAGAATTTTAGATTTATCTTGTAATCTTAGCACTCTGGGAGGCCAAGGTGGGCGGATTGCTTGGGCTCAGGAGTTTGAGACCAGCCTGAGCAAGAGTGAGATCCTGTCTCTACTAAAAATAGAAATAACTAGTAGGGCCTTGTGGCAGGTGCCTGCAGTCCCAGCTACTTGGGAGGCTGAGGCAAGAGGATTGCTGGAGCCCAAGAGTTCGAGGTTGCTGTGGGCTGTGATGCTAGAGCACTCTACCCAGGGTGACAGGGGGAGTCTGTCTCAACAACAACAACTACAAAAAAGAATTCAGATTTCTTCCTATAGGGCCATGCCAGCCCCTTAAGAGATTTCTAGTGCCTCCCATTCCTAACAGATAACGATATTCCAGACTTGAGCATCCCTAGATGCTCTATCCCAGCCCACGTAGCTCTTGACTGGGCCACTTTCTTCTGGACCCACAGCAATTCATTCTATTCCTGGGCCACCAGATGGACTTTTGAAATTATAACTGCAATCATGTGTGAAACCTTCCCCTGGCTTCTCCTCATGCTTTAGATAAACAATCTGAACTACAAATGACCTCCGAAGCTCAGCATGACCACTTTTTACCCCCCTGCTAAGCTCTCTTCCCTGTGTCTGCTATACCACAGCCCTGGCCCTCTCTTGCCAGAGACTGCAGACTCCAAATTCATTTCTACCTTAGGAGGTTCGCATTTTATTTGCTCTGCAGAAACCTTCTTCCTTGTGTTGTTTATACAGATATAATCACTCTGACACCCTTGCAAAGGAGAAGACCACTCAAACCCATTTATACAGGGTGGCCATCAAGTTCGTGTGCACCCTGTATTATAGCCCTGCGTGATGTTTTCCCAAAACCATGTCAACAGAAATATATTTGGATTAAGAGTTAGAAGCACACGCTTTCCCTTCTAATGGAATTTGATTATCCTTTTATTATTAACCTTTAAGTTGCAGTTCTTTAACATTTTGGCTGCTATTAAGATCATGTATAAATGAACTTTGTCTTAAAAAGTAAAATAAGCCAGTGTTGTTCTGGAAATGACATTGTCTGTAATAAGCTCTCTCTTTTTCTAAGAGTTCTAAAAGGCCTCCCTTTTGTTATGAACAAAACACAAGATTTTAGAAGTTCTAGTCAGAGGGGGTTCACTGCTATAACAGACGGGCCCGAACTGCAGGGGTGAATGGAACAAAACTGTAGTCCCCACTCACCACAGTCCCCTGTGGGCTGGAGGGGTTCTGTGCTGCGCATGGTCATTCAGCATCTCTTAACCAGTGACTTAACCTTCCTTTTGTTTCTGGAAACTCTTTCTGTTTTACCTGGCAGATGGGAAGAGAAAGTGGGGGTCACACGTGGAGGATTTTATGGGCAGGCCTGGGACATGGGCACACCACTTCTGTTCATACTCTGTTGACCAGAACCTAGTCACATGGCCTCAGGTGACCCCAAAGGAAGGTAATGCCCTGTAGGTGCATGCCAGGAAGAGAGGAGAGCATAGGTATCTCTGAGAACTGGCTATTTCTGACACATGAGCCTGAGTCCCTGAGTCCAGAAGGCATCTGTGGTTTGGATGTGTCAATAGGCATCAATCAGCATGATGAGAAACAAGAGCAAATATGTGCACAGGCACAAACGCACAGCAGTCCCAAGCCAAAACCTTTTGGAGAAAGAAAACATGATTTCAGTAGTGACCCTACAGCTGATCTACGCCAGGCAGGGTTGGCCCCAACCCATAATCCCAAGCCCAGGGGTAGCCGGTGAAGGGCCCGCAGCTGCACAGGGCCGCCAGCTGGGATGGTGCCCACAGCACATGCATTTGCTCACATGCTGTGGCTGCCGGCCTGCCTGGAGCCGTGTCCATTTGCTCTGTGGCACTGCCACTTAATCAGGCCCTCTGTGCAGGGCTCAGGCACCAAACCAAAGGGGAGCTGACTGGGAAACCCTGGGTCAGACATCTGCTCTTTCTAGAAGGCCTTTGGGTTAGGCCCCCAGGGCACAAGCAGGACCTTCACCCCTATTTTCCTTCAGAGTAGGATGTTCCTACTGGCACTCCTGGCTGCCAGAGCCCTGTTATCTCTCTCCAAGGCCCTGGGGCCAAGTTGGGAGCCAAGACTATGCCCTCCAAAAACACTGCTGGGACTTTCTGGGTGGGAGCCATGGCCTTTAGGGACAAAGTGGCCTGAAAAAGAAGAGTCCAGATGACACGCAGTTAAGTTTGACCCATGCTGGGGGAAGCCAACTCAGAGAGAACAACAGCTCTGCACACCGGGCAGGAGCCTGAAAGCGTGGAGCTGGCTGGCTTCATGCTAAACAGCAGCTAAGAGGTGCAGCCAAACCGTGGGGTTGGACCGCGCTCCCAGAATCACTTCGAGATCCTGGAAAGGTGGCCTAATCTCAATCTGCCTTAGTTTCCTCTCCTAAAATGGAGGTGATAACCCATACGACTGATGGAGAGAACTAGCTGAGTTATTTAAAACGCTCACAACAGAGCTCACCCATGGTCGGCATCCTCTGGGTGCCAGCTTGGTTCTTGGTTACTGCGGCAAAACCACACACCCAGAAACCTAGGACCATGTGCCCAGGTCTCTGTGTGAGCCACCTGTGCACATTGGGGAAGGAGGAAGTGAACGACCCAAGTGACCTCCATGCTTACAAAAAGTAAAAAAACTGGGGAAGTAGTGCATTTGCAGCCTTCCTTGAACCCATCAGGGTTCTCAGGTCACAGGGCAAATGGCCATTGGGAAGACAGGCAAAGTCAGCCGGAACCACAGGAGCCATGCATTGGTGACAGTGGAGTGGAAGCCAGCCTGTACACCAGCAAGAGCATGAACGAATGAATTGCTAGAAGCCAAGTGCAGGCCAGCATGAAAGTGTGAGGCTCCTGAGGGCCACAGACATGGAGAGACTCCCAACCCTTGGTAAGCAGTGTCCCTGGTACAAAATGGTATCCCCAGTGCTGAGTCACAATGTCAGAGCCTCAGTTTCCAAGGCCATAGGGAGTATTTCTGCCTGCAGGTAAAGGATTTGTTAAGACCTGTTATGCGGCTGCTCCTAAATGCTGTTCTCCAGAGAGGAAGGTGGCATTTTGTAAAAACTGGGGTGTGATGTCTAACTCACTGCAGACCACCAGTTCATTGTAAATGTACTGGTAGATGCTTGGACAGGAAGTAAAAAAAAAAAAAAAAAACAAAAAAAAACAGGTTAGCATATTTATTTGACAAATATACACTAAATGTGCTCTCTTCATTGGGACCTCTGCTAGGATCTGGTGTTGTGGTGTCTGAGACAGGTCTGTTTCAGAGAATGCCCACTAGAGAAGGTGACAGATGTACCAACTGGTCATTACCAACAATGGGATAATACCTTACAACCAACTGGACTCTGGGAGCCAGGCAGTCTTCCCAGAGGAGGTGATATTTGGTTTAAGTCTTGCAATTTCTACGGTTTAACTAGACTCAGGCAAAAGGGGCTCAGATGGAGAGGGAGGAGGATGCGCTGAGCAGGGCTCAGAGTCACAACAGGATATTTGGATTACTAGAAGTTCAGGATGCTGAAGCATTGTGTGCATGTATGTGTGTGTGTTTGTGGTGTGTGTGAAGGGGAATTCTGGGTTTATTCCAATTCCCCCTGAACCTGCAGCCCTCAGGGTCATGCTGAGGCACAGGGCAATCCCCTGGGGTGGCCCCAAAGGAGAACAATAATGCAAAGACATATACAATGAGTCCCCCGGGTCAGGTGAAGCTCTACTGCTCCCTGAATCTGGAAGCCTGTAGCTGCCCCAACATCTGGATTGCAGGTTCATAAATCCCTCCAAGTATGGGATGCCTCCATCTCATAAAAGTTCATTATGAAAATAGAAGGACTATAACCAGCACTCCCGAACATGCCACCTGGTTTAACCAAATTCACAAAATTAACTCAAAATGGATTAACAACCGAAAAATAAAAACTAAAACCATAAGACTCTTAGAAGAAAACAGAGGGTAAATCATGACCTTAAGCATAGCGATGTGTTCCTAGATATAATGCTAAAAGGGCAAGCAATGGAAGAAAAAATAGATAAATTAGACTTCATCAAAATTAAAAACTTTTCTACATAGGCCAGGCACAGGGACTCACACCTGTAATCCTAGCACTCTGGGAGGATCCCTTGAGCTCAGAAGTTTGAAACCAGCCTGAGCAAAAATTACTAAAAATAGTAGTAATCTCTACTAAAGATAGAAAAATTAGCCCAACATTGTGGTGGCCACCTGGATTCCGAACTACTCGGGAGACTGATGCAGGAGGATCACTTGAGTCCAGGAGTTTGAGGTTCTGTGAGCTAGGCTGATGCCACAGTACTCTAGCCTGGACAACAGAGTGAGGCTCTGTCCCAAACAAACAAACAAACAGACAAGCACTTTTGTGCATGAAATGACATTGTCATGACAGTGTAAAAACAACCTATAGAATGAAAGAAACTATTTAGAAGTTACATGTCTGATAAAGGTTTCCTGTCCAGAATACAAAAAGAACTCGTACAACTCAGTAACCAAAAGTCAACCCAATTCAGTGGGTTGATATACAGCCGCCAATAAGTATATGAAAAGATGGGCAACATTATTAGGCACCAGGGAAATGCAAATGAAAGCCACAGTGAGAAACCTGGTCATACTATAATGGCTGTAATGAAAAAAGGAAAATATTAATAACAAATGTTGATGAAGATGTGGAGAAATTGGAACCCTCGCACATTGCTGGTGAGGACGTCAAATGGTGCAGCCGCTATCTGTTCCAGCCATTCTTTGAAGTAGGTACCCAAAGGAATTGAAAACAGAGACTTGAACACATATTCGTATACCCATGTTCATGGCCCCATTACTCACAGTAGCCAAAAGGTGGAACAGGAAGTGTCCAGGATAAATGGGTAGACAAAATGTAGTTTGTACACATAATGGAATATTACTCAGAAATAAAAGGAATGAAGTACTGATACCTTCAACCATGTGGGTAAACTTTGACAATGTGATGTTAAGTGAAATAAGCCAGACACAAAACACAAAAATATGACTGAATCATATGAATTATCTAGAATAAGCAAATTCATAGAGGCAGAAAGGGGATTAGAGGTCACCAGGAGCCGAGAGGGGAGGAAATGGGGGGTTATTGCTTAAATGAGGACAGAGTTTCTGTTGGGGTGATGAAAAAGTTTTGGATGTAGACAGTGGTGGTGGTTGCACAACACGGGGACTGTAACTAATGCCACCGAATTGTACACTTAAAAAGGTTAAAATAGAAAATGGCATATTCTATTTAACCCCAATTCAGAAAATGAATAATGTTTCATATAAAAACCACTGAATTTTATACTAATTCAGTATGCAAATTTATACTAATTTGTATAGTATGTGAATTATATCTCAATAAGTCTGTTAAAAAATTATTTTCGAACTGGCCTGGTCACTAACTCTCAATCATTTTGGATTTTAAAACTTACTTGCAGAAATACTTTGCAAAAATGATCAACCTTTGAAAATGAAAAAGATGAAATAGCCACTCCTCTGCTCAAGTTCAGGGGTCAGAAGAAGCCCCTGCAACTTTGCTTGTGTTTCAGAATGGCCTTTGCTACCCCTTCTTAGGGACACAGAGTTCGGTGTGTACTGGTTGTGTTGGTGCCTGGGACCCTGGGTCAACTCTCAGGGCCATGGGTTCTTCCTCAGCCGTCACTGGCTGGGACCAGAGCTGTCTGTGACCCCAGGGTTTTGTGTTGCAGCAGGGAGCTGAGAGCCTAGAGTGCCCCACTGTCTCCTTTCCATCTGGGCTTTAGCTCCTGCACTGACAGGGACAAGGACCTAATGGCTTGCGTCATGGCCCTCTCCCTGGAGAATCTCTCCTGGTAAGCGCCAGGGGCATTTTCCACCCACTTCATTTGCCCCGTCTCAGGCAGGCCACCTGAAGGAGGGTGGGTACCCACGTGGGTGCTTCACGCTGGGGGTGGTTAAGGCAGGTCCCTGCTAGAGCTCGGTCCTTGGGTCCCTGAGAAGCACTCGGCCACAAATAGGGAAAGTTTTGTTTTCTTTAACGTGGCCTTGGCCACAGCCAATTTTTCTTACATGCCAGATAAATTGGATTTATTTTCAATGGCAGCCAGCAAGGGCAAGTGTTGGTAGAAAGTAAGAACAGAGAAAGGAGGCCCTCCTGACCACTGAAAAAGGAAGCAAGAGTGTCCCTGCCTGGGCCAGTTCAGCCACATAAGGGTGACAGCATCACACCCCACCCGATTCACTCATTTAAAGTGTGAGAGTCAATGGCTTTTCATATATTCATGGAGTTGGGCATCCATCATTATAATTCATTTACATTACGTTTAAGAACATTACATTAACTCAGAACAAAGCCCTAAAACCCCACTTCCTGACTCCAGGTGACCCCAGGCTAGGCATCATGAGTCCACCTCTGACTCTATACAGTTACCTGTTCTGGAGACGTCACGTAACTGGATTCTTATAATCTATAGAATTTTTTCCACGGCTTCTTCCACTTAGCAGGATGCTTCAAAGTCCGCCCTTGCCCTAGCATCTGTCAGTACTTCATCCTTTTTTATTGCCAAATAATATCTTGTTTTCTGGATACATCACACTGCATTTATTCATCAGTTGCTGGACGTTTGGCTTGTTTCTACTTTTTCATTATATGCACGATGTTGCTTTGTCTGTTCATGTACGCATTTTTGCATGAGCACCTGGTCTGATTTCTCTGGGGTGTACACCCAGGAGTGGGATTGCTCAGTCACATGGTAACTCTGGGTTTGGTCATTGGAGGAGCAGCCAGATTGCTTTTCAAAGCAGCTGCATCATTTCACATCCTTCAATCAGTGTTTAAAATAAAAACCCACAATGGAAAACAGTCGTTCTTCTCTATGTTAAAACAGAGTGACTGTATGACACTTAGCAGCTAAGTGTTCATGCAAGGGAAATGAAAGTAAATGCCCACACAAAACCTTTACGTGTATATTAATAAAAGCAATGTTCACGTTAGCCAAAATGTGAAAGAGGCTAGTCAGGAAGGCCACAGGCTGCATGACCCCCCTTATGTGAGGTCTTGAGAGGAACCACCTTTGTGGAGACAGAAAGTAGGTTGGTGGTTGCCAGGGGCTGGCAGAGTCACAGTGGGGTCAAGGGGTACTGCTAATGGGTACAAGGTTTCATTTCAGGCTGATGAAATTGGTCTAAAATTAGAGTGTGGTGATAATTGCACAGCTTTGTAAATATACTCAAAACCACTGAACTGTACCCTTTACAAAGGTGAATTTTATGGTATGTCAATCCTAAACCAATAAAGCTGCTGAGAGAGCAAGCTAACCTTTGTTATTCTGTTCTCCTAGCACTTCTATTTTCCCCAGACGCACAGTGGGATTCAGTGTCTCTCGTTCTCTCTCTCACACAGCCACGTGTTTTGATTGTCTTCTTTTTTCTTCACCTTCAAAAATATCAATCAAATTCTGTGTCCAGTGTAAGGAGACACTGCCAGGGTTACTGAGCTCTCAGGGAGGCAGAGGCAGAGGAAGTTGGCCATTAGGATGTTGCTTTCCAGTAAGCGCAGGGCACGAGGGACTCACGTGGGCCTTCCTCTTCCCATTAGAAACACATGAAGATGCCAATTGGCACCTTCAAATATGGACTCAGGAGCAGTAAGAAGAGTGGGAGGATGCTGGGTGCCGGAGTAGGGAGCTTAAGGCAATGAAGCTCCAAAGGCACTGGTCGTCTTGGGGTCCAGCAGGTGAGCCTGAGTGGGACAGGGCCATCTTGTCCAGGGAGAAGAATGCAGGAGTGGTGTCCCATGAAAGCTGTGGACACTTCCACTTCAGTGATGGGAAGGAAAGACCTTTGCATGGTGAGATAGTGAGGCCAACACCACGCGTGACTCTGGCCTGGCATCTGTGTGTAAAGCAAGACTGTGCCCAAGAAAAAGAGGAGGACTCGGTGAGGGTGGTGGGCTCAGCAAGGAGGGAAGATGCCCTTTCAAGCACTCAGGAGACACAGTACTCATGCAAACCCACAGACTCGAAGAGGTCACGTCCTAAGGTCCTCATTCTCAGATGTGTAGTATATTGGGTAAGAATTGGACATGCTGGGCAGTAACTCGAGGGAGCAGAACAGTCAGCATGGAGTGACATTGTGCAGGCGGCTGTGTCGGGGGTGCACGAGGCAGCTATAGTTTTAGGGAGAGGAAGGTGCAGGGAAAAGGGAAAAGGGAAAAAGGGACATTCACAGGCCAGAGACTGGCTCAGGAGATCAGAAAATGAACAGTGAAGCCAACATAGGAAAAGTGGAAGGAAAGAAACCCTGAAGATGACGGCTGGAAGTGTCCCAGCAAGATGGAGTTTAAAATGGGGAACGTCACAAATAAGCAATATTACAAATGGAAAACAAACAGAATTGCAGATAGAAGTTTTAAAATCACAATCCTGAAATGACACAATCAAGCATATTTCTAGAAAAACATAAATTCTCAATATCCCTTTAAGAATAAAGAGATACTTGAGTTGGCATAAAAATCGGGGAATGAAAATGTCACCCCGGATCCTTTCTAATTTTTACCCATTTAGAAATCGAACAATTTCACAACAGTTCAGGACACCAAATAGATTTTTATTTCCAGATTTTGCAAATTGTTCTCTGTTCATTTTCAAAACAAAGGAAACTGTCATCAAATTTGTACTCCATTTGTACTGCACAGACCCGGGGCCTTCATTTAGAGCCCTTCCTTTTCCTACACTTCTCAATCTAAGCAATACTCAGTTTGTATTACCAGATCCCTTAGAAATCCCTGCTCCCTGTCTGCCCAGCAGCGCCCCACCCCCAGCCTCTTCACTGGTATGTGTGGTTTTGTAGCCCATGCAAGTGGCTTCAACACATGATGATTAAGTTCGTGAACTTGCCACCGTGTGCTTACCTTGGCAGCATTGAACAAACAACTTGGTAAGATTTCATCACCTTGGTGTATCAGTGTCTCGCAGCTGTGTTCGTCTTGACGTGTGGTGGTGTCTTGCTGAGAGGCGTTCATTATTGTTGTTGTATGTTTTTGTGTGTTGTCTTGAGAATGTTGTAGCTCGGATTAGAGTAACAAACAAACATTAAATTTCTTGTTAAACTTGGCAAGAATAGAAGTGCAATCAGGGACAAGTTAGTCCAAGTTTATGGGGATAATGCCACGAAGAACACAGCAGTGTACAAATGTTTTTCTGAGGGGAGAAAAAGGCAACCAGTAACAAGCAGAACTGACAAAAACATTGCAAAATTTCATTGAAGAGTGCGTCAAAATCACTGGGCGACTGTGAGAAGCATAGCAGACTAAGTAAACATTGATAGAGAAACAAGAAAATCTTAACTGAAAATCTTGGCATGGGAAAGGTGTTGGTCTTGCATCACGACAATGCACCAGCTCACGTGGCACTGTCTGTGGAGGGAGTTTTTAGCCAGTAAACAAATAACTTTATTGGAACATCCTCCCTACTCACCTGATTTGGCCCTTAAAGACTTTTGTCTTTATCTGAAGATAAAGGAAATAAAAAAAAAAAAAAGAAGATATTTTGATGACATCAAGGGTAATATGAATATAGCTCTGATGATCATTACAGAAAAAGAGCTCCAAATTGCTTTGCAAAATGGACTAGGCACTGGCTAGTGCACAGCTTGGTGCACAGCTTCCCAAGGCGAGTATTTCACAGGTAATTATAGTGATATTCACCAATGAGGTATGAAGCACTTTTTCTAGGATTGTCAGACTTCATATGTTTTCTTCCCTTTCTTCCCTCCCTCCCTCCCTCTCTCCCTTCCTTCCATCCTGGTGACATCCTTTCCTTCCTAATCCTGGGGCTATCCCTGCTGTCAGATCCCTCTTATGCAAACAGGAGGATGGGAGCTCTGTGTGGGAGGCAGCCAGTATACAAACTGTGGCAGGCAGGTTAGCTGGAAAATCCACCCATCTTGAAAATGCCCTTGAAACTGAAGGGTGGGATCTGAATTTTCCAAATGCTAAACAAAGAAACAAATTTGTAAACTTCTCTTGGTAGACTTCAGACGCCCACTCCTCACTTGTGGGGATTGTGTCAGAAGTCACATTTCTCTGGAAGAAGAACTTGTTTGTCTCAGTGGAGGAACATAGTAGGGTCTGGGCATCTCCCATGGACACTGGGACCAAATCAGCAAAGGGGGCAGAAAAATAACCTGCACTCAAAATTCCTCTTCAGGAATAATCTTTAACCTGGGGACTGGTACATCTTGTACAATTATTTCTATTTACAAAGGTAAGAGGTCCCTTTTCTGTTACTGGAGGATCTTATAAAGTAAGTGGCCAAAATTGTCATTTTTAGGCCTAGTCAGTGTTGTGAGATATTCTGTTATGAAAAATTGGTTGTGAGTGAAATGAGTGCAATTAGTGAGGGGGCAAGAGGAAATGTAATTAAAACTCAAATCTTTGTGTCTCTGCCACTTCCCCATTGGATCTGTGGATTCACTGAAAAAAAAATTTTTTTAAGAACAAGAATAAATAAATTGGAATCAGTCAGACAATACAGGTGACATACGCCAAGGCTGGCGGGTTTGAAACTGACCTGGGCCTACTAAAACAGCAATGGCAACTACAACAAAAACGCCCAGGCGTTGTGGTGGGTGCCTGTAGTCCCAGCTACTTGGGAGGCTGAGGCAAGAGAATTGCTTAAGCCCAAGAGTTTGAGGTTGCTGTGAGCTGTGACACCATCGCACTCTACCGAGGAAGACACAGTGAGAGTCTCTCTCTCAAAAAAAAAATAAATAACAGGGCTAGGGGGTGGGCTGACTGTGGAAAGTGAGGGAGGGAGGAAAGGAAGATGATGCCTTTCTTTCCCATTTCTTTTGGTCTAATGTCCTTTGTGGTGATCTCCAGCTCAGTGGTCTTTTGTAGTCCCAGCCCACAGTGCAGTCTTATGACCTTGAACCCTCCTGCTATCCCATGGTCAACAGCTGCAGCATACAAGCTGACTTAAGTGCCTTTGGTTTCCCCTAAACTGCTGTCTTTCTTAAGCAGCTATTAGCTGCCGGGTGGGCTTCCTGGCAACTCTGCTTGGGTCACCCAAAAGCTGTTTAAACTGCGTGTGGAAAATAGCCAAGCGGTGTGACGTCATTGCATTTGGTGTCTCCCCTCCCATTTGCCTAAGTCTCATCATGACTTTATCCCATTATCCATATGAACTATGTTTTCAAATGTTTAAAATGGTCAGACATGAGGAGGGAGAAAGACTGTGAAAACTAGAAGGTAGAAGAAAATTTCTAGTCATGACCATGCCTCATTATCTATTTTTTAAGGCCATCATTCTCTGAAGATAAGACAGTTCTATTAAATACCCCTAAGTTTACTTCCAATCCTAGCGATTCATGACTCCTTATAGTAATTGTCTTTTTTTAGGGACAATGAGATAATATGAGTTTTTCTTTTTCTTTTTTTCAGTTGCAATTTTGGCTGGGGTTGGGTTCGAACCCGCTACCCTCGGTATATGGGACCTGTGCCCTACTCCCTGAGCCACAGGCACTGCCCTATAATGTGAGTTTTTCAAAACAAGGACAAACACCCTCTACCCACCAGAAGCTCAAACTGGAAATGAAGTGATTTGCATGTGTGGAACCAATGACATGTGTGAATTATCACAGTAGCTATAAGGTATTTCTTTTCTTTATCCTTTTTTCAAAATTGAAATATAGGTAATCTACTTATGACGATAATAGCTTGGGCCAGGCCAATGTTCTTGCTAACAGCCACTGAAAAGTCAGCTAAAATGTCAAAGAACCTGTTGAAATGCCCTGGAGAGCTACAAAGGCCACAGGAACCCCATTCTCAGAGCCCAAATCCTGGTGAGAAGAGAATTGTTTATAGGCTGCTTTTTATTTTGAGGCCTCTGCTAACTTTGGTGTGGGGTGAGAGGCTGAGCACCATCATCCTGGGCAGAGGTGGGCTGTGGAGAGGCCCAGAATCCAGCATAAACAGAATTTGGAAATGCCACAGGCCTGAGAAAGGGGCTCTGTAGGTCAGAGCTGCCATGGGGGCAGGCAGGGAGAGAGGACTGGCAGACGACACGGTGGGAAGGAGGACTCAGGGAAGAAAACTGTCAAACTATACTTCAAGGCAAGAAGCCTCAGAAAATCAGAAGGAAGTTGATGAGGTGCAGAATAGATTGTTGTTCCCACAAGAATGCGCTTAGGTTGTGAAGTGAGTCCATCTATATTTTGTACAGGGGAGACCTCTGTGGCCTCTGCCCAGAAGCCATGCTACCTACTTGTGAATTGTTCACATAAGCAGCTGTAATCTGTGATGTTTTGTTTGAAGTGTTTATTTTATTTTTTTCCTCTTAATAAATTTTTAAAATCATAACTGTGTACATCAATGCATAATACACAGATTTGTTATTTTCCTCCTAGTAAACATTATTGGTCTATTTGCCCAAAACTCTGGTATCATGCCTTACTTAATTTACTCTAGGACCATCCCTTCACCCTCATAGTCAAAAGAAAACCACAGCACAGGCCAGCTGCTTTGCCTCTGCTCTCTCTGCTGTCTCAGAGGGGAAACTTAGAACCAGACCACTTGGGTGCTGAAGCAGGCACCCTGTGTGAACTCAGGGCTCTTACTTTCAGATGTGCTGCATTTGGAAAAGAAAATCGAAGGAATAATGATACTTATGTAATAGAATTCTTATGAGCGTTAAATGAGTTCTGCTATGCGTGGCACACAGTAAGCACTCAATATTTATTACCCTCATTATTGACTTATCCAAATTAATAAAGATATTACATAGAACCAGCATAAACAGGGTTGCCACATATGCAGCTGATTCTCCAGAAGCCTAAACTGGGGGCTTCCTGGGTGTTGATGTGGGAATCAGCCCAGCCTATGAGCTCTGCCAGGATAGCCTTGCTAGTCCTTCACAGATGGAAGCTGGATATGTTCAGATAAGAATTTTCTATAAGTGAAAGGCAGGCACGGTCCTGGGGAATACCATTCCTGGGGCGATCAAAGCTTTTGATATGGGTTTAGCTTCATGGCAACTTGTCTGGGGTCCTCAGCTGGCAGGAGCTCTGGCTGTGCCCAGGGCTCCTCTGCCCCCCTGTGCTAACATCTCCACACTAAGCAACCATTCAGCCACTTAGCATAATAGGGGTGTGAGCCCAGCCATGTGGACACGTGGTGATACCCTGGAGCCCTACGAGAACCACAGCCCACCCCCATGGGATATAGAATGCAGACATCTGAGAGAGTTGGTGTGACCTTACAGGTCAGCTGAACGGAAGGCAATTGAGAACAGACTCCTGTAGCTGTGTTCCTTTTCTTTTCCTTACACAAGTAATAGATGGTTATTGAAAAAGGAAATCAGGGAATAAAGAAACACATAAAGAAGGTTAAAATTACCTTTAATTCTACAACCTGGTGACTATGCTTTCTGACAATGTGATCCATTTTGGTTTCTGAACTACTTTTGGAATAGAGATCCTTTTTTCTTTTCCAAATTATGGTAAATTAATGAATCAAAATCAGCCCTAAATTCCAAACTTTTAACAATTAATTTTATGTGTTTTTTCTCCAATATATTTTATCTGAGGTGAATCAAAAATTGACAAAGTGATTTTCGGAACACATCAGATAGTGGGTCACTTGTAAAGCATTCAGAGGTGTGTGTGCTCACGTTCTCTGGAAGTGAGCTTAACTTTTCCAGTGACATCAGTGCACGGCTACTGGAAATGTCAGTTTTGCCGGGTCAAAGTTGAAATGTAGGTAAGTTGCTGGCCTACACACTTCCTGGTCTAACTGATTTGGGGACGCCTGTGCTTACAAGACAGTAATAAGCACTTGTTTTCTATTTCCATTTTCTCAGGATATCTATTCCTTTTTCTGTATGTGTTGACCACAAACCCAAGACTTCAAGGGAAAATTTGGAACAATGCACTTTTTAAAAAAAGAAAGAAAAGAAAGAAAGAAGGAGGAATCATGCGGTTCTGTTTACTCCTTCCTTTAATGTTTCATTATTTATTTTATTTTTAAAAAGTTTTTCAGCAGGCATATTTTATTTATTTTATTTTTTTCCTCTTAATTTTTTTTTTATTAAATCATAACTGTGTATACTAATGCATTTATGGGGTACAATGTGCTGATTTCATATACAATTTGGAGTGCTTAAATCAAACTGGTTAACACAGCCTTCACCTCACTTAATTATTATGTTAAGACATTTATATTCTATTCTTAATAGATTTGACATGTACCCTTGCAATATGCTCCATAGGTGAGGTCCCACTGTTTACCCTCTCTCCATTTAACCTCTCCCCTCCCCTCCCCCATCTCTTCCCTCCGTCATCCTGGACTATAGTTGTATTTTTATCTTTCATATGAAAGTAGGGGTGATTATATATTGGTTTCATAATCGTACTGAGTACATTGGATACTTTTTCTTCCATTTTTGAGATACTTTACTAAGAAGAATATGTTCTAGCTCCATCCATGTAAATATAAAAGAGGTAAAGTCTCCATCTTTTTTTTTTAAATTTTCACAGCAACTTTATTCATAATGACCACAAACTATAAACAACCTAAATTTCTATCAACCATAGAGTGGACTAATAAATTGTGGTACAGTCATGCAATGGAATAGTACACAGAAGTAAAATGTGAACGGCTGCTGCATACAACATGGATTACTCTCATAGACGTAATGTTGGAACAAAAGACACAAGAGTGCATATAATCATGCCACTTACATAAAGTTCTAAAACAGGCAAAACTAGTCCATGGTGATAAAGTTCAGAATAGCGGTTATCAGTGTGTAGAGGATACACAAGGGCACATACTGAGATGCTAGAAATGGTCTGTATCTTGACGTGGGTGGTACATTCAATGGTGTACATGAAAATCTGTTGAGGTGTACACCTAATATTTGTACCATTTTAAGTTTTATGTCAATAAAATGGAAAAATATATTGAAAGAAAGCATATAAATGAAGAGATACAACCATATGTTAGTCAATAGTGCTATCTTCAAACACTTTTGGTTTTCCTCCCAAGTACATGGCAGGATTGCATTCCTGCTAGGACTTTCTTGTGGCTATATAACTTGGTATGTCCAATGAAGGTGCCTTGCAGGTATTTAAGTGATTTGCCATACATTTTTTCATTTTCCAGAATAAGCAGCCATCTGTTTGGTCAAGTTGAGTCCCAGAATGAGAACAATTTTAAATCCCAGAAGAGCCAAAAATCATCTGTAAAGGAAAGTAGCAAGTAAATAGCACGCCATTTTCTCCTAGGGTTGATGCCTAGGAAAGGAAAAATGATGATTAACTCTTAAGCCGCATTATCTTTTTTCCAGTACTGAATGTAGTACAGTTTTAGGTCACTAAACAGTCATCTAATCTTTTCCCTCTATATGTAGATTCCTTTGGAAATCTGCTTCTCTCGTAGTATTCGTGTTCAGCCTTGTAGTGGCACCTGACTTGCATTTGCGGGTAGCTGCGATGAGGCGGAGGAAAACCAGGCACAGGGCCCTGTTGCCCCCCGGAGGCTTCACCATCAAGTAACAGTGGGTCCACTCGGGCAGGAAAACCACAGCCTCATCTATTTCCATCTTGATCCTTTTGGGTATCATCCACATTTTGCCAGAGGCTGCAAGAGCTGGGCCAACCACAGACCGCAAGAAGAAATGTGGAGACACAGCAGTGCCAAACACCACCTCTGCTCTAAGCCTCCATCTTTTTTAAGACTGCATAATATTCAATAGTATACATATACCACAATTTGTTAATCTATTCAGGGGTTGATGGGCACTTGGGCTGCTACCATGACTTGGCAATTATGAATTGGGCTGCAATAAACATTCTGCTGCAAAAATCTTTATTGTAAAGTGATTTTTGGTCTTCTGGATGGATATATATCTAGTAGAGGAATTGCAGGATCAAAGAGCAGGTCTACTTTTAGTTCCCTAAGTGTTCTCCAAACTTCTTTCCAAAAGGAACGTATTAGCTTGCATTCCCACCAGCAGTGCAGAAGTGTTCCCTTTTCTCCACATCCACGCCAACATCTGTAGTTCTGGGATTTTATTATGTGGGCTACTCTTCCTGGAGTTCGATGATATCAGTTTTTAAAGTGAAACCCAATGCCTCTTACTGTGTGTAGTTGTTCTTTGATCAACTCGCAATTTTGTAAAGCTTAAGCTGCTTGAATTTTAGAAACACCAATTAGGCGTCAGTCCATCCTGCAATAGTCCTTTTCCCAAATATCTGTTTCTCCCTTACAAAGTGTCAATCCCACATAAATAGTGATGCTGGGAGCTCACAGCCCTGAGGTCATTTACACCATTCACTTCATTTCCGAAGACTTCTAGGTTTGGTGCCTTTGCGGTGGTCTGATATAAATCAGCAAGTTTTAGGATTCCGTTTCCTGCTCTTGTATCCCCCATGTCATGGCTGCTGTTTCTGCCTTAGCAGTCAGAGGACATGTTCCTGTTCAAGAGGGGTCCCCACACTCCAGGTTTGGACCCCATCTCTCGCTGCCCCCTTGGGAGCTGGAACTGCATCAGAACCTTCTCCTCCCAACAGGGACAGCAGCTTCCATAGCACAGACGGACCAGAGGAGCCCACAGGTGCCTGTCCTCCCTCTCCTGCCCTCTCTGAACCTCCAAAAGTCACCTACTTGCCTTTTACTTTCATCTGTTATTTCTCACTCTCTAATACATGGATTCTGTCTCTGCCATTTCACTCAAACTAGAAGTTAAGGGACAGCCATCCTTATGAGACAGTAATATGAGACAAGAATCTATAAGATTAAAAAAAAAAGAATCAGAATGTCTCCAAGGTTTTGTTTATTATTATTATTTTTTGCTAAATCCACACATCAATTTTTAGATATTTGCATTACTTGGCATCTGATGTTAAATGCCAGTGCAGATGGCTCTCAACTAGGCCAGTCTTCAACTTCTTAGAGAACCTGGATGTCTTAATATAGACAGGCCTAAAACTTAACTTATGACGTTCAGTTTTTAGCCCACTGGATTGTTCTGTAACGGTACGTGCAGAGCGGAGCCACCTTCCCATCTGCTGTTTAACAACACGTCCGGGGGCAATTCTGGGTGTGGGGGGAGCCCGGCCTCTCTGTTCTGTCAGGTGCCACCCAGTGCTGTGAACTCTCCCTCTGGGTCTCTCACTCCACTCCCTCAGCACAGGTCCCCCCATTTCCTGCCACCCACATTTTCACATATGTGTATGTCAGAAACAGCAAGCAACCAGCCCTAGGGTCAGGAAGAATAGCATACCTACCATTCTGGAAGGCCCTGAGTTGTCTATTCTGGGTGACAGCCCCTTCCTCCCTCCACAGGCCACCACTAGCTTGGTTTTAGGGGAACTATTCCCCACTTTTCCCCTGGCCTGATCTCTAGGACCTGCACCCCTGATGTGCCTGTGTGTGCACACAGAGTGTCTTCTAGCCCAACACTTCATTTTCCTTCTGCACCCACCACTATGAGCTGAATTTCCTCCGTGTTGTGAATCTTGGGCACTGTTGTGTAGTGCTCCATGGCCTGAGTAGCACACTTTTGTCCCACTTGTCACTTGGTGCACAGTGGGGGGTTCTTGGTCTGGAACTGACCATGGTAACACCACTGCCGGATGCACAGCAGTGTGGCTCCCTTGGGGTGTGTGTCTGAGGGTCCTAGGGTGCATTCTGTGGGGTGGGAGCCAGTCCGCATTACCTACCCCGTCTTCACTTGGAGTGAAAGTACAACATTCATTCTTAAGTATTTCTGCAATAGCTGGTTCATTGTTCTCTCTTTCCTCTTACCTTCCACATCGGGGATCTTTGCAAGACACGAATCTGATGACACTACCTTTCTGCATAGTTGTTTTTTAGTAGCTCCTTTCACCCTTGGACAACATATTCCAGCACTGGCATTTAGGGCCTATTGTGGTCAGACCTCCCACCCTGTCCTTTGCCCCCGGCTTATTAATCACCCACAAAAGCTCTTGCAGCATGGTGGGTTTTCTTCCACATTTGCCTTTCTTTTTTCTTTTTTTTTTTTTGAGACGGAGCCTCAAGCTATCCCCCTGGGTAGAGTGCCATGGCATCACGCTCACAGCAACCTCCAACTCCTGGGCTCAAGCAAGTCTCCTGCCTCAGCCTCCCAAGCAGCTGGGACTACAGGCGCCCGCCACAACGCCTGGCCATTTTTTGGTTGTAGTCATCATTGTTGTTTGGCGGGCCCGGGCTGGGGATTCGAACCCGCCACCTTAGGTGTATGTGGCTGGTGCCTTAGCCGCTTGAGCCACAGATGCCGAGCCCCACATTTGCCTTTCACCCTTCTTCATGTAAAGTAAGTTTCTGAGGACAGCAGAGACTCCAACCCAAGTCTGGTACGAGGCCTCAGTGTTCTGAAATCACTGCAAGCTTTCACCTACAATAGCAGCTATGGGGCTGCATTGGGGGTATCTGTTTATATTGCATCCTGCCTCCTTCTACAAGAGGGTTGTATTGATAAAATACAATAAAGATGGAGCTATGTAAGTAAACGGCAATCAAATTAAAGCAAAGTATAGACAGACTACATGATGAAGAGAACACTGGAAATCAGGCACATGGGATATAGGATTCCAGGTGGTTAAGAAATTGGGTCCCAGGGACTCCCTGAGAACAGGGGCCACAGAGCAGGTGTCTGGCTTTGCCACACAGTGAGAATGGGGGCTGTATTCCTCCCTGAATGCCTGGTGCCTGAGACCTCCTTGATTCAGCAGGTACATGTGGAATGTTGGAGTAGATGCCCGAGATTGTCATCTCACTGACTACTGCAGAATCCAGATGGCACATAGGGCAAGACTCATGGAGACATCTGGAAGAAGACCTGCTATCTGAGTCTACAGTTGCTGGCTAGACTGTCTACAGGGTGATCTGTCCACTGACATTACTACCAAGCAGGCATGGGGAGACGATAGTAGGTTTTTAAAGCTAAATAGACATAACAAAAAAGAGAACATAGAAGTCATCTAAAATAACTCTTTTGATCTTAAACATTCACATTTTCCAGTTTTATGGATTTTTTTCCTCATGGTAATAGAAAGAACACTCAGGATTTAGGAAGAATTGGAAGCTCTCTAGCAATAACTGGCCTAGTGACATAGGAGGGCTGACAGGTAGGAAGTGATTTGAGACCAATGTCATGTCATAGACTAGGTTCATTCATAGCTGTCATCCAAGAGGCTGCCACATGCACAGGCCATATGCCAGGGGCAAGGACCTTACAATCCCCTCCTAGGAGCTGCCATCCCTTACTTCCCTCTTCCCAGGTCCTGATGGCATTACACGGGCTGACAGAACCCACACTACTTTGCCCCTTTAAGCTTGATTTGGGAAATCAGAGATGTTTACCTCAAGTAAGTAAGAGGAGGTTTCACTTACATGTATTCTGATTTCTCTTGGGAATGTGCAATAAGGTTAAAGATATCATTTTTATTATGCATCCCATCATGCTAAACTCTTACTAATCCACACTTTCTCATTTTCCAATTTCTCTGCAGCAGTTCTATGCCTGGGAATACGGCAAAGGTTCCTGAGAACGCTTGCTATTTATTCAGTGAGCCAGACAATAGTCATCTGGCAAATATCCCTCACGTCACAATCACGCCTTATTCATGTCATCGCATTTTGGCAGCACTTACATTTGCAAGCAACTATTTTCAAGAATGAAGCACATTAGAGGTAAAATTAGAACCAAAATATCTGATTAGCAGGTTGAGAACCTGCGGAGAAGTGTGACTGCTTCCATCAAACCAGATATTGATGTGTTATTTTCTCCAATATAATGTCAAATATCCCACTAGTTTTATGTTGCCCATTTTTCTTTTACTTTTATAATGAAAATATTTTTAAAACAAAATGGTTATCTTGTAGGCTTATTTGTATTTGCCTTTTTTGTTGTATTACTTGTAAAATGCCTACGAGAGAGGAGGATGCATTTGACACACTAGCTCACTGAAGTACGGGGGACCAAAACATGCCTGGAAGGAAAACTGGAAAGCGTGCAACTCCTTGGAATTTAAGGGAAAATACCAGGTCAAGAGGTGGCACTGAAAAGGCAGGGCCTATTTCAGAACCCATCACTGAGGGCCCATCACATTAGTGTGGGCCCTGATGGTGGTGGGGGCCAGTATCCACCCTTCTCTCCCATGGGTGCCTCACTCCTGTATCTCCTGAAGAAGATGAGGAGCCCTGTGATTGAGCTCAGCACTCAGACTGGTTGGCTCTATCCACCCCCTGATATGCCTCATCCCCATTCATATCACAGATGTCCATGGACCCTACTCTAAACTCCAGGCCCTACCTCCCCATGCCTATGTTAGGACTATTCTGACCATATAGCACATGCTTCCTCTCCAGCCCCTGTTTGGTCCTATTCCCTCAAGTTCTCCACTGATCTTTGCTTTCCTCTGTGACAGCTGGCTGTCCTCTGGGAGAGGACACCTCCTCATTCCAGACCACAGTATCCTGTGGTGGTTTTATTCTCACATGCTGCCTACATCAGGACCAGGAGGCAGAGCGGATTCCTTCCCCTTCCTATTGCTCCTTCCAAACCTTTCCTCTCCTCTCCAAGCCCCAAATCCCTGACACTTAAGGATCTGCCCATCCATGTCTGCCATCCTTTGCCCTTGGTCATTGCTACTGTCTTTTGACCTATTCCTCCTCAGTAAGTGAAGACACCAGACCCACCCAAAGTGTTGTATCCTGCCTATCTTGGTCGTCACAACAGTGGTGTTGGCAACCTCATGAATGAGTAGGGTGGAAAGTCCCAGTTTGGGCCTATTTTCTTGGTTGTGGACACCATTTTCTCTCTCAAGTGTCTCAGTTTGGAATAGAAATTAGGTCACTCTTCTGTCACTTCCTCATCCTTATCTGCTTTCTTCTCTGCCCCTTGTGCCCCAAACTTATGCTCTCCAGTATATGATACTTCAACTCTGCACACGCTAGAGCATGAGTATTGCATCCTATTCCTCCAGCTGTAAAACAATTCAGACTCTGTTGAGACTTTCCCTTCCATGATCCCTTCAGCCCTCTCCATGACTCTTTTTAGAAGTAAATTCCTGATACCCTCTCCCCTTTTATAATTATCTGCCAAAGCTCTGGACTGCCTCAGTGTAAGTATTATTCTTCTTTCTGTCTGTATCTCAGAACTTGACTGTAAAAACTATAACTCAGTTGGACTGACTGTTTTCATTTTAAATCATAACCATGAACCCCACATAGGCACTAATCCTGTGGGTTAATCCTAGTTAGCTTCCCTTATATATAATCAGCTAGTGTGTCAGGCAGAAAACTGAAAGACAGATTGATAGAATTTATCTCATCTGCACAACAGAAAGAAAATAGGTTAAAAAAAATGAACAGAGCTTCAGGAACCTGCAGAACTATAACAAAATATCTAACAGTGATATGATTTGAATTTCAGGGATAGGGGAACATGAGGCTAAAAAAGTTTGAGAAAATAATGACCAAAAATTTCCCAAATTTGTCAAAAGACACAAAGCCATAGACCGGCTTCAGAAGCTGAATAAATCCTAGATAAGTTACACCTCAAGAAAGCCATGCTAAGGCTTTAATGATAATTAAAATTTTGAAATCTAAAGATGTAGAATAACTTAAAAGTAGACAAAGAGAAGTAACACATTGCCTGTAGGAAAACATGAGTTCAAATGACAGCAGATTTCTCTCCAGAAACCATGGAGGCCAGAGGGAACTGGCACAACATTTTTTAAGTGCTGACAGAAAATCATTGGCAACCGTAAAGTCTAAATCCAGTAAGATTATTCTTTAGGAAAGCAAAGAGCTTTTCTTGCAAAGGAGAACTAAAAGAATTTGTCTCTAGAAGAACTACTCTAGAAGATTGCTAAAGGCGGCTCTTCAACCAGAAAGGAAAAGCTAAATGGAAGGAACTTGGAACAACAGGAAGGGGGAGGAACAATGGAAAGGCAGACATGTGGGGGTGCAAACTAGGCCATACTCTTGCCTATGAACTTTTAGACTCTTACTGGATGACTGAAGCAAACATTGTAACACTATCTGATATTCAGGACAATGATATTTGAAAATGAGGATGGTAAAAGGACCTAAATGGAAGTTTACACATTTCACTTGATGCCTTTATAACACAATTTCCAATGCCACTCATTATAAATCCTCCTTCCTCAGCACCACGTTCCCCTTCACTCTTCCATTTCTGTCAGTACAGTAATACTTCTTCAAAGAGTGTCACTTGTCAACCCACTCCAATTTTCTTTCCCTTCATACCACTCCACCCAAACAGATCTTTTCAGTGTCATTTGCAATTCTGCCAAGAACAGACAACTGATATTTTCTCAAAAGGTCTTGCAGTATTCAAAGACATTTTCCTCTTAGCTTTCTCTGATGTTGAGATTATTCAGAATCTATATTTTCTGAGTCATTCCCTTTCAACGCCTTTTGTTCCTGACGATAAAACTATACACATTAAAGCACAAATACTCTTAATATCTCAGGCCCAGCTGGGATATAATCTCCTGTAACTGTTTGTTACCTTGAAATTAAAAGCTGCTCACATCTCCTAAAGTCTCAGCTTCAACACATTATCCTTATCAGGGAGTCTTGAGAGGAAAGACAACATTGGCCTTTAAATTCCAAAAGCACAGGACCAGGCCACAAGGTTCTTAGTGCTTGCAGAGTGAATGCTTACAAGAGTTAAGTCTTGCACTATTTTAGCTCTTACACTTTTTGATATAACAAAGAATTATGGTACTCCTGGATACAGGGCAAAATTAGAAGCTTATTCCTTTCTTGATGTTGACAGTGCTTTGAACAGAACTATTTTGAGTTAAGTCATTTGAGTATTTTGAGTTCAGTTTCAATTTGTAAAGACTCACATCTCAGTACGGAATGAGGGTGATCTAAAGCTTAAGACTTGTTTTTCTCAAATGCTTTTTTTTTTTTTAATTGAAAAGAAAAGGAGGCAAAGGGATATTTTGTATGTGTTATAGAGAGAGAGAGAGAGAGAGAGAGGAGGAGGAGGAAAGCAAGAGAGAATGGTAAGGAAGCAACTGTGAGCAAAAAACATACTGTTTGGTATCTGTTGCCTTGAGTTTGATTCTTCACTCAGCAAGTCAGGTAGCTCCTTTAAGCCTCATGTGTGAAATAGGAGACTGACGCCCATCTTGCAGGATTACGGGGAACATCACCAGTGTTGATCATCAAATCTTGTGCCCTCTCCTTTTCATGCTAAAGATTTTAACACTAGCTCTTTCTGGCTTCATGAGGCTTGTGTGTGGCCTGTAATTCATTGTGGCCATGAGTCAGGAGCAGAATTACTCAGGTCACCTCCACACGTTTAATTTTCAGTGTGAGGCCACACAGAGCTATTTAGCCTCCTACTTGGCAGCTGCAGCACTTAAGTGGTGTTCCACTGGCTGGCCTCTGAGCAGCCAGGATGAGAACAGAGAGCCTTGGTGCTCTGAGTTGTCTGCGTCCCATGACCTGGAGGTAGATCTTGATTGCCCTGAGCACTGGGGTTTTCATTCCTGTGTTCCCAGCAGATTGCCAGGGTTCTGCTGCACCAGATGCGTGTCACAGTGATGGGGTCAGGGGTTCATTAGGAGGGAAAGTTGCAAATGTTGTCATCATTATTGTCCATAAAATTGGTTTTCTCTGGTTCTCTGTCTTTAGGCGAGTGTTGCAAACTCTCTCCTCAAACCACCTGTCCTCACGTAGCCCCCTTCTCTTGAAGTCTCTGATGGACCCACACGCACATGAAGACAGACAGCAAAGCTGACTTTCCAATCAGAGCAGGGAGTGAGACTAATTATTTGGTTACTGGGTGGATGCCAGTGACTTTGACACTACCCTCCCCCCCATGGTAAGCCAGTGACAATGTAAGTGAAGGTCAAATACCACTGTGTTGTCTCCCTCCTCTGCCCCCTCTGTTCTCATTGCACTGACCTTGCAATAAGGCAGCCCCCAATCCCGTGCTACTGACGTGGGGCCTGTAAAGATGGGCTGTGCTGTGGATGGGTTTGGGGCATTCCCGTCACCAAGTCTACAGAGAGAGCAGCTGTGAGCACCTGCAGTACTACTGTGGAGTGAGCCCCTCTGAACTGTCAATGCTTTCTTGTGATCACTTTAAAAGTGCCAGCTGTGCCCTTTGCCAGGGTGCTCATGGTCATGGTGGACAATGACAAGCAGACAAGAACCACCCAGTCATGGCTGGCACTCACATTTGTCAACCTGCAGGGACTCAAGAATCCAGCTCCACTTGACCATGAAAAGACCAGCCAGATTGTGCTGTTGACCCTAACCATGCCCTGTCCATCTTGCTTACACATGCCATATTAATCTTCCCACAAGACAGCTTCAATCATGCTGCTCCTTTGCTCCAAATGGTTCACAGTTCTCCACCCTCTGCAGTATACAGGCAAACTCCCTATATTAGTTTCCTAGTGCTGCTCTAACATAGTCCTCCAAACTGGGGGGCTTAGACCTCAGAAATCCATCATTTCAGGGTTCTGGAAGCTGAAATTCTAAGAGCAGGTGTCTGGAGAGTTGGTTCCTTCTGAGCTGTGAGGGAGACTGTCCAGGCCTCTCTCCCGGTCTCAGTTGGTTGCTACAATCTACGTGCTCCTTGGTGTGCAGAAGCATCACTCCGTTTCTGCCTCCATTTCCACATGGGGTCTCTCTGTGTGTGTCTGTCTCTGTGGCCACATTTCCCCTTTACCACAAAGCCCCCAATCCTGTTAGAGTAGCCTTCACATCCCAACCCCTCACCAAGGACCTCATTCTAAATGGATTGCTTTGAATTAGGTCTCACCCTGAGGTCTCGGAAGCTAGGACTTCAGCATATATACTTTAGAGGGGACATGACTCAGGCCACAAAATCCCCTAGCCAAGCAACCGAAGCTCACCACTGCCTGCTCCAAACTTCCTTTTCCACATTACATTCCCAGTTCCAATTCTCTTTCCCACCTTGCCTGTGCTAGCTGGCCTGCTCCAATATCACTACTGAGACCCAGTCTTCCTTCTCAGTTACCATCCTTTACAGGTAAGCTAAATTGCCAATTGTGGATGTTTCTCTGGATCCCTTCAACTCTTGGTGATATATATGAGTGCACTGAATCCAATTTTCCATATATATCACAGTTTGGACAACTACTCGCAGACTTTCTTGCAATTGTGCTATGTTTCTGGGCATTACCACCCAGACTTGAGCAGGAGCGTCCTAGGCCCCATGGGGTAAGGTGTCCAAGGAGCCAAGGGAACAGACCTATTGGAGATTACAGTCATGGCCTAGACTATTCTCCTGGCCATGGAGCAATCAGCCTGTTTCCCAGGCCTGCTTAGGCCATCAATCTGAGCGTCGGCCTCACCACCAGCACCTCTACCTCAGGCCTGAGGGGCAGGGGAAGAACATGTTGGAGGAGGTAGACACAGCACAGAGGTCCAGGGTACATAGGCATAGATGTGTGTGTGTGGGTCAGGACCCCCATGGTGTGTAACAGAGCCAGCAGCAGGGGCAGGAGAGACAGATCCCCCCACCCAGAGCTGGGATCTGGATATTCCTATGCTGACTGCCCCAATGGGAATGGAAATTCTAGATTCGAATAAAAGTCTCCAAGGCATCATGGAGATGCATTTGTCAAGGTGTTATAAAAAAGCATATTCTACTTAGCTTTTTCTAAAATATCCTGTCCTATTCTATGTGGTGCCATTTGACACTTGCTCAGGTGTGGCAGTGTCAGGACCTGCTATAGGCCATCTCTTCCCACCCCTACAGTGCAGAATGAAGGTGACACCTTCTGACTCATCAGCAGTCTTTTAGCCGTTCCTATTTAGTATTGATATCACTGTTCTTCCACTCCCCGGTTTTGTGCTAAAAATAACATGTTTTCATTGGAGTACGCATTTATCCCAAGAAAAAGACTTTGATGCAGCAATAGAACAGGGACGATGGCTCCCCAAACACACTTTCAAGTCACAGTGATCTTCTCATGGGGCATGAGGAAGGGTGGTTTCAGGTGAACCCTCTGCCTCCCACTTGGCACCCCCTGTGCCTGCAGTGGAACCAGTTTCCACGCCCTCCCATGGTGGCATTCAGCCACCTGCTGATCTGATGGTGATGGAGGGGGGAGTGCCTCACATGGGGCAAAGAAGGGGCCCCTCAGCTATTGCTCCCCTTGTGTGAGCAGAAAGAAGGATGTCGACATGAGCATGGTTAGTGCCACACTGAATCTTCTTGGGACCAGATGCGTGCAAAGACCGTATGTTGACAAAAGTCATTGGGTCAGATACAAACCACCTAGATTTTTCTTTTCTGTATTTGTGGGGTTTACCTTCTTAGGGCACCAGGAAGATGTGGCTGCTCCCAGGTCAGGTAGTAGCCAAGCCTTTCTGATGGTTCACACCACCTTCTGCTGGCCGCAAGGACTTCTCTGCTAGGAGCGCCCTCACAGGCTTCCTCCCTCCCCTCCGGGACATAATGAATGAATCCCTATTACTTTGTGGTGTGTGCTTAATAGCCAAATAAATTGTACTTTTGAAAATGGACTTGGGCAAAACTATCTTCTTTAATCTTTCTTTTCTCCCTTTTCCCCCCTCTTTGAAATCTTATCCAAGTGCTTCAGAAAGCCTCTGCCTCTTTTTTCCTCTCAGCTCTATCGTGAATCCAAAGATTCCTCCTGTCATGATTTAAGTAGAAGATTGATACACCTCTTTGAAGAATATTAGGGATTGAGAGTATCTTCTTTTTTATATTTGATACAAAAGCTTCTTGATCTTGCTGTTCACTGCTCACTCTGCGCTAGTTAAAGGACAACTTCACGGAGAGGGCCATTAAGTCCTGGAGATATTTTAGATGAGTATTTTAAGTCATTCCTATCAGTCAACAACTCAGTAAATGTTATAATTTCTTTTTATAGTGCTACCTTAAATTCACATAGTTTTGAAATAAAAATAAAGTAAGATAATGAAGAAGTAACTGTCATTAAATCAAGTTTTTTAATCTGAGGCAAATAGACTTCAAGGTTTCTGTGAAATTGGCAAAATTTGAGGGTAGGTACCCATATTAACCATTAATTTTACTATGAGTGGCAGATTATAATTTTCCATCTCTTTTTCTTTCTTAGCCACAGAAACCCCCCCCCCACCTTTTTTTAAAGCAGTGAGTACAGCTGTAAAATCAAAATTTCTTATCCTCCATTGCAGACAGATACGGCTATGCCTAAATTCTGGCCACCGAGATTTAAGCAGCAGATGTTGGCTGGTGCTACCAGCCAAGTTCCTAAAAACAGCGATGGATAACTGGCACACTCTCTTTTTCCGCCTTGCCCTTTCATTTTTATTCTTTGTCCTGCCTGGAATGCAGACATGATGTCTGGGCTTCAGCAGTCATTTTGGACCATGAGGTAGACTTGCTATTGGAAATAGTTCACTGAGGATGATGAGATAGAACTTTGGAAGAAGGCTGGGACTGTCTTCTTTGGACTTGTTTATGTGAGATGAAAATAATCCCTGTCTTCTTTTAGCTGCTTTTGGGTCACTTCTGTTCTCTGCAGCTGAATTTGATTCTAGCCCATGTGTTCCACTGTACTCTAGGGCAAGAAATGTCACATTATTTTTCAAATCAACAAAAATGAATTTCAAATCTCATTAAGCCCACTGGGGGAAAAAACCCTCAATCTCAGCCATATGCAGGGAGCTCCCAGGCATATATATGGGACTCATACTTTCCTCAGAAAACATGGTACAACTTCTGCTATTTGGCTCATTGAGATGGTTGCTGAGATGCCCAGTCTGGGTCTGGTGTGGGCATTGAAGACTTTGGCCAGATACGCAGCCTGAGCAGCCCAAGCCAACCCTCTGGGGGCACTAGGCAGCCCTGTCTCTCCCCACAAGGTCCCAGACCTCCAGCCCTGACCTCCACTTCCCTAGGAGCCCTCAGACTCAGGCTCCTCCCCAGAACTGAGGGATACCCACTGTCCCCAGGCCAACACTTCTGTTTCCATCTGTCCGAGTTCTTCTCGTCCCCTCACCCTGTTGCTCTGTGGGGAGAGGGGCTCTTGAACCATGAAGGGCCTCTCTCCTAAGGGTGGGGAGGCAGGGGGAAGGGAGGTTCTCCCCCTCAGAAGGGGTCCCTTACTTTGTTCCCCTGTTCACTGTATGTGAGGTTTTCTCTGGTGTGTATGTGGAGAAAACACTTTCCCCCAGAGTCATGAAGGTTTCTGTGGACAGAGAAAGTAAAGAGTATGGAGGAGGCTCAAAGTTTGTCTCAGAATTTCCATTGATTTCCACATCTTCTCCAGATTAGGCCTCTTCCTGTTGCAACAGAACGTAGAATGGTTATAAGGGTTAGCCCCTTAGAAAATTAAAAGACTAAACAAAGATAGGACAAAAGGCAAAGTAGAAAATGAAAGGATTTTGCTCTTACCAAGGGAGAAAAAAGAAACAGTATGGACTAGATGAATGCCTTGGCGCATTCAGCAACAACAGCACGACTAACAAGTAACCAGTTGAAGTCATTAGTATTTGTCTTTCACATTAATAAATTAAAATCGTTATAGTTTTATTATAGTTATATAAAAAAGTAACATATCACATCAATAGAAGTCTGATCTCTTACAATCTCTGAAATCAGAGGACCAAATGAGTTTTGACAGTGAATAATACATGCATGTCAGTGCTTATAAGATTCTAACACTCTCCTCTAACTGGATATTTTACCTCCCAAATATTTTAGATCACTTTGGAGTCCACGGGTGCATCTGTCCCAATTTCTAATCACTGTCACACATCAACAATGTGTTGTTCATCAAACTCCGCCTTTCTGTTTTCTCACCCGCAACATGGGAAGCCTTGTTAACATTAATGATTTAATGTGAGTCCCTGCCTGCTAGAGGGAGGGAGCCTACAGATGCAGGCTTTGTCACCGTGCCTGTTATAATAATGATGATGGTGTCTGGGGTGCCTGGGTGTGTGTGCACTCAGGGAGGTCACGTTCTGGCAGGCTGACTCCCCGGAACTTTCCGCCTGGCACTTGTACCTGCCCAGGTTATGGAGTTCAGGCCTGTTTGGGTTTGTAGCACGTAATGATAGTTTCGTGGCAGCCAGTGTTGTTGAACTCAGAGCCTGGTCTCGGGTGTTCATTATCTGATTAATATGTCCATCTGACTCACCCACCTACAGGAGAGCAAGAACCACATCTGTAACAGGAGAAGTGGGAATCAGTTGTTTCAGAAACATTTATCCAAAGGCCTTATTTTCTCTGAGTGCTGTACCTACAGTTATGTTGAAAGAAAGTCCAAGTGTGGTTCTTTGAGTCAGTCACTTCATTCTTCATTTTTTGCTCAGGCTTCTGTATTTCCTTGCTAAAAAAAAAAAAAGGCAGCTGACAGACAGAATGAGTTCACTAATGCATAATACTTGAGGGTTGCAAGAAAAGTTGTCAATGGGTCAAATAAATATCTGATACTTGTGCTTTTAGATGAGAGGAAAATGCATTCAAAGACGATACCCTTGACCTCTGCAGACTCAGGCTAGGCCCGCCTGTCCTGAGACGCTGGGGGGAGAGGCAGGAGGCAGCCACAAAGTTCAGGGTTGTCAGGAGGGTCTCCTCCTCCTGGCTCCATCTAGTTCTGCTTCATTTTGCTGCCAGTTGTCTGTGACAATGGCAGTGTGTCTGAAAGCAAAGTGCAGGAATGTGCTCAGCTGCAGCCCATCTTGACATAAATGGATATGAAATTGGCAAAAAGGGCCAGCTTCTTTGGGCTCAGGTCAACTGTGATCTGTAAACCCCTCAGACCTGAGCTCGGGTCTTTCCATCCCACCTGTACTATGTGGGGTCTGGCTGTCCTGGGACCACAGAGCACATATTTCTCTCAGTGTAAAGGGCTGTGCTGCGATCTGGGAGGGAGCTAAAGCCTGTGGCTGTGAAGCCACATGCAGAGCACTAGAGGTAGGTGGTGTCATGGAGCCTGTGTGTCAGAGTATGTGGGCAACGTGAGGACACAGGGCAAGTGCAGAAGGGGAAAGTGGAGCGTGTGTGCTCAGAGGAAGAGGCCAAGCTGGAGAAGGCCCTTTCAGTTGCAGCCACTGTTCCCTGGCTGCAGCTGCTGACTCTAGGCCTAAGAGGTTTCTCCGGGTGCTGGAGCCAGCTCAGCCCATGCACAGAGATGGCCAGAGAAGGGAGTCACTGCCCCCACTGCCCCCTGAGAGTAGGCTGCTGCCTGAGAGTGGTAGGAGCGGGGGGTCAGATGTCTGGCCCTTAGCCCTCAGAGGCAGTGACTAGGGCAGACATACAGTTTTCCCTGCAGGGACCCCATTCCAGGTACCCTGCAGGTGACCTGTCCAATAGTGTACCATCCATCCAAGGTTGTGCTGATGGAGACTTCACTCTGGTACTCCAGAACGTATAGAAGTCGTGATTTGTAGCCTTTGCTGACTTCCATGATGCTAATCCACTTAGCCGGCCAATTTCTGGTGGCAGCATGAGGCCATGGACTGCAGAGGTAGGAGGAGGAGGAGTTGCACTGCCACACTACGCCATGACTAGGGAGCCAGGAGTGTTAGACCTCATCTTTACTGTAATATAATCTACTTAATTATAAATTAGTATGATCTAATTTCAGTAATAGCCAAGTTTCACAACTGGCTCAGATGTCCTAGGAATGCCCTAAGCAGGCCCCCTGCTTCCTTTCTCCCCTCAGTTCTCCTCCCAGAGTGACTTTGAGCACACAGTCCGGTGGCCCCTTTTGTCTCCTTGAACCAAGCAGCAGGCAGTGATCTGTCCCACACTGGTCTCCGTGTCTCCTTCCCTGGAAACAACCAGCCCTACCCGTGCACAGACCAGCTGCGACCCGTTCTGGAGGCCTCTGTGCTTCAGCGCCACGCAGGTCCCAGAGTGCATGAGTGAAGGAGTGTGTGCCTGTGAGCAGTGTGTGTCCAAGTGTGAGAAGTGTATTTGTGTCTAAGAATGTGTGTGTGGTGTTGTGAGTGTGCATGAGGGTGTGTGAGTGTGAGAGTATACACGTGTGTGTATGTGTGTGATTGCAATGTGTGTGCACATCTGTGATTGTGCACGGGGGTATGTGTGCATGTGTGTGATTGTGAGTTTGATTGCATGTATGTGTGATTGTGCACAGGGATGTACCTGCACGTGTGCGTATGTGTGTGTATGTGATTGCACATGTGAGTATGCGTGTGTGCATGAATGTGTGTGATTATGTATGGGATGTGCATGCATGTGTGTATGTGTGTGCTTATGAGTGAGTGTGCTTGTGTGTGTGCTTATGCAAGGGTCATGCATGCATGAGTTCATGTGTGTGCTTCTGTGTGGGGTGTGCATGTGATTGCACGTGTGTGATTGTGCATGGGGCTATGCATACGTGTGTGTGTGTAGGTATGTGTGAGCCTATGTGAGCATGCACATGTGTGTGTGGTCCAGCACCTCTTCCCTCTTCCTCTAGCAATAGCACTTGATTTTTCTTTGGGGAGCCACCCTCATGCACCCCACAGGAGCCTCTGGAGAGCCACCAGTCTAGGTGACTTGACCCGCCGGGAAGCCTAACAGTCCTTCCTTCCCACAGGGGAGATAGAAGTTCAGGGGAAGCCATGGAGGAGGCCAGAGAGGAGTATCCCTTACTTGTGTCATGTGTGTCACCAGGGTTCCAGAACCTCCTCACCTGGTCCTCAAGCAGTCCTGAAATAAAAGCTCCACACAATTTTACAAATTCCTTTTCTACACAAATTGGCTAGGGCAAGGTGGTTTGTTTGCAGACACAGGCCCTGTTACGTGAGTGCAGGGGCCCCCGTTGCCCCATGGAGAACTCTGCCCTTGATGATGGCTGGGGACAAAGGGCTGATGTGATCTTAGTCACCCTGGGAGACAGCCAGAGGGACAGGCTCCTTGCTAAGCAACAAAAACTGCAAGGACACTGACACAACAAGACTTCTCCCAAAGAGATATGGGGATCAGTACCATAACCAGGGTGGGGATGGAGAGGGATAGATAGAAGAAAGAATTTTATGCAATCTAATAAGCATGAACAACTTATCACATTAGCCAAAGAAGCACATTCTGACCACGTCCTGTGTGCAAGGCATGTGATACTATGTCACTGAACCACCACAGCATCCAGAGAACTGATCAGAAAGTCCATTTAAATCTCCATTTAGATGACACCCCTAACTCAGGTCACTTCAGATGCACAAAAGTTACACAGTGACAGACCAGTCAGTGATGGGGCCAGGCAGTAGCAAGGGTGGCCCGGGCCAGTCCCAGAGCCAGTGTCTCTAGGGCAGAGTTGGGAGTCTGCCTTCCAACAACACTGCAGAGGGGCTTCAGGGCCCCTGCCTTATGCTCAGCTGCACCACCGCTTCCTCAAACACGGGCTCATTTTCATGTGTCCTCTGCATCTGGCTTCTAAGGCATATTGAGAAACATGAGTGGGCTCCGCTGACCTGCCTGCTCTGCGTGAGCTTTCTGCATGCCAGCCCCGTGGTGCAGTTTCAGACCTCCCCGGCCTCCCCCGGGAGACGGCTTGTTTGAGCTTTCGCCTCCCAGGCTGCTTGCTCATGGGGAAACCTTGCTGGAATTGCCTTGCGTGCCATCCAGGATCGATGTTGATGAAGCCAGAGACAGGTCAGCTGAGGGAGCCACGCTGCATGGGCCAGGCACAGAGCTCACTGGCGGAGAGCTGTCCACGGTTTGTTTACACCGTGTTTGTTTTGCTTCCAGAGTGAGAGGAACAGAACGTGCAGGGTGGACCCAACCTGTAGGGCCGGCTGTGTCATTTCAGACAAAAACAAATGGTTCCTGCAACATTCAAATGCTGGGTGATTGTAGTTTCCATGCATCGTGGGCGGTGCAGGATCGATGATGCTGATGAAGCCACGTCAGGTCAACTCAGGGAGCCAGTCTGAGAGGGAAAACACGCCGGCAAGCCTGCCTTCCCGGGCTGAGGGAGCTGCGTGTTGACAGGAGAGAAAACGAGTTTAGATTTGTGTTTTACGGTCAAGTGAGGGCGATGAGTTGGGGAAGCAGCCCCCTGAGACACCCGTGTGAGCCTGCTGTGCCTCGACCCGCCCATTAAGAGAGTGTGTGATGAGTATTCCTTTTGAAGACTTTGAAGACGCTTCCATAGACTCCTGTGTCTCTTCTCCATTTTGCTTTGGTCTCAGTATTTTGTTATGTGTTTCATTTCCAGTTTCCCTCCAGCTGCTGCTTCCGACACCAGCACCTTTGGCTGCCCCCAGGGTCTCTGCTTACCCTTCTTGGGGTTGGGTGACACTTGTAATTTCCAGATGCATGTTGGATGTGATCCTCACGGAGCACTGAGCAGTGTTGCTTATGGAGTGGTGAGGGGTCCTGAGAAAGCTCATCATTTTCAGGCACTGGAAGTGGCTGGACTGACGCCCTTCTGGGTGTCCCTGCAGGGGTGGTGCACTCTTTAGATCAACTTCAGGGTTTGGCTTTGACTCTGCCCTGGGTCTGTGCCTGCTGTCATGCCAGGTGCAGCGATGGAAGGGACACTGCTGGGAAGACACAGCATGGAGCATATGTTACCCAGCCCAGTGGCTAAGATCAGGACACTGTGTGAGAAGAGGCTCCAGCAGGCGTCTGGGGATAACTGGAGATGGGCGTGGGCAGAGGTGGGAGGCAGAAGAAGAGGAGCCCAGGTCCACCTGACCTGCGGAGGGCTGTAGCTTTCTGGACCTGAGCCTAGCTCTGTTGGTGGCTGCCTGGGGAAGTTCCCTGGGCCCGCCAGGCAGTTAGTTAAATAGGAAGAATGGGCTCCCTTGAATTCAGCTTTAAAAAATAACTAGGGACATTGGCATTCTTAGAACACAAGACTTTCTCTGCCTTTGCACTTGTCCAGGGTTATTCCAAACTACTCTTGCTTCTTAATTGTTCAATTCTCTAGCACCAACTGCATGTCCAAGTCTGTTGAATCAACTCTCCAGAAGTGGGGCTCCTTCCCAGGAAACTGTCCTCACGGCAGATGCCAGAGCAGGTCCCAGGACCAACCAATGGCTGTGAGATCTGGGGCACTGGACCTGTCCCATACCTTGCTAGAATAACCCACAGATCTCAGGGCAGCACTACACTTACAGAGGACTCATTAACAGGCAAACAGAAGAGATGCTTAGGAGAGGGATTTGGGGGAAGACGTGTAGAGCTTCCAGGCCCTGTTTGGTGAACTGCCTCCCCAGACATGTGGTGGGTTCGCCACCCCAGAAGCTTCCCAAGCCCCATTATTGAGGAATGAGATGGAGACGCCCTTCTCTGGGCACAGCTGACCTCGTCATTGGCCATTGGTGATTGGCTCTATCCCTAGACCCACTCCCCTCCTCTGAGTCAGGGGTTGGTTTTTCTGGCCACCAGCCCCCATTCTGAAGCTATCTAGGGCCCTGCTACCAGCCATCTCCCGAGCACACAAAAGACAGTAAGTGCCTGTGTTTCAGAAGCTATGAGTGAGCTCCGGCTTGACGGAGACCAGGGGCGAGTGAGTAAGTGGGTGGCTGTGTTCTGGTCTCACCCAGCACCAGGCAGGGCTGCTTGTCCTCCCAGGGGACGGGCTGGCCCAGACTGTCACAGGGCTCAGCCTGTGGAGTCCCGGGTGGTGAGCTCTGCACACCACCTCACTTTCAGGGCAGGCAGATGCTGCGGCTGCTAGAGATGGCCTTGGGCCACTGGTGCCTGGCTGAGGGACCTGGGATGGGCAGGGCTGCTCCTCTCAGTGGGCCTCAAGCGCCCTCTGGCCAGCACTGGGCACATGGCCCCCTCCACTTGGCCTGCATCAGGCTCTGGGCCTGTCCAGGGCATCCCCTTCTTGGGTTGCCAGGTGAAACACTCCAACTCCTCTCAGGCTTAGGAGGCCACCCAAGTTCTCAGGTAGGGAGGATCTGGTGGTGTACTCAGCATGGCGTGTGTGTGTGTGTGTGTGTGTGTGTTTACGGGCACCTGGTTTGTAGCATTTGCCAGTTTCCATGGCATAAATACTCCCATTCTGGCCAATCTGAAGCTGCCAATGGCATGTCCCCAAACATGGCATTGGGAAGGGTGTGTGTACCCACAACCATGAAGTATTTCCACCAGACAGATGTGACAGGCATGCACAAGCTGGACAGCACAGGTGATGACACAACCTGGTACAATAGGAGAGATGACTTGTATTTATTACCTTGCTTCGAAATATATTTAATTGCAAGCCCATACATTTTAATTTTTAATAATGGCTGAGTGTAACAACTGGTTTGGCACCAGCCCAAGTCACAGCGGGGTCCTTCTCTGGCCACACCTGGCAGTGCCCTGAGCCCCACCAGCCAGCCTCTTTCCTGGGGAAGCTGGGATGCTGCAGCAGCTAGGGACAGTTTTGCTGGGGTCCCCAGGGAAAATTTATGAGGGAGCAATGGGGTGCATGTGGGGACATGCAGGCTCTGGGTCTGGGTTTGGATTTATTCAGGGAATTGTTCTGGGGGCTCTGGCTTGAGGAGTGCAGTTTTATTTTTTTTTTAATTGTGGTATTAATTTATACTTGGGCACTGTTTATCCCATAAATGATATTTCTAGGAGCAGGGCACTGGCTTGATGGAGAGGGTCCTGCTCAATTTGCTCTAAGCGTTTGATGGCCTGCATGGCTGTACAAGTGTGTGCAGATGTAAGCGTATGATATAAACATCATCAGGTGAGGGATTGTGCCTACGCATAAGGCATAACCAAAAAAAAAAGGCAAAAACAGGCTCTCCAGTGTAGGAATGTCAGTTGGTAATAATATGACAAAGAAAAGCAGAGCTGTGACGGCCATAAATCCCAGGCTGGTAGTGTCCCTGGGGAGAAGACAGGGAGGAGAGCCTGAGAGGGACAGGGGATCACAAGCCTAAGTGCCTTTTAAGACTCCAGTAACTGTCACATTTGCTTTATGCAGCTTCCTGTGCCTGTGAGCCTTTAGTAGTAAAGGTTTGTGCATTTAAACACACAAGTCCATACGTACACATGCGTCTGCAGCTGTGTGCTTGTGTGCACAGGTACAAACACAGACATGATCAACACACTCTCTCTTTAACCTCAGCATCAGCGGTTTTGCAGCCAGGCCTGGCTGAGCAGACCACTCTACCGAGTGGCCTGTTGGAGGTGCCAGGCCCAACTGTTCTTAGATGCCTGGCTGGGGCGGCCACGGATAGAACTGGACCCAGTGCTCCAGTTTCAAAGGGAACCAAGGAGAGGCACTTCCCCTTCCCCTCAGAAGAGGATCAGCTGGGAGTTCCCATGCACAGTGATGGCTCTGGGTGAGTTCTGACCTGGAAAATTCAAGGGAATGTGTCCACTGCCCCTCCTGAGAGTGGCTCTACCTTCCTGGAATATAGGCAGGCACTGGCTGAGGGGCAGCTCCCGTGGGTTTGAGATTTCTGGTAAGGGCATCAGTGAAAAAGAAACTTGAGCTGACCCCCAGCCTTCTCAGGCTGCTGTGCAGAGCCCTCACCCTCCCAGAAAGGGGCGGCTGACGTGCCCCCTCCGCGTGGGGCAGGGTGCACACAGGCGAGGTGGCCGCTTTCCGGTCAAGGAAAACCACAGGGCTCCTTCCTGTAAGTCTGTACCTTCTCAGAAGCAAACTTTCACTTTCCAGGCCTGGGGACAGCTGTGTTTGGAAGTTGAGGACACATCCACCTGTCCTCCTGCCCAGAAAGTAAAAATGATTGAATGAGTCACTGTGGGCCTGGTGCTGGGTCCTGAGAGCACTGGCCCACCGTGGGCCCTGGTTCTGCAGCACATGCCCGAAGCCTGCCTGGCACCTGGCGCTGAGTGGACGCCAGCCCCCTGGCCCTGCATGGGAGGCACACCGGGCAGCCTTAGTTCTGAATCTATTTTAAGCCACATGTGAACTTGGAAAAGGCGAAGTCTCCCTCTCCCTGCATGTTCCTGTAAAAGGAGCCGTCGTTTGCTTTGCCAACTTCTCAGGCTTCTTGTGGAGGTTAAGAGAGTGTTGTTTTGATTTTGGTAGGAGGTGAAATGAATTATGTCCTTGTTGTTTTAATAAGTCACAATATTTATAAGTTCGTTTCTCCAAATGGGGGGACTGGTTTATTTTGTCTGCAGTGCTGAAGGTAAACAATTTTCTGCTATGTCACCATCGTTTCAACTAGGTATTGTTGTTTGATTTGATTTTTAGAGCAAGAGAAAGGAATTGGGTTTTATGAAATGCCTCCTCTCTGCTTTCACTGTCCTGGGTGGGGGTTGTGCCTAAGTTATCTTTTTTAATCACTTTGTACAAAGATTATTGCAAAATAATAAGAAATACATGGTGGTTCTTTTTTTTTTTTTTTTTTTGCAAAAAGAAGTAACTTATTATTTGATTTGTGATTGTAGCATAAGTGACAACCATTAAAGTGTGATGTAATTTACAGCCCATCTCTCAGCACTTTAATTGGCATCTCCTGACTTTGGAACTTCATCTGTCCTGCATGGAAGAAAAAGGCAGGCAGTAAACCTCTGTGCATGGATTCAAGGATTTGTCATTTATATACGTAGTACACTGCATTTCCCTAAACTTCTTTATATCCCCATAGGTACTATTTGTTGACTTTCAACCTCATAAGGTTAAAACTCCCCTTTCCCCGTTACATTTTTATCAATATTTGAAGGCTTATTTATGTAAACATCAGGAACTGCTAGATTTCCCTGCAACAGGAAACCTGACCTCCCGAAATGCATCGTGATACAGAGTCACTTGCCAAGGTAACAAACCAGCTTCCTGGAACACACTCGCCCCAAACCAGGGAAGGGAGCCGAGAGACGTCAGCTTGACCTCTACTGCGTGTGTGTGTGAAGGCTGACCTTCAAAGATCAAACATCGCCCCAAATCTCCCTTCATCTCGTAACACCCCTTGTCGCAGGTGCCTGGCATCATCAGGGCCTACCATCAGTAATGTCAGAAGAGGAGGGACACAGCTCCTGGATCCTTTTTCTCCTTGCTGTGTGGACACTGGGCTTTCTGGCCGGGTAACTTGCTGAATTTCCCTCTGAGCGGTGGATTTGCCAAAGTAAACTTGGAGACTTAAAAATAAAATAAGATGTATCTTTTTTTAATATGTGTAACTAAAGTGACAGAGGGGTAGGGAACAATTTAATTAAAAAGTTGGGGCCCTTTTAGTGTTAATATTGATAAAATAATAGCAACACCAAGGACAGAGCTCTGTAAGAATGTTGAGCTGCCCTTTCCCTTGCTCTATATAGCACGTCTCTGACAAAGCAGAAGCCACAAAAGTGAGCATGTGGTGGGGGCCCCGGGCAGCAGAGCAGAGCCTCTGCCATTCTGGGACTGGGGTGTCATTTGGTGTTTTTCATTAGCCGTGAGCTCTGGGGGCTGCCCCTGGGATTATTTCCAGCAAGGTGACTCATTTTGGTTCTTTCTGATCCACTGCCCGAGATTTTCCCCATCTGCTTTTAAGTAGCAGATGAGACACTGAGAATAATACATGCTCCGGCTCTTTGCAGGGATTCACGGTCCGCGTTTGGAATGTTGCCTTGGATTTGATTACAACACACACAGACGTGGTTCAAAAATTCTTTTATAGAAAACATTTTTAACAAACCTTTTTTTTTAATCAGGAAAATAATCTAACTAAAGTGTCAGTGATGATGGAAAAGATAAAGTAATTATGGTGGATTCTAATTACCATTGATTTTGGTCCAATACGAATGCCCTTGACCCTCCCAGTGACCCTAATCCCTGGATCCCTGCCTTTCTCCATGTTTGGACACTCCGCGCTGGGAGGGGCAGAGAATGCGAAGTGTCTAAATGCTTTGTGATTTCATTCCAGGGCATATTCCTGGCATGTTGGTCATTGACACCAGAGAAAAGCAGAAAGGGTGGATGGTGGGTTTGCAGCGTCTGATGGAGGTTGTGAATTGGTGTTTGTCCTAAATTAATAATGAACAGTGTAACCATAGAAACCTGGTAGAAAAGTGTCCAAGAGTCTGGCCAGCCTGTTCGAGTGAATGTTTTTCTATTAAGACGTGCAGTGATCTGGTTAAATTGGACGGGGTTCTCTCTGCAAGAGCAGCAGAAGTTGTAACAAAATGTATGTATCATTGCATCCTCACGTGCCAGACTGACAAGGACCGCTGTGCTGTCCCTCGGAGCAGGCTGCATGACAACGGCACCCACAGCTGCAGGGCCACTGCAACTGCCTACTGCAACAGGTGCTGTGTTTTAAGACCCAGACCCCAGAACCTGGATTTACAGGGGGGCAGCTGCTTAATTTTGGGCTAGCTGCTTTTTATCTGTGGAGTTGTGCCCTTATGGGGATATTGGAGTATTTGAAACCCTATCCTCACCAAAAGAATACCGTCCTAATTTTCCTTTTGCTGAAGGCAGCAAGTGCTAGAGAAAAGGATAAGAAAAGGATTTGGACCACTTGCCCCAGCTTTAAGACCAAAATGCCAAACCAACCAGGCCAGTGTGTGAGCTGCTGGCATTTCAGGAATTTACAAGCTAAAAGTCCAAGTGTTGAATGCATTTGACTAGTAAATGTGTCTTTATCCCATTTGGCAGAGTTTGGGTAATAAAACACACAAAAAGGCAAATGGATTCCTTGCTTTTTGGGCTCAACTTTGCATAACAGAGTGCATTAGCTTAAAAATGTCAACAGTGAATATTGCCAGACAAATGTACTTCCTAAGAAAAGAACTGTGGGCAGTTTCTATTCTGGGAGAAACTTTTGGTGAACAAAAACCTCATTCCAGAGCTACTCATCACTATATTTAAGTCAAAGAGGGATTATTTTAATATCAAAAAGGCAGCATTTTATAACATCCGCACTGACTCAAAGCCTGGACTCTCTGACAAGGGCTTTGGTGCCACCTGTGGCCCAGGCTCCCTGTGAGTGCTCTTGGGGCTTCTGAGCAAGGGGCTATTTGTGCTGTTCAAGGGTGAGGCTAAAATACGGGCAAAAATGTCAAACTCACAGAAAACCAGGAAAGCATACAAAAGTATTAATGAGTAAAAACATGAATAATTGATACATAATCTCCCAATCTAAACATTGTGATTCTATATATTTTTAGGCATTAACTCCTTTTATAGGAGAGACTTGGGGTCAAGAAGAGCCTTCCAGAAGCTGTGGCCCCACCCGAGTTACAGTGACCATGAGTCACTTCCAGGGTTGGAAGGAGAGAGGGAGGCTTAGTAGGTCACCTCCCAAGTAGCAGGGCAAGTCTGTGGCAGGTGCTTCCATCAAGTGCCCCTAGGGAAGCCGTCATGAATGCTTGCCTGGGGAGGTGTGCCCCACGTGTAGGGGCTGGAACTTCCGTGCCTCCTTCTCCCCCAGGGGTCCCCCCTCCCTTTTGCAGCACAAAAGCTTCTGGAGATCTACCAGACATGCGATCTCCCAGCTCAGGTGTGCATTTTGTGAAGTGAAGGCTTGATAAGGGTTGCTGACTCTCCCTACCCCACGGGCAGCTGGGGGACATGGCTGGAGGACCCTGTGAGTTCAGGACCCACTGGCTACAGGGTTCCCAGGGCTCAGCTGTCAGTAGAAAGCTCACCTGAGCCCCTGACTCCCCTCACCTGTCAGGGGGCTCCTCCCACTGCCAGGAGGGTGGCATACCTGAACTTCTGGCGGGATAGGTGTAGATCTTAGCTGCACATGTGAATGTGTAAGAAGTATCCTACAGCCTTATTCACTTTTTGAGTAAAATTAAATCTCAGTTCTGAGTCGAACCTCAGTCAGCTTTGGGGTGTTTCCTGCTGTATGTAATTCCTACAGTTCTTGGGCAGAGCAATGTCCTTGGGGCTCACAGTGATAGGTCAACATTGGGTGTCCCTGAGCCATCCTCAACTCTGTCCCTTCAAAGGGCCTTGAAGTCCATCAGCTATGCTGCTTTTTAGATATGGCCAAGGTTTTCTTGACAGGATTTCTGTGCCCAGGGGCTCCCCTTCCCTAGACATTAGAGGTACAAGGTTACTGAGTGAATCTCTATTTAGAGGAGGCAGGCTAAGCATGCACACAAACTGCAGACACTGAGCTATTGTCCACTGCAGACTGGCAGCTCCCCAAGACTCTGTGGCAGTCACGAAGAGGGTGCTTCAGCAGAACCCCTATCCTCTCTGCCTTCCTTATCCAGAAGAAATCTCTCCTCAGCTCTAGCCTCTCATTTTCTCCTTTCTCTCTCCCTCCCCCCAGGTTTTCTGGCACATTCTGAAGACAGAATGTACCAGAATCTTCTAGAAACTGCTACTATCTTCCCTGCAACCTAAATGACCCTTTAGGTGTAGGAGCACAGAGTGATGGCTTAGAATAAGGGAAAGATAAAATTGCCACATAATTTTCAAGGCCCTTAATGAACAAAATCCTCAATAATTCTAAGGTAATGTTAGAAAAGCTCAAACCAGGCACGAGACATCCATAAACTTGCCACCAGGAAGGGAAATATACAGTGACAAAGTGTCAGAAAACATCTCAGATCAATAAATCCAACAAATTATCTTGACTTTCATGTTTTGACATAATTGTCATTATTTTTTATTTGCCAGATGAAAGGGAGGTGATAGAGGATGACAGTGGTTGTGGAATCTGACACTAGGCTCTCTGGTTCAGATGGCACCTCTGTGATCACATCCATGACCTCCTGGGCAGTCCCTCTACCTCCTCTCCTATTTAGTACAGTAACCTTGACCTCCTTACCTCCTGGACTGAGTGGATTAGGACAGAGCAGTGCCTGGAATGGGAGGAGTCACAGGCACTGTAGTGATGCCTCTCTGTGTGTCGGCCTGTTCTCACCTGGAGTTATACCCCAGGCCTGTGCTGCTGGACTGTCCACACCACTGAACTGAGACAGACAGTGGAGACACCTCAGGAGTCCAGTGCTCAGTCCACTGCTCTGGAGAACAGTAAGGCAAGGTAAGGGGCTGTAGACTCATGGGGCTTTAGTGGGTATTCAGGTTTTCATATAAGTATTAACGAAATTTCTTAAGAATAATTCTTGAGTAGTTCATATCTTCATGTTATTTTAATGCCCCTTTTTCTTCCACCATATATTTCGAGTCATTAAATCTTCAACATATGTTTAGCATTCTTTTCTTAAATTGGTCTATTTATAGCATTCTATATGTTCCATTAATTCCAATAGATTTTTATTCAAGTTTCTTGGATTTTCTAAGTAGACACATTGATTGAAAACAAGGTGCCATTTTATCCTCCTGGATACCAGATATAATGATGACTTAATGCTTTAGCTCTCATGCTGTTGCCCAGGGCATTCAGAGTAATGCTAATAGTAATTTCATGTGGAGGATCGTTATTTCTCCCCCAACTTTAATCCAGAATACATGGGCCTCTTCGCTACTGGCATTCTCTCCCTTGGGGAGCGCACCTGCTCCATGGCTGTAAGACTGCTTGGTCTGAGACTCCAGCCCTGTCCTTACTCTGGGATGGTAGAACCTTAGGTCCAGCTTCCTTCTGGACATCTCTGTGCTGGTGTCTGACAGGCATTTTACACTCAACACAACCAAAGCCAAACTCCAGGCTTTCTCTTCCCCTGCCTACCCTGTTGCACCTTTGGCTGGCCCTGTCTGTGCTGATGCTAACTACATCCTTCCAAAGTCTTTCTCCCTCACCTCCCACTCTCAACTAACAACCTGCGAATCCTTTTGGCTCTATCTCCAAAGCTTATCAAGAACACGGTTCCTCACCTCCCCACTGCCACTGCCATTGCCCACCCAGATCTCTGTACTTCACTTCTTTGATCAAAACCCTGCAACATTTCCGCATTTTCTGGACAGGCCCAATTTTCAACAAAACCTACAGAATCTGATTCCCTACTTCTGGACACAAAACTAGTTGCTCTTGCCCTCTCTTCCTCCACTTTGGCCACCCAGTTGCCCACTCTTTGCCGGTCTTGCCTGCCTGTCCACACTGCAGAGGACGTTCTTTATCCAAACATCTCACTGCTCCTTCCATCACCATCTTTGTCTTTGCTCAAACCATGTATTTCTGCATCAGGAAACTATCTCTTTTGTAATGTGGTGATTTAGATGTGTGGGCCCTGTGGGAACCTCACTGTCTGGGAATTAATCTTAGAATTGACCAATTAGATAACATGGGGAAATAAATCCTGAAGGCCTTGCTTTCTCATCTACAAAATGGCAACAATTATAGTGCCTGCCTCCAGGGATAAAAGTGAGATAACCCATGGAGCATGCTTAGCTCATACATTCATCTAAGAGTTTAGATTAACTCTTAACAGTATCACATCTGGTATCATCTGATCATGGTTCCGTTTTCCCATGGCTTTCTGGAAATGTTGGCAGCGGTGTTAAAGTTGAGTGGGTTTGGGGTCCTGGAGTACTTAGATAATTTGATGCATATTGAAATTCTCTGACTAGAATATATAAGGGCATGTGAACACATGCATCTGAACCCATTTCAGAAGGTTCAAATTTTATGTTAAGAACCCCTAGCTGAGTAAATTTATATTGCTATCTCCCATACTTTCAGTGAAGTGGTTCCCAGATTTTATTATAGAATGACCAGGCCACTGGGGTCCCACTTCCCTGGGTCACTGAGTTTGTCATAAATATCTCACCTGATTTCATGTAGCTAAATCTAGCTGCTTCCAATGCTGACTTTATTCCTCACTTCCTCTTGCACCCCACCTGATTTTCCTTCTTCTTAGTTTCTGTCCTCTATTTGTATTTTGTTCTCACTAGAAATGTTGCCACCATGTTTGTAAGCCAGGTTAAATCCCTCCTGGGGTAGAGAGTGACCACGTGGAGTGTTAAACAACATACGCATTCCACTGCCATGCGGGCAGGGCCAGCTGCAGCCTGCAGTTGCTCCATCTATTCTGAGGCTGCACGGCCTGGAGCTGGGTGGGCTCTGGGGACCCCCCGAGCTATTTCTCGGCCTTCCTGCCAATGACTTCACTTAGCCAACCAGAGATCAGCCACTGTGCGTTCTTGGGGCTGCCTGTTTTCCTCTCAGGTTTGACAGGGATTTGTGCTGTGATCCCTTCAGAGACCAGAGCCTACCAGCTGTGTCCTCGCACTGGTTTCTGGTCCTACCGTTTGTTCCTGAACAAAAGTGATACAGGTCAGATGAGATGTTGCCTGAGGTCAGCGTTCACCAGTCAAGCCAGGCTGGAGAGTCACGTGCGCTGTGGCACTTTCTGACACAGAGAGCCCCTAGAAGCCAGTAATTTCTTATCTATTAGTCATCAGAGTTCTCTGTAGAAATAGAACAAATAGGGAATATGTACATATACACATATCACACACAGGATGGCCATAGCGTTCGTGTGCAATTTAAAAATTTTCAAATTGCACACTATTTTAAATTGCAGACAAACTTTATGGCCACCCTGTATCTCTCTCATTATATGTGTATCTGTGTGTATTTATATATATAATGACAGATATACAGGGTGGCCGTATTCACATGCATCTATACACATGTATATGTGCATGTGTTTATATATGTATAATGAGAGAGAGATCTATTGACTGTGAGGAACTGGCTGAGAAGTCTCACAACCTGGCATCTGCAAGCTGGAGACCCAGGAAAGCCAATGAGAACACCCCAGTCCAAGAGCAGGAGACCTGGGTGGCCCGGCACAGGCAGGCTGGAAGCCAAAGGGGCACATTTCTCCTTCCTCCACCTTCTTGGTTTCTTCAGGTCCTCAGCAGAGGGAGTGAGGCCCAGCCATCTTAGGGAGAGCAATCTACTTAACTCACTCTACTAATTTAAGTGTTACTGTCTTCCAGAAACACCACTGCAGACAGACCCAGAAATAACATTTAACCAAGTATCTGTGACCTAGTAAAGTTGGCAGATGGAATTAGCCACACCCCTCACTTACAAACTCTTTCCCTCCAAATTCCTGCACATAGCTTGATGCTCTGTGTTTAAGCACACCTGGAGACTCCTCTGGTCATGGAACTAAGTATTAATTGTGTACAGCGCCAGCTAGAGAGTCACAGCTCCAGCCTGGCCATCACTGTTCTATACACATCCCTGGTGAGACAGATGCCCCAGCTTTCTCACTCCCTGATAGCGGCTTTGAAACTCGGCTCTGGGTGGGCATTTAAGACCTTTTTCTTCCCTTCCCATAGACTCAGGCAGTCACTGCCTATAGCTCTTGCCTTTGGAACGCAGTTGTTACTTCCCAGAATAAAGTAACTTCTTGCACTTTGGGGGGCTCCCTTTACTTCGAGGAGCCCCTTATAAGACTGGCCCCACAGTTTCCTGGATCATGAATGTGTCTGTGAAATGACAGGTCCTCCCCTGCTGGTGCTGCCCCGTCCACAAGTACTCTCTTCGCGTGGATAGGAGTCAGAGAGGGAGTTGCTGCCAGAGCTCTCCTGGCCCTTCTGTGCCTGTCTCTAGTGTGCCAGTGTTAACCCAGGTAGAGATTGGGTACCATTTGTTCCCTAAGCAAGGTCATCACACGGGAACCAGACTTTCCTCGGGACGTGATGTTGACCCCGTGGTGCCTCTGCCTGTGGCTGATGGATGGGAAGTGGATTTGGAAAGTGGTGGGTGGAGAGACAGCCCTTTTCTTACTGTGGGGCCTGATGCATGAGCTAGGAGGGGTGTTGAAGGACAGGCTCGCAGATGAGACATAGGGCCAGGGATTGCCGTCAAGCATGCTCACCCTAAGGGTCTCAACTTGGGGCTCAGTCTGCAGGCAGGGGGCCCTGCAGAGTGCCTGTGTGGGCCTCTGGATTAGCAGGAATGGGGCAGGGAACTTCAGGTGTGCGTGAGCAACACGGCCTCAGATAGCGGTTTTCACTGAATCAGACGAGTCACACAGAAAATTCAAGAGGGGAAGCAGTTCCTCTGCCTGGGGAGACGCCTGTGGTCCCAGGTCCCCTACAACTCACCCCATTGTCTCAGTCCAGTGGGTACTCTGTGTTGTTTGAAAAAATATATTGTACAATTACTATTGCTTGAATTTCTGCCTAACATTTTATTATGAAAATTGTCAACTATATCAAAAAGTTGAAATAACTTTGCAGTGAGTTCCCATTTACATGCACCTTACACTGCCACTTTGCTGTGTGGCATTTGTGTGATTACACGTCTGTGCTGCTGGCCATGACGACGTCCATCCGTGAGCTCATCTCAGCCCTTACGTCTCAGCCAATCCCACACTGCCCTGGAGGAGGGTGGCTTGTTTCCGCTTGCCTGTTGGCTCGCTGGATCATGTCTTCACAGGGGAAGGCTGCCTCATTGAGTCATTGGCCTGAGGAATCTGAACATAGAACATTCGTGCAAAAGATGGCCTCCAGTCATGGCCAGCAAACCACAGCCTACCTACCTGTGAGTGTAGAAAGGGCTTAGTTTTGAGTTTTGAGCCAATTGACTTGCAGAGCTGAGGAACTAGCTGACTGATACACTGCTTTTCGTTAGTAATCCTTTACATCCTGAGAGAAAGTCTTCGCTCTGCTGTGGGCTCCCCATTAGAGCCCTGGTCACTCATTCAACTTAGAGTTAAGGTACACACCTGTCTTCCTAGATTGGAGTCCTGAGAAGGGACAGACTCTCTGTTCTTTATCTATTTCCAGGTCACTGCAGATCATGCGCCCCATGGTAGATCTTTGATAAATCATTGTGCAATCATGATGATAATAATTAATAAGTGACTTCCCTATTTTTACTTTTCTTCCTTAGGTTGTCTTTTAAGATTGGACACTTTGTTGGTGCTGTTCAAATAGAGATCATAACACTGACAGAACAGATTCCTCGTAGTAGCAAGATACCAAATTATAAACAGAACCCAAGGCCGTGCCAAGCAAGGGATAAGTCATGCACCCCACACTTAAAGAATGAACTATGTTCTAAATGCTATAAGGTCCTTCTTTCTCTCTAGCAGCTTGAGATAAACAACACTGAAACTATTGCAGCTGACCCACTTCCAGACACAGAGTCTCCCACCTTCCACAACAACAGGCTGGATTGGACAAGAGGCTGATTTCAGTAACTTTCCCCTGATAAGGAACCACTGACCGAGAACTGGTTCTGGCAGTTTATGGAGGCTGCACACTGATGCCTTCGTGTGCCTTTGTGTCCCTGCTTTACCTTTTGACCTATAAGGCCTAACTGTAATGCATTTATTTTTTGTTTTTTTTTTTTATTTTTTGAGTATCTTATTTTTTCAAATTAATATGAGAGTACAATGTTTAGGTTACACTGTTCTCACTTTCAGGGTAAAGTGGTAATGCATTTAAATGTCCAGTTCCACCCCAGAGTGAACATGGGATGTGTGTACCGTGCATGTGTGCTTACTGCACTGTGCGCATCCCCACTTTGGGAATATGATAGTGCTTCTTGTACCCTGCTGAGTACGCGCACTCAGCAACCCATTCAGCATCAATCCCCATCTCAGTCTTCCTCCCTCCAAGGGCTTGCTTTTGGTCTCTAATGGAGGCTGCATTCCCCACCCATCAGGACAGTCTTCATATGAAATAGAGCTCTCCTCTCCAAATTTATGGACCTCAGGATTCTTTATTGACTGTGCTTTTGCCAGCGGTAAATAGGAAAAACAAGAGGAAATGAGCTGGAACCGGTTTGCTGAGAAGAGAGTTGCCAGGGAAGAGGATGGAGCTGCTCTCTGAATAAGGCCCTGAGACCATTTGTGCTTTTCAATCCTGTTTCTACAGAACATTTTCAGCTCACCTATGTAATTCCTTGAATGTAAGTTCAAGTGGTTGAATACTTTTTGAATAAGTAAACGATACTTCGAGAATTAGAAAAAATTGCTGTAAGCGTGTAAGTTACTAATACAATAGTGTGAAAATTTACTCTTATTACCGTGGCTGTTCAAAGGCAATATAGCCCCCTCTTTATTTTTATTTATTTATTTTTAACAGTCTCACTCTGTTGCCCCAGGTTATAGTGGTGTGTCATCACAGCTCACTACAACCTCAACCTCCGGGGCTCAAGTGATCCTCCTGCCTCAGCCTCCCAAGTAGCTGGGACATAAGTGCCTGCCACAATGTCTAGTTATTTTTCTGCTTTTAGTAGAGATGGGGTCTTGCTCTTGCTCAGGCTGATCTCGACTACTGAGCGCAAGTAATCCACCCATCAGCCTCCCAGAGTGCTAGGCTTAGCTACATTTTAAAATAAAAACCTAGTCTTCCTCTTGGGCACCCACATTGCTAGGTTGAAGGAAGGTAGGGATCAATCCTTGTGGTTCAGGTTTCCCAGAAGAAGGTGCATAAATGAGAATATGAATGAAGTATTTTCTTACTACTTCTAGTCAGGCAACCCTAAGAGTACAGGGTAACCTCAGGAAGCTGAGGCAGGAAGACAGTCGGTGAAATGTGTGTTCTTGAGTGAGCTGAACACCGTAGGAAATGGGACCCTGGTCCCATGGGGAGCTCTGGGGGCTGTTGCAGAACAAGCCTTAGAACTATTCCCCAGCTGAGGGGATGTCTGCGGTGTTGATAGTTTGATCTTCTGATGTGGCCAAAGGCTGATCTCCCAGTACCCATCTTCTGGCACTGCCCACCTGCTGCCCCTGGGGCTGGAGTGGGTTCCAGCCGTAAGCAGAAGGGGATCCTGGGGTCTGAGCAAGGGGCTGCACTGTCTGCTGCGGGCACTATGCTGAGAATTCACCATGTCCCCATCTCTTTAGATACATACCCTGCTGGTTTACTGATGCTGTCTCTTTTGAGAAAGTGCCCCGCCTTTCAGATTCCTCCCCCTCTGTTGCCCTCCCCAGCATTGCAGCAGGAACAGTAGCTTGGAGGCCTTCTAGTGGGCAGGGAACAGGCATCTGACCTGATGTCCCTGAACCCCCCCTTGTTTTCCTTCCCATGTGGCTCGTCCCTGGTATCTGCTGAAGGATGATGTTCCCATCTGGCTTCCTGGGGTGTGTGCCCACACCTGCCATTGGGGGTCACTGAATGTTACTGCCTGATCTCTGGCATTCATGCCCCACCAGCCCCCTTGGCCTCTGCGTGCCACCTCTCCAGGACAGCTGGGGTTATCTGGATTCCTTCTAAGAAGCACGAAAGCCATTCTTCTGAGGCTTCCCCCACCTGGAGGCTGCCGCTCCATCTCTGCTACCTGATTGGTTCCAATGGGGAGCAGGAGGCAGTTCTTTGCTCTGAGCTTTCTCTTATAATGTCTGCAAGGCCTCCTCCCAGCCCTGCCTGCCTCGCGCCTCCGGGGGAATGGCAGGGTGCGTGTGTCTTTCTGGCGGCCTCCTCTTCCTCCCTCCCTCTCTCTCTCTCTTTTTCTCTCCCCTTCTCTCCCTCTCTCCCTCTCTATCCCTATCTTATCTCTATTTCTGTCTCACTTCATGGAGACCTGAAAGGAGAGATTTTGCTTCATATCATATCTTTTTCTCTCCAGCCCTGGCTAATGCCAAACATGAATGTCACATTATCCAAGCCTGTCTCTTAATGAAAACTTAAAAAAAAAAAAAAGAAAATCCTTGACTTACAAAATGAATGCCTTGCTACAGATTTGAAAATTCTGCTCTGGATGCCAGAGTATGACATTGACTCCAAACCTAAATATCCCTGAAGCAATTGAATAGGCACAGGGAGGGCAAGATCAGGACAAAGAAATGCCGGAGAGAAAAGCACGTAGATGGTCCCACTTCATGATGGCCTGCAGATAGGAACTTTGTGAAAAGCAGTACTATGGTCAGAATAAGCCTCAGTCTTGCTTTCATTTTTTTCCATTCCTCCCTTGAGCCTTCCCCAAGTTCAGTTTTGAAAGAGCAGGTGTCAGGCACAATGCTGCCACCTTGAAGAGGGAGAAAACCCTTCAGAGTGAGGAAACGGGACCTGGTGCTGACCCAACCGCTCACTAGAATTGCCCGGATGTGGGAGCTCTCTGCCCTCTGCCAGTCTCCCTGAGCCAGCTCTGCCCTCAGGTAGTCAGATGTGAATGTCACATTGTCTAAGCCTGTCATTGATGGGGTCATTCTGGCTCCCTATCTGGACACAGCCATTTCCAGAGGGAGAGAAGAGCCTTCTCTCCTCACCTGCCTCAGAACACAAGAGTCTGCAGCAGATGCGGGCGCTCTCCCAGGTGCTGCCCCTGACATGGAGACCTCCCCCTGCACTGTACTCCGGCTGCCGGGTGCTGGCTGAGGATGCTCTCAGCGGAGTCCCTCTGCAGGAAGTGCTCTCATCTGAGGGCCCAGGGGCCTTCCTAACTAGTGCCAGGTCCAATCTCTGTGCTCCATTTGACATAGCTCTGCAGGTCTCCAAAGGCAGGCAGTGGCCTCTGTGGCTCCTGCATGGAGTCCAGCTACCCACTCTGCCCCTTCTGTCTTTGCGCTCTCTTACTCACGGTTCTCAGGAACCTCCCCAATAATCTTCTTGTATACAAAACTCTTCTCCAGAATCTCTCTCCGAGGAACACTCAAGGAAAAGTTTATATATGCGGGGTGGTTCTGTGACACAGACTTTAGAATGGCTGGTAGAGAGGCCCTCTGGCCAGAGGCGGACAGTGATAGCCTGGCTCACCTGTAGCAGTGGGCACCAACGGCAGAGCCCGAGGAGAAGAGAGCAGGAAAACATCACCCTTCTCAGGGCCAAGGCTGCCCTCTCCTCCTGGCCAGCAGACTGACATCCAGGGTCAAGTCACAACATAATGCACCTGGGAAAGAGGAGGCAAAGTGGGGAGAGAGACTTGGGGCTGAAGGTGCTGGCGTTCCAGATGACAGGTCCGATGAGGAGACGGAGAAGCACGTATGCAAGTGCTCGCAAAGTGTGTTGGCTCAAAAAGTGGGGACTCAAAAGTCATCGAGGACGAGTCTGTAGACTCAGAAATATCACTTCCCACCCAGGGTCTGACATTCTCACCAAAACCCCAGTGCAGGCACTGACCGGCTGAAAGATGCCTCTTGGGAACTTGGAAAGAGTAACTGACCAGACTAAGTCAAGTGACAAGGCCAGAGATGTTGCGGCAGGCAGTGGAAAAAGGGCTCAATGTGCCCAGAGAAGGAGACATGATAAACAAGGCTGGGAAAGTCCTCCGCTGGGTTGCTGGTTCCAGCTGGTTCCATGGAAGAGCCCAGGAGGAACTGCTCTGTCACTGAGGCTCAGGACAGGAGATGCTGCTGCAGAACTGCACTGGCTGGTAGCAGTGGGAATGACGGGGCCGGAATAATGGAGAGCAGGTCGTGGGGCCTAACTGCAAGGCGGGGCATCATCGTCAGGAAGAAAAAGGTTGGAATGGCAGCCGGTGGGGCTGGGGACAGACCTGCAGAGAGCTGTGGAGATGGTTCAGACAGCATGGGACTCCTAGGGACAGGCAGATGAGCATCCAAGAAGCAGATTGCTCCACTTACAAGGCTAAAAGGAATCAAGAATCCTAAGAACCTGAATGAGGGCAGCTGCTCAATAAAAATTACAATTTCTTGTAGGGTTTCTGGATCTGAGCCAGATCTCAGCTCCAGACCCACTGACTGAAGAAAAGGCTGAATCTCTAGGAGGAGGGACCCACAACACCATGAAAGGCATGTAGAATAATCATTTCCCTAGTCCAGAGACCTTTGGGCAAATCCAGCACCTGCTTTGGCAAATAGTCCCACAACATAGCTATTGCCCAGAGTCTATGCACCGGCCAGGTCTGCTTTTGTGCTGGAAGCACAGAGTTGAGTGGTTGCAACAGAGAATGAATGGCAAGCAAAGCCAAAAACGTTTGCTATTTCTAGACCTTTACAGAAAAAGTTTACTGTCCCCCTTACTCCCCATCCTTTCTCAAAGTGATCCATAGCAATTTATGCAGTTAGTTGATTCTACAGTGGGGAAAGGGGAAGACTTGGACATTTCAAAGACTGCAGAACACCAGACCTAAGTGGATGCCAATAACCAAAATGTGAAGCATCTTCATGCCTCTCCCATAGAGGGAGGCCATGGTCAGTCAATGGAGTCCTGGCCCAAGTCAATCTCACAGCAGGTCCTTTTGGGCTGCAGGTCCCTTTGGTGGCATTTCCCAGGCCCCTGCAGGTATAATTGAGATGAGTGGATGGCTCACGTTGAGTCCTGGCCTGTGGAGTCCTGGCTGAATGGAAACCCCTGCAACTACTCATCCCATTTTATTCAAGACAGAAAATAGCACAATCCCAGGGAGAATGATAGAATGATGGATTAGTCACCCTTAAACACCAAGAGATGCAGAGTGTGGGTCACCATCATGTCTCCATTCAATTCACCAGTCTGTCCCCCGTAAAAATCAGACGGTTCCTAGTGGACACTACAGGACCATTGCAAGCTCCACCAAATAGTAACCCCAATTAAAATCACCGTGCTGGACTCAGCCTCTCTCTGAGAGTGACATTAAGTGACAGCAAGCACACACCTGCAGCCTGTGCCTCTTTTCTGTCCCTTGAAGATGAAAGGCCAGGAGCAATTCCTGTTGCCATGGGACAGGTGACAGAACATGCACTCAGCAGTGCCCCACAGCCTGTCAATTCTCCCTCCCTCTGTTTTATATGTTCCAAAGGGACCCAGACCACCTCAATATTTTGCTGAGCCTCACACTGGCCAACTGTATTGGTGACATCATGTTGGTCAGACTGTGTGAGCAAGAAGGGCTGCAGACCCTGGTAAGATGTGTGTGCTCCAGAGGACAACAGAGACCCCGTGAAGGCTCAAGGATCCACCATACCAGCCAAATATTTAGTGTTCCAGATGTCTAGATGGTCTGGGGCATGTCAAGATATCTCCTCATAGTAAGGGAATTGTTGATTCTTGAACTCCCTAGCACTAAGAAGGGAGCACAATGCCTGCCTGTCCTCTGGGGCTGCTTCTGACAGCATGTGCCATATCTAAGAATGAATTCCTGACCATAATACTGAGTGATGCAAACAGCTGCTAGATATGAGCAAGGCCTAAAGCAGAAAGGGGTCCAGGATGAGGTACAAATGGCCTGGAGCCTGTGTCACAAAACCTCTCATTCAGAGGGGACCACACACACCTGGGGTGGGAAAGGACATCTTGTGGACTTTATGGCAGGCCATGGTAGGATTCTGGAATAAGGCCATGCTAACTACAGGAGAGAACTAAATACCATCAAAAGCCAGCTCCTAAGATGCTAAATGACCCTGGTGTGGGTAGGGTGACTGACTATGTGGTCAGCACTGCCCACGTGAACTTGGTCCTATCAGATCCACCAAGTCAAAAGGTCAGATGGGCCAGGTAGCCATTGGTTATAGGATGGAAGTGGTGTTGCTGGCATTCTGGCATGGGGCACAAGCTGGGCCACAGGACAAACACAAGCAACATTAGCAGGTAGTCCAGATCCCTGCATCACCCACGCTCCTCCCTCAACTCACAGCCATGACCAAGTGGGGTCCCCATGATCAGCTGATGGAGAGATCAAAGTTTGAGGCATGAATTGGTTTGTTTCGTGTATAGGTTCAAGCCAAAAATGGACCACTGACACACAACAGCCTCACTCAGGGGCGGCCCCGAGGACAGCAGTGAGCAGTGATTCTCCCAATAGTCTAGAGTTTTGTGTAGTTCACCTGGAAATCTATTGTGTGTGAAGAAAGGAGGACATTGATGTAGGAATATATATGAATTCACACTGAGTAATTCTGTGTGATTTCGCTTGTTGCTTGGGAGTCTCCAGAGGGAGGCTTAGAAGACCAAGTATAAGGAGGTGTGAGGAAAGATGCCCATGGGAGTGGCATGAAGTGTGTAGGTCTCTACATCCGGTGTTAACGCCCACCAGAGAGCCTTCACCACATTAGGAAGATGAGCTGGCTGGCATCAGCCAGCCCTGATATTGGTCACCCTAGTGTTGGGACATGGGGTAAAGAAGTGGGCAGCTGTGATGGCAGGGACAGAGCTCGTGCACAAGCCAAGTGGGATGGGCTTCCACCCTCCAGGACTGACTTAGCTTCGTTGCTGCCGAAAATGCTGACTGGTGCTGGAACATAGCTCCTTCCCTCACATAGACCAACCAACCACTGGTGTCAGCTTGGTCACATTGGATCCCTTTCTGGGAAGGAAAGATGTTTTTCATGACCGAAATTAACTTGTATAATAGTTATATATTTAATGTTCCTGATGGTAAGGCATTAGCCAGCATGACTATCTGATGATGTGCAGGGAATGCTCTCCAACCGACTGTCTACTTCACAGCAGAAGAGGTACAGCAGGGACCATGAACACGGGGGCTGGTGTCTTCACTTATCACATGGCCCAGAAGCTGCTGGCCTGATGGCATAGTTAGACTTAGGAAGGCCCAGGCTGGTGCCCTTATGGAGAGGCTACTTGGTGAGGATGGGGCAGTATCTTCCAGAATGTAGAATATACCCTAAATCCATGATAATCTAGTGGAGCTGTGTCCTCTGTAGGTGGAACACACATCTGGGAGCCAAGAGATGGAGGTAGGTGTGGACATGCCTGCCATCTTTCCCCTGACCTACGTGAGAATAATGTGTATTTTCCTCCCCCCAGAAATTTTAGGTTGTGTGGATCTAAAGATCTTATTTCCAGAGAAGGGATGCTTCTACCCAGGGTCACAGCAATAGTTTCACTAAGTTGAAACTTTGCTTGGCCAATGTGAGTTTTTCATGATAATCAACTAGGGGCAAGAAGAGAGGCCTGTGTCCTGGAGGGGAGACTGGGTCCTGACTGTCAGGGAGGGCTGCTTCACACAATAGGCTGGGGATCTGTCTTTGGCACGCAGGCTTGCCAAGTGGTGAGTAGACTGGTGCTGCAGCCATCATCTGAGAAGGGCATGGTGAGCAGAGGCTCAGACCTTGGGGACGAGGGTGTGGGTCACCACATAAGGGTCACCTAAAGCAGTAGAGGTGGTGACCATGAGCAAGGGGAGTATAGGGTGGCTAGTGGACAAAGGAACAGTAAATATCAGCGTGGAGACAAGCTGCAGTGCCTGTAACCATGCTTCCTTCCACTAATTTATCTTTTTAGTTATTTCCTCAAAAAGAATAGAGGAGCCACCCTCAGGCGGAAACAGTGAATCCAAGCAGGGCAGGATTCTGCAGTGGGCCGTGTGAGGCCTCCAGGAACTCTGCCCTCCACCGAGCTCCTCCCCTGGATGCCAGCTGCCAAAGGCTCACAATTGATTGCTCCAAGAAACAGGGTCCCAAAGCCCAGGTGATGCCCACTCCCTGGGAGCAGCCTGCACCAGTGATGGGGCAGAGGAAAATGCCCACTGCCTGACTTCCACCTGTGATGGCCTCTGAGGGACCGTTTCCAGCCCTCTGCTACCTTCAGGCTGGCTGGGCTCTGTGTGGAGAAACTTCCCAGGTGAACTCCTTTTGTCCAATCCTGCTTTCCTCAGCCCTCCCTACCCCGTTATTCCCAAGAGCACATTCTAATCAGTCACCTGCATGTGAACCTCTATCTCTGAGTCTTTTCCAGGGAACCCAACTAAAAGCCATACATTCTGCCAGAAGGCCCCCTAGGAGTTCTCTCCCCCTCATGGGTTAGAATCAAGTCCTATACACATTCCTCGGCCACGAAGAAGTGGTTTTCATGCTTGGATCCAGCAAATCACTTGGGGGTAGGATAGATATTAGATGACCAAAATGACCACTATCTGTGGGAATGTTGGGAACTCTGTGACCAGCACATGAACCTCTCCAGACATGGCTCTGGAGCTGGGTCATCCCAGGAATGGGATGGACTGTGTCTGCCCCTCTCGGTCATTTGTGGAACCAAGCAGGGGACTGCGTTACATGCCATCCTGGGCACCTACCTCCCAGTGGATGGTACAGAGTGTTCGCCCTGTGGTCCCCCAGTGCTGCTGCTAGTGGTCAGCATCTGTCATGCAGCTTACCTCTGCCAGTCCCCAGGCGTGCAGATGAAAATGTGTATGTGTGTAGATTTGTGCATGTGTAAACTTCTCAGCATTAGGGTCACCCTCCATAGAACTAAACCTCAAATGTTTAGTGCTTCCTTTTAAAAAACTGAAAAGAAGAAAGAATTCAGGACTTAGGGATTCCTGCTCAGTGATAACTTTAATATCATGTTAGTTTTAAGAGCACATTGGTACACAGTACAGCAAGTCCCACCAGGAGTGCCCTGGGACTCTAGAGGATGTAACAGGAGTTTTAGAAAAACAATAAGGGAGAATGTGTGGTCAGATACCTTAGGTCCTGCTGGGTGACAAGCATGAACAGCTTTGTCTGCTAGGGGCCCCTGAGAGCACCTGCCCTCTCCATCTCACAAATACCCCGGGAGAAGCTGCCCACATGGCCTCAGAGAACCTGTGGTGATGATGGCTGAGTGTCTTCCTGTTTGCACGTGGATCAGTGCAGCTGTTCAGCCGACACTCCCTGCAGCTCCCAGCACCCATCCTTCACACCACACGTGATCAGCGGCCTCCAGTGCCACACAGGCACATGCCAAGCTCTTCCTGGAACAGAACAAGTTTTCTGCTCTGTCAGGAATTAGAGTGAAAAGATTGTTCACTGCATTGTGTGTCCACTAGTGTTTTCTATGGGGGAAGAGAGAAATGTGCCTGAGCCACACGGGGAAGCAGATCTTCTGTCAACATGGTTTTATTAACCTCTGAAAACTGAGCTCTCACTTGTCAGTAGTATGTGCTTCCCGGGTGTTTACCAGAACCTCTATTTTAGGTTTGTCCTGTTTTTGTCTCTTGTCAGGGTATTCAGTTAGGAATATTCATGGTAGTCTGGTGAGTGCCTAAGAAAAACAACCACAGGTTACTTTGCAGACTCTCGTAGATCTGGGAATAATGTATGTGTTCAACGTATAGATCCAAATGATAGGAAATGCACAATTAGCTGTGGAAATTATTAAAATTAAATGAAATAAAAACTGAGTTATATTATCTAAAATTTTCTAGAGTTTTTTTTTATTTATTAAATCATAGTTGTGTGCAACAATGCAATCATGGGGTACAGTATGGTGTTTTGATATACAATTTGAGATATTTTCAGCAAACTGGTTAACGTAGCCTTCATGTCATTCTCTTAGTTGTTATGTCAAGACATCTATATTCTACTTTTAGAAAGATTCACTTGTACCCTTGTAAGATAAGCCATAGAGGTGATCCCTCCAATCACCCTCCCTCTACCCATCCACCCCCTCCCTTCCCCCTCCCCTCTCCCCATATTCTTAGGCTATAAATAGGTTAAAGCTTTCATATGAAAGCTATAAATTAGTTTCATAATAGGGCTGTGTACATTGGATACTTTTTCTTCCAATCTTGAGATACTTTGCTAGGAAGAACATTTTCCATCTCCATCCATATAAACATGAAGGCGGTAAAGTCTCCATCTTTCTTTATGGCTGCATAATATTCCATGGTGTACATATACTACAATTTATTGATCCATTCATGGGTTGATGGGCACTTGGGCTTCTTCTATGACCTAGCAATTATGAATTGGGCTGCAATAAACATTCTGATACAAATATTTTCATTGTAATGTGATTTTTGGTCTTTTGGATATATACCTAATAAAGCAATTACAGGATCAAATGGCAGGCCTATTTTTAGTTCTCTAAGTGTTCTCCAAAGGTCTTTTTAAAAGGAATGTATTAGTTTGCATTCCCAAGAGGTTTTGATTCATTTGATTACCTTCTGATACTTTCTGTCTTGTGTTTTTGTGAGTTTTTGCAGGTTTTAATGATTTAAGGGGGTGAGGGGATAGAGGTGCTACTGAGCCATGGGATTTTATGTTGGGGAGCACAGCAGAGCAGTCTGCCTTGGTCGGTGTGTGCAATCAAAATGAGGCCCACAGTGATCTGGAGGAAGAAGACATCCAGTGTCCTGTTGAAGCTGCCCATCGAATCCCTTGCCAGTTCAGGGAATAGCCCCTAAGAACACGCAAGCCTACAGGAGGGTGCTGACAGCTCCTGACCTGCAGGGGCACTGTGCTATAGAAAGCATAAATGCCCTTCTCAGATAGCATCGCATTTCAAGAGAGTCCAAATGGTCTTGTTACTCTTCTATCAATCACCATGGAGAGGCCACTTTGTACCTACCACCAGCTGTCCATCCTGCTGGGACCTAATGCAGCCACAGATCTTGTTGGGATAGAAATCTGAGGAGCTGCTTCCTCCCTCACACTTAGGGCATGCACAGTGGCTGGTGAGTGGGGAGAGTTACATGTTTAAGGTTTCAGTGTGCTAAGACCTAGTAGAGCCAATACTTGCAAAAAAATAAATAAATAAAAAGCAAAGTACAGAATGTCTCTCTCTGGGCATTCACTCTCTGAAAAATACAACAGTGATGGAAATAGCCAAGAAACAAGAATGGAATATTTTCAAGCAGATTGGCACGTGAGTGTGAAGTTATATTTAGGTTTCAGCCTTGCCTGCAAAATTACTCAGGTATAGTGAACCAGTGGGGGACACAATGCCTCAGGCACTGAGGTCAGCAAGGACTCTGTGCTGAGATGTGCAGACATAATTGCTGTCCCTGCAACCTCCCCACTACCAGTGTCCACCATGGACTTCTCTAGGTAGAGCAAAACCAGACAATAATCATGTCCTCCAACCACATTCTGGAACCTCAATTTCCAAAGGAGCCCTGATTTCATTTGAATGTTCCCCCCCCCAACATATTTTTCCCTATTATCTGTTACAAATTTCAAAGATGGTTCTGGAAGCCAAGTTCAATTCGAAGTTCAAGTCAAGACAAATTTCTTCAATGAAGCCTGCCTAGTTGGCCTTGAGTCCTAAGGGTAAATTGTGAATTAAGTGTCACCACATAGGTGAGATCTCCAGCATCAGATACATAACTCCTAAGTAGTGATATTGGACTGTGCCTACATGTTATAGACTGAATGTTGTGTTCCCCCCAATTCTTATGTTAAAGCTCTAAGACCCAATGTGACCATATTTGGATATAGGGACCTTACGGAAAGAATCAAGATTAAATGAGGTCATACGTGTGAGGCCCTGATCCAATAGGATTAGTCTTCTTATAGGAGAAGCTAGAGAGCTTCTCTTCTCCCCTGCACACAAAGGAAGGGTCACATAAGCCCACAGATAGATAGTGGCCATCTACAAGCCAATGGAAGACGTCTCAGAACCTTCTTTGCTGGCACTTTGATCATGAACTTTGATCATGCACTTTGATCACAGCCCCCAGAACTGTGAGAAATAAATTCTTGTTATTTAGGTAGGCCTATCTGTGTTATTTTGTTATGGCAGCCCAGGCCTACTCACATACTATATGGACAAGTGCCTCTCTCCATTCCTTGCCTATTGTACCAATGGTGACTATAATATATCTAATAATAGTTTGCCATCCAGCTATGACTTGCTATGTGTTTGGCACTGTCAATCACCTCTATAATCTTTATTCATTTCTCCTATTGTTGTGGGTAGATTTCCTTCCCTGTTTTTGGTGAGCACTGGTCAGTCCACAATCAGTAGGGAATCTAGCACTGACTCTGAGTGTACTGTGCCATGTCAGATAGACTGATGTGGCTCTGCTCTGCTGAGTAATGACAGAGAACTGGGTTGGAGATTCAGTTTTACATATCGTTTCTCTCTGAATTCATATAAATCTGACAGATTATATTCCCATATCATTCTAGTACTTGGAGACATTTGACAAAGAAAAAGCTAATTAGGTCACTCTCCTGGATTCACAACATCTTTGGGACAAGGCTGTGGAAGCAACAAGTTGTGTAAGGTGGCCATATGTGCCAACAGGAGTTGTGAGGACAGGATAGGTCCATCTAGAACTTTGTCCTCGTGATTCCTCTCCTCTTCTAAACCACTTCAGTCATTTGAGTCCAGAAGGTTCCAGAAGATTCTGCCTTGAGTAGATGATGCCTTGATTCACCACCTACTTCTATCCCAGTGAGGAGTTGAGTGGTAGCTGGAACAAGTATGGCCATATGAGCTGGGGACAGGTGTCTGCACAGAAACAGGGTTCCAGGAGCTAGATCCAAGGCAAAGGAAGGAGGGAATGAAGGAAGCCTTCCCCATTGTCACCATCAGCAGGAGGCAGATACGGGTGGTCCTTCCATGGCACCAGCCATGTGACAGCCCTACGGTGGAGAAAATGGCTCTCATTTCCTCTCTCCTTGGCATCCTATTTCAGCTCATATCAGCAATTTCACTGCCTGGATTGGTTATGTGATGTGGCTATGGGTCTAAGGGCCAAGGAGGGAAATAGAGCTTCTGTTTTGGACCCAAGAGTGTTTTGTCTGTAAAGGACAGGTCCACCTCTACAATTTCTAAGATGAGTGTCACATCAGAAGTTAGCACATAGTTACCCCTAGCATCCTAAATGGGAGGCCTCCTTTTTATTTCAAATTAGAAAGCATAGAAAGCTGTGAGCCTCCCTTTCCCCATGGCCACAGATGGCTGGGGTCTGTGTCATCATGTGACTGACCTTTCAGGCTCACTCTTTTCTTGTGCCCCAGCTGTGGGAGTCACATCTCTACATAAAATGTAAGCCCATGGCCCAGTAGGTGACTGATCTCCTGGATAGACAAGGTGCTGCTGAGAATTTTCCCAGGTGTAGCCTCATCTTCAAAGTAGACTCAATTTGTAGGAAGGAGCCCTTAATCTTTGAGCACAGGCTGCTGACCTATCTTCTCTTTTCTTTACATAGTCTGAGTGAGAATATGATTATTTAGAAGAAACTGGAGCAGATCCCCATTATCTCATTTAAGAAGTCAGGTTTGATAGTCAAACTCACAACCTTACATAGTTCTAAAGTAAAACCAACATCTGTGCTGTCAATGTGGCATTGCTCAGACCTGTAATTCTAACACTCTCAGAGCCTAAGGGAAGAGGATTGCTTGAGGTCAGGCAAGTCTGCCTCTACCAAAAATAGAAAAAAATTAGCCATGTGTAGTGGTGAATAACCGTAGTCCCAGCTACTCAGAAGTCTTAGGTGGGAGGATAGCTTGAGTCCAGGAGTTTGAGATTGCTGTGAGCTATGATGATACCATTGCATTCTACCCAGGGTGACATAGCAAGACTCTATCTCAAAAAAAGTCTAAGATCTATATTGCAGGCCAGGATCTATGACTGATTTGTTAGTCAAATGTGACTAGCAATTGAACGGACACCTTGATACATTTTCTTCCCTTGATTTTCAGCTAGAGAGGCCTCAAACATGAGGTCTAGAAAACAAGAAAAGAGAATGACACCAAAAATCCATTCTCAGGATACTAGAAATTTGTCACTGGTAGCATTAGATTCAAAATAGACATCATTCTTCACCCTGACACCACCCATCATTTTCCTAATAGTTAGTGCACTTCCCTTCTTCCCTCCTTCTCTATCCTCCTTTTTTCCTTGTTTCCATCCTTTATTCAACCCATATATATCCTTATATGTCAGTATTATGTTAGGCTTCAGAGAAACAAAGAAGAAAGTTCACATTTTCTGTCCTTATTGAACTCATCATTATATAGAAGAATCTCAACTAGACTTGCAAACTGTGGGGACACTGTAATAGAAGTTTGCTTCTGGAATGGTAGAGCACGGGGCCACCTCATGCAGGGCCTGAGTGAGTGTGTGGGTGAGGGTATCTCTATGGCTTTCTCAGGAGGGGCTGTTGGAGTCAGTTCTCAAAGCTGACCAGGAGTTGGCTGTGCAAAATGCGGGAAGGGGCTCAGGGCATTCATGAGTGAAGAATGATAAGCCCAAAGATGCGCCCAGAGCACAGCATGTTTGACACTGGTGGTGGTTTTCTGTGAAGAGTATGTCCAGTTTGGATGTGGAGGAAGAGGAGGACTGCAGATGTGGACAGAAACTGAGTCTTGTTGGATCTCATTTTTTCCACTAAAAAATATGAACGTGGTTGAGCTGATAATGAACATCATTAAAGCACTTTGAGAGAAGAGCAGGACTAGAGTCATGTTTAAACTCACAGACATCTGCACGAGTCCTGACTCTCCAGAGAGCTGTGCTGGGTGATCGTTGGTAGTGTCATTCCCACCCCTCCTTCCCTGGAGCTGCATCTTCTCCCCCCAACCGCTTAGCTGGTCCAGGCCTCTACATAGAAGCCTCTAGTGTAGTGAGAACTGTGGGTCAGCCAGGAGGCTCCCTGTACCCTTAAGATGCCCATCTGCTTTTTGACACTTGAAAGTCTCACTTTCCATAGTTGATATGTGACTTAAAATGAACATCTGCAAGAGAGGTAATTCCTGGTTTCAAATGAGACTGAGTCAGTGATAAATATTAGATGCTTTGAAATTGGAAAGGAGAAAGCCCAACAGTTCTGGGTGCCAGAAGATTAAAATATAAGGAAGCAAACTGGGAGAGAGGACACCCCAGGAATGGGGTAAGGGTTTCACTGAAGGCCAACTTTGCATTAGGGGTGAAGCCTGTAGCAGACATGCTGGGGGTGAAGATGGATGTTGGCCACACATGCCACCTGGGCTGGGTACTGACAAAGATTCTCTCTTTGACTGAACTTTAGTCAACTCCTCTGATTACTCTGGTTAAGTAGGCCCAACTTTGGGCTATTGTCTGTGTCCTTGTAGAGTCTAATTTTAGAACCTTACAAAGATAGTTCAATCAGAACCCCTACCCTCAATATCTATCTGATTATCACTATATCTGCTTGGGTTTCTCATCCTGACCTTTCCCTAGGTTATGCCAGGTCACCCTGGCCCATCTTCAGCAAGAATCCCTTTAGGTCAATTTAGCAGAATCCTTACCCCTAATGTTTTGTCTGCATAATTTTCTATCCATTGACCCCCTCTCTCCCCGCCCCACTCCTTGGCTATAAATTCCTGCTTTTTCTTGTTGTATTGAGAATTAAGCCCATTCTCAAGACACTGTTATAGAGTAGTCCTCCAGAAAAAGTCTACCTTATTGTTCTTTAACAAGTGTCCAAATATTTTTTTCTTTGACAATACAAATTTCAAGCTGTCTAGTAGTCCAGTAGCCATAGTAGGGCACTAGGGAAATCCAAACACTAGAAATCCTTGTTTCAGCTATGGCCCATGCCAGATGAGACCAGCCATGCCCACTGGTAGTATTGAGTCATCCCAAGTCTATGCACCAAGATCCAAACTCAATCTGTGAATAAGCTGATTGTGGGCATATCAAGCTGCCACTTTGAGGAGTGTTTCTTATAGCAATAGGCAACTGGCTAAATTAGCTTTGTATAGTTAGATAGTCTCATATAACAATTGTAATGACTACCAAATCATAGAGAAGAGAATGTTTTAGCAGAACTCATATAAATGTTCTATAGTAAACATATTGTTAATTACCTTAACCAAGTAAGGAATTTGACCATCCCCAGGGATGTCACATGGGTACTGTGTATCCCCAGATGATGAAATGGGAGCTCACCTCACCTCTGTAGGATTCTTTCCTAAGTCCATGAATAGTCTAGACAAAAGATAAACATCAGACTAACCCAAACTGCAGAACATTCTATGAGATATATGAATAGTACCTCTCAAATTTGTCAAGGTCATGAAAAAGAACGAAAAGCTAAGAAACTTATCACAGATCTGAGGAGACTTAGGAAACATGACAACTAAATGCAACATGGTGCCCTGCCTTGGATCCTGGAATAGAAAAAAGACATTAATGGGGAAACTGGAACATGGACTGGGAGTTAGTCTGTAGAAATGTATGCATGCTGGTCTCTGGGCTTTCAATCAGAAACCACAGTGACATACTATGACAACATTAGGGGAAACTGAAACTGAGTGAAGGGTGTATAAGAACTCTTTGTACTCTTTTCAACTTCTCTGTAAATCGAAGATTATTCCTCTCAAAAAGTTTACTTTAAGAATAATATTGCGCAATTCTGGTTTCTGGTCCAACATTTAAGAAGCTTAGAGGTCACCACTCCATCCTAACAACAAGTAAAAAGCTGAATAAACTGAAAAATCAAAACCTCTTTTTAGATCTACTAATGAAAGTATAATGAGGTCACATACAGCTGCCTCCAAAATTGGTGAAACAAACGGGCAGGTACAGAGAATCACAACTTACTGGTGCAGGAACACATAAGCAGTTACTTCTATAGGAACTGGGCGTGGATGGGAAAACCTGAACCGTAATTGATGAATTGCTGGGCACTTGATGCAGACAAGTCTGCGAGCTAAAAACTCCAGGGGTATCCAGTCATTAGGGGGCCCTTACACTTTTGTGAGTTTTGTGCCTGGGAGCTAACCAGGTTCTCATAGTAAATATTGGGGGGACCCTCTTCCTTCCAGAAGGAATAAAGGAATAAATCTGAAAAAAACACCAGTGCACTCTATTCTTCTACACAAGTCCTATCCTCAGGTGAAACCAGTTAACCAGAGTCTAGCCTATTTAGTATTATTAAAGCTTAAAGACCTAGGGGAAAGGAAATACATGATTCCAGTTCCCTTTAGCCATTTTGTTCCACCTACAGAGGAGACAAAGAGGTACAACCCAGAGCACAGATTCAGCAGAACACTAAGATCTGATCATAGGACTAAAGGAGGGCTCCCTGGATCCCGTACCTACCCCATATCACTAGTGTCCTAATTACAGGAGTTTCTTCTACCCGGTGCATTATGTCTGCCTTTTAACAACAACAAAAAGAAATTACAAGGCACACTAAAAGGCAAGACAAATAATTTGAAGAGCTTGAGCAAACATCAGAACCAGGGATGTTGAAACGATCAGATCAGAATTAAAAAAGAAGAAAAAGGGTATGATTAATATGCTACAGGCTCTAATAGAAAAAGTAGACAACATTGAGAACAGATGGATACTATAAGCAAAGAGAAAGAAATGCCAAGAAAGAATTAAAAAAGAAATGATAGAGATCAAAACCACTAACAAATGAAGAATGTCATTTATGGGGTCATTAGCACACTGGACATGGCTCAGGAAAGAATCTCTGAGCTTGAGGATTTGATAATACAAACTTTCAAAATTGAAACACAACCCCCCCAAAAGACTATACCCCCCCCCAAAAAAAAACTCCCAATAAAACAATATGCAAGACATGTGCCAACTACAGAACATATAGCATGTAAGTAATGGAAATACCAGAAGAAAGATAAAGTGAAAATAAAATGAAAACAATATTTGAAGTTATAATGACTGAGAAATTCCCCAAATTAATGTCATACACCACATTGCAGATCCAGAAATCTCAGAGAACAACAAGGATGATAAATGCCAAAAAACCTACACCTAGGAATGTCATATTCAAACTTCAGAAAAATCAAAATTTTTAAAAATCTTGAAAGAAGTTGGAGGGGATAGGAGGAGCAAAGATAAAGATTACATATATTTTTTTCTTCTCAGAAACCATGTATTTAGAATAGAGTGAAATATTGGTTGTTTTAAGAGAAAAAAAAAAGTACCAACATAGAATGCTGTACCCCATAAAGTATCCTTCCAAAGAGAAAGTGAAATAAAGCCTTTCGTAGATGTGCAAAAAATGAGGAAATTTGTTACCTATATGATTATATTATAAGAAATATTAAAAGGAATTATTTAGAGAAAAAGAAAATGATATAGATGAGAAACTAAGGTCTATATAAAGAAAGAGCATTAGAGAAGGAATAAGTGGAGGCAAGACAAAATTTTTTATTTCTTTTATCCTTAATTGATCTACCAAATAAACAGATTGTTCAAAATAAAAACAATCTATTGTTAGAAAGTAGATTCAGATTAGTTGTCAATGTCTTTTGAAAGTAACCACCAGAAAAGTTAAAAAAAAAGTACAATTGATATGCTAAGAAAGAAGAGAAAATAGAATCACCTAAAATACTTCATTAAAGCACAAAAGCAGAAAAACTGTGGAAGACAAAAATAGAAACAGAAGAACAAGGGTAAAAAATGGACAAGTATAATGGACTTGATATTAATCTAACTGAAAATAATTATATACCAGGAACAAGTGGGATTTACCTTGGGTGTTCAAGGCTTGTTCAACATTCAAAAATCAGTCACTATAATCCATCACATCAGCAGGCTAAAGAAGAAAAATCACAGGATTATATCAATAGATGCAGAATCAGCATTTAACAAAATCTAACACCCATTTATAATTTTAAAAAAATCCTCTTAGTAAACAGGGAACTGAGGGTAACTTCCTCAACTTGCTAAGTGTCATCTACAAACCCCCTACAGGTACTGCCATACTTAGCCATTATAAAGCCACTATAGGCTACTAAGATCAGAAACAAAGTTTCCCCTCTCAACACTGTTTTTCAATATTGTACTTAAAAGTCCTAGCTAATATAATAAGACAAAAAAGAAAACAAAAAGTATGCAGACTCAGATCAGGAAGGAAGATATAAAACTGTCTTTGTTCACGGATGACATTATCATCTATGTAGAAAATCTGAAAGAATCAACAAAAAACCTCCTAGAACTAATAAATAAGTATAGTAAGAGTTCAAGATACAGGGTTAATATACAGAGATAACTGCTTTCCTCTGTACCAGAAATAAACAAATGGAATTTTGAAATTAAAAATAGGTTACCATTAAATTAGAACTCCTCCCAAAAGATAAATACTAAGATATAAATTTAATGAAATATACACAAGATCTATATGAAGAAAATTACAAAATTTTTGATGAATGGTATCAAAGAAAAACCAGGTAAAGGAGAGAGAGCCGAGATTCATGTATAGGAAGACTCAATATTGTTGAGATGTCATCTTTCCCAGCTTGATCTGTAGGTTTAATGCAATCTCAATCAAAATTCCCAGAAAAAATCGCTTCTTGGCCTTTTGGCTAAGATCAAGTGACGTGCAAAATTCCAGAAAATTATTTTGTAAATATCAATAAACTTATTCTAAAGTTCATATGGAGAGGCAAGAAAGCCTAGAATAGTCAATGCAATGTGGAAGGAGAAGACCAATGTTGGAGAACAAACACTACCTGAATTCAAGATTTACTATAAAGTCACAGTGTCTTGATTCAGGCTTCTGCATCAGAATGCTGCAGACTGGGTGGCTTGAACAAGGAACATTTATTTCTCTCAGTTCTGGAGGGTAGAATTCCAATATTAGGGTACCAGTGTGATGGGGCCCTCTTCCTGATCAACCATCTCCTAGTTGTATCCTCTTAAATTGGAGAGCAAAGAAGGGGAGAAAACAAGCTCTTGTGTCTCCCCTCTTTCCTTATTTATTTATTTTGAAAATTTATTTAGAGACAAGGTCTTGCTCTGTTGTCCAGGCTGGAGTGCAATAATGCATTCATAGCTCACTGTAACTGTAACTTCAAACTCCTGGGCTCAAAAAATCCTCCCACCTCAGCCTCCTGAGTACCTAGGACTATACTATGCATCACTGTGCCCAGCTAATTTGTTTTATTTTTTTTATTGAGACAAGTTCTCACTATATTACCCAGGCTGGTCTCAAATCCTTGGGCTCATGTGATCCTCCTGCCTCAGCCTCCTGAAGTACTGGGAGTGCAGATGAGAGTCACCACACTCAGCCATGCGCCTTCTTCTAAGGGCACTAATCCCAACATAAGATTCCCACTCTACAATTTAATTACTTCCCATAGACCATATCTCCAAATACTATCACATCAGAGATTAGGGTTTCAACATATGAATTTTGGAAGGGCCCAAATACTCAGTCTATAACAATAGTAATCAAGACAGTGTAGTATTGGTGAGAGAAAAGACAAGTAGATCAATGGAACAGAATAGAGAGCCCAGAAATACACTCACATAAATATAGTCAACTGAACTGTGACTAAGAGCAAAGACACTACAATGGAAAATGACACAGGATGCTGAACAACTGGACATCCTCATGCAAACCCCCCCCCCAAAACAAAAAACAATGGATCTAGACACAGATCTTGCACCCTGTAGAAAAGTAAACTAAATAGATAATAGATCTAAATCTAAAATGCAAAACATAAAACTCCTAAGAGATATGGAAGAAAACCTAGATGACCTTGAGCATGGTGATGACTTTTTAGATACAACACAAAGGCACAATCCACGAGAGAAATAACTGATAACTGGAATTCTTGAAAATAAAACGTGTTTGCCCTGCAAAAGACAATGTCAAGAGAACGAGAAGACAAGCCATAGATGGAATAGAATGTTTGCAAAAGATATATCTGATAAAAGATTTACCAAAAACACACAGCGTCCTTCACTCTCAAATAATAAGACATTGAACAACTGGATTTAAAAATGGGTGAAAGACTTTAACAGAAACTTCTCTAAAAAAGATACCAAGACAGTAAACAAGCATATGGAAAAGATGTCATACATTTTTTGTCGTAAGAGAATTTCAAATTAAAACAATAAAAGAATACCTCTACATTCCTATCAGAATAGCCTAAATCCAGACCCCTGTAAACACTAAATGCTTGTGAAGATATGAAACAACAGGAACTCTATTTCATTGCTAATGAGAATGCAAAATGGTATAGCCACTTTGGAATTCAGTCTAGTAGTTTCTCACAAAACTAAACACAGTCTTGTCATGGTCCTTGGTGTTTATTTGAAGGAGTGAAAAACCATGCCCACTGAAACCCACACATGGATAGGTGCAATAATAGCTTTATCCATCATTGCCAAAACTTGGAAGCAACCAGGATATCTCCAGGAGGTGAATAGATAGATAAAAGGCTGTGCACTCATACAATGGAATATTAGTCTACACTAAAAAGAAAGGAGCTATCAAGCCATGAGAAGCAGGGAAGAGCATTAAATGCATATTATTAAGTGAAAGAAGCCAGGCTAATAAGGCTATCCTATGTAATTTCAACTCCATGAGATTCTGGAAAAGAGAAACTATGAAGACAGTAAAAAGATCAATGGTTGCCCTTGGGGGAGGAAGGGAAGTCCTGGTGGCGCACAGAGAATGTGTAGGCAGTGAAACCATGTACTGTGTGTGATACTGCAATGACAGATACACATCACTGTACATTTGTCCAAACCCATTGAATGTCCAGCACCCAAAGTGAACCCTGGCGCAGACGATGGATTCTGGGTGATAATTACGTGTCAATGTGAGTTTGTCAGTTGTAACAACCGTACCACCCTGTGCGTGTGTGAGGGCAGGAGGAATATGGAATATCTCTGTACCTTTCACTCAATTTTTCTGTGAACCTAGGAGTCCTCTAAAAATAAAATGTATTAGTTACTTAAAAGTCAATAATATCGCTAATTAGAAAGGGCCTACAGGCAACTATTTGTATTAGTTTTTCTTTGCTGAATAAAAATGACCACAGAGTTTGTGGCTTAGAACAACACATATTTATTACCTCCCAGTTTGCAAGGGGCAGACAACCAGGCTGGATCATCTGTTTAGGGTCCCCAGAGGTTGCAGTAATGGAGTCAGCTGGCCTGCATTCCTTTCTGGAGCTCAGGTCCTCCTTTGTACTCAGGACTATGGGCAGAGTTCAGTCCCTGGAGGTTGTAGAACTGAGATGCTGATTCTTCTGCTGGCTACTGCCAGACACTGCCCTCAGCTCCTAGAGGTACCCATGGCTCCTGCCCCTCAGCCCTGTCGCAGCTTCTCTCGTACATAGAACCTCTCTTCCTTTAGAAAGAACCTTGTCCTTTTAAGGTTGTTACCTGATCAAGTGAGGCTTGCCTAGATAATATCCCTTTTGACTAACCCAAAGTCAACTGATTGGTAATCTGATCCTGGAGGTGATGCTCCATCTTACTCAGAGATTCTACCCTCACTTAGACTGAGGTGGGAATCTTGGAAGTCACTTTAGAATTGCTCCTGCCATAGTGTGTGTCTTTCTCATTAGCATACAACACAAGAAATTAACCACAGTCAAGCGAAGGAGGCCTTATCTTCTTCTAGTACCTTAAAGCTCTGTCCCAGACTCACCTGGCTTCCGCAGGTGTTAACTGAGCCACCAAAGCAAGTTACACAACTTCCCGTGTTTCCCTCTCTCCTGTGTTTCCATGGTGTGGATAAGGACAATATCCACTTGGTGGTTTGTGCAGAAGATTTTCTGGGCTCATTCCCACAAAGCATTTAGTTCGACTCTCAGCACCTGGTGGCCCGAAGTGAGGGAGCTTGTCTCCTAAGTGTTACTTCTGCAGAGCTGCTAAGAAGTGGGGCATGTGGGGTTATATTGTGCTTACAAACACTGGCATGCTGTTGTCAAAACTGAGAATTGGAAAGGAGCCAAAGGCCACCAAGTGCTTGGGATGGGAATTCTGCAAACCAGGTACAAAGCTGTGCGAGAGCAAACTCTAAAAAGCATTTAGGAACCAACTGTCCCCAAACTGACATGTCCTTGACTGAGGAGAGTGAAGCTAGTCCTCACGGGCCAGACCAGGGTGATCTGGCCAAACCCACACACCTCCTGAGGCTGCTGCGGTCCCCACTCACTGCTCTGTTCTTCCTGAGCTCTTAAGGGCTGAAAACTTGTCTATACATTCCTGTGCCGCAGTCCTGCTTCTCACACCAACCCTCATGGCCTGATATGAGAGGACTAAGCTGCTTTACTTCTGGGAAACAAGTCACAGGAACCCCCTCCCTGTATGGCCTCATGCTAGTTACTTAACAGCTTCACCTTAAGTCAATCAAAACAGAACCTGCCTCTGAGGACAGTCATTAGTGAGTGCTGGCGCCTGCACCTCTGATGGTAATTATTGTTATTGGGAAGCACTCATCAACAATGTTGAGAATTGTTTTGCAAGAGGCCATGTTTATTAAAATGCAAATCATCCTGTGCCACCCGCTCTCCTTAGAGCTTTGGAAATCAAAGAAAATTATGCAGTGCATGTTTATTTTAAGAGAACTTTTCCCACAACTGAGTCCTATGGCTTGCAGTTGAAATCTTGGAAGACTAGGTATCTTTTGGCAGTGGAAACTGTTTCATTTTTATCTACCTTTTGGAAAAGAAATATCAGCAAGGGTAGGATTTAGTGCGATTATGGCTGGAAAAAAAATGTGTAGAAGAATGTGTATTATCTCTGCCTCTTACTAGAGACTCTGGATCCAGACCTGTGCTGGCCACGTAGCCACCAACCAGCCACCACTGACCACTTGAGATGCAGCTGCTGTGAATTGAGACAGGCTGTGTGTGTAAAATACAGACTTTGCTTTGAAGACTTAAATGGGAAAAGGAATGAAAAATAGCTCATTGATACTTTTTTGATTACATGTTGAAATGATACTATTTTAGCTATAGTGAGTACAATCATTTTTATTATAAAAATTCCACCTGAGCTTTTTACTTTTTAAAAATGTGACTTACGGAAATTTTATAATTACAAATATGTCTCATGTTCTATTTCTGTCTTAAAAGAGCTGCTGTGGATGAGATGAGGTTTGAACTTTTGCCCTGTTGCTTGGAATAACCTCCCTTTCAGGCACATTCTGCTTCTGAGGTTGTCTGGGATCTTTCCAACCACCAAAACCTCGCGTGGTACGAGCATGCGTGCTCACAATCCTTGTGTAAGTACTCACTCTCTGGCTCATTCCCACTTGTTTGGTGCACTGGCCTGACCTCCCAGACACCTCTGCGTCCCTGATCTCAAACACTCCAGGCCCTTGGTTCCTCTAGGCCATCGCATGAGCTGTCCTATGGCATGGAATCTGTCCAGTATTGCCCTTTCTTGGCCCTCCTATCCCACCCCAAGACCATACTCCCATTTGCCTTCCCCCAACAGACTCAGGAGTCCCTCCCATATTCTCACTGCCCTGTGTGTTTGTTATAACACACTGCTATTGTGTTGAAATGGTCTGTTTGTTTGTCCATCTCCTCATTAGACTGTATGCTTCTTGAGGAAAGGAAATCAGACCTTTTTATCTATGTATCCATGACACTTAGTAAATATTTGTGAAATTTGCACTGAACCAGAGTCGGAGTGTAAATAGGGCTTGGTTGCTACACAGTGCTGTAGCAATGGCTGCAGTGCTGCGGGCTTTATTTCTAATTTTATGCCTATTATTATTATTATTATTTTAATAACAATGAAAACCACTCTAAGGAGTAAACCCAGTGACTCTCCTCTGGAGTGAGGAGTCCACAGTGCACTTTCTTCCCTTTCCAGGTGACCACACTCCCCTCGGGTTACCCACACCCTGAAATTCTTGGTTTGCTGTGGTGGGCTGGACCACTGACAAGTCACAACATGCCAATTAGCCACCTGCTGGGCGCGATCTTGCTGAGGTGAAGCATGCAGGGTGGTTGGCGGTCTGCCTGTTTTCACAGGAGATAGAATCTCCTTGGTACTGTGCGGGCCAGTGTTTGTGTAGTTCAGGTTGCAAGTGTGTGGGGGGTTGCCGAGGCCATCTTGCCTCATCCAGCCTGCCCTGCCCTGAGCATGCCACGCCCACAGGAGGCCTTGGCTCCCCACGCTGGCTCTGGCCTGATTGCCCTCACTCTGGACCAGGGTTCCTTCCCCCTGCAGTGTACAGAGTCAGACAAAATACTTGGTTTCAGTGATGCCCGGCTTCAAGCTAACTCGACAAGCAGAAAGCTAACTTGCAGTGACCTGGGGGATTAGGAGCTATTCTTCCCTGTGAAAGGACTTAACTCCAATTTCTTACAAAAGTCAATCAACATTATTAGATGAAAACTAATCTTTGATTTGTAATGTAACTACTTCTTAACTTGATAAGAACATACCTTTGGATGGATGGATACCCGTTCTTTTTTGGCCCAAAGAGCAAAGAAAGTTTTTTCTATCCGAAAAACAAAAACAAACTCATACAAAGAAATCTGCTAATTCATTTACCCGTAAAACCACAAGGGGCTCCAGTGAGCGCTGCAGAGTAAGAAGTGAGGAGGACTGACTTAGACACCCCTGTGTGACATCCTCTGGGTTGGTAACTGGGCCTGTGCACTGCAGCTCACCTTCTGGCTTTGGCAGACCCAGCTCCGCTCTTGTGACCGTGGACTGCTGGTCCCATCATGCCACTGTGCCTGCCTGAGACCATATTGCTGTTCTCCATCCTGAAGGCTCTCCCTCAGGGCCAATTGGGGGTTGCCTTTTGCTCATGGAGACCCAGATTTGAAACTTCAAGTGTGTGTTATCTTCTTCCCTGGGATGCTGACATTGTCCTGCTACCTGTTAGGCTGTTTAGGAAAGGGTTCCAAGTTGCTGGTCCACCTAAGCCCGTGTGCGGCCGTAAGCACAGCAGGCCCTCTGCCAGGCGGCGTGAGAAGCCTCCCCAGTCCAGCAGCTGGGCACCCAGCCCTCTACACCCTGGCTTCCTCCAGTGCTGCGGACACGCAGTGCCTGAGTGCCAGAGGTTGCACAGTCAGCCTTGCACCTGCCCGCCATGCTCACCTCTCCAAGGCATATGGCTCAGGAACTTGGAACTGCCTCTCCAAGTTCATATGGCTCAGGTCTTCCAGCCTTTTCTGGTTTATGTTTTCTTTTGTTTCTTTTAAAATTCAGGTGCTGACCTTGTATGGGCTGCTCATTAATGGCATCGAGTCTGAGACTCAGGGGATGCAGAGCCACAGGCAGAGTCCTAGGCTAAAAGTTGGGGACTAGGTTCTGGATCCTTCTTTACCCTCAGTTTCTGTGGCCTTGCTTTACCCCTAAGGCCTTTGTTGAATCATTAAAGGGAGGACATGGCCCTATACAACTTTGAAGGGTCCAGCCACTCAGTAGTCTATAAAATTGTGAACCTAATCGATTGTCAATGCCAATGTATCAGTTTGCCAAGTTTTTTTTTTTTTTTAGAGACGGAGTCTCATTTTGTCACCCTCAGTAGAGTGCTGTGGCATCACAGCCCACAGCAACCTCTAGCTCTTGGGCATAGGCGATTCTCTTGCCTCAGCCTCCCAAGTAGCTGGGACTACAGGCTCCTGTCACAATCCCTGCCTAGTTGTCAACATTTTTACACACAAAAAAAGATAGTGAATGAGTTGAGTTGACTCTTTTCATACCACATGAGTCAATAGCCACCCAGACATGTCCTGGCTGGATCCTCACATGTGGAAGGAAATATTACACTGCTAGAAAGACTGTGTTTGGTTGTTTCAGAAACTGCATTATAACTTGGAAGAGAGATTTCAAGTCTATTGTCTTTGTGAAATTGGAGTGCACAGGTGAACAGAGTCCAAGACAGAGAATCTCCTGTTTTGTCATCATCAACTGAAACACGGGGCCTCCACTTCTTCCCCTGTGAATCTTCCCCTGTGAACTGGTTTGTTGTCAACATGTCAGTGCTTCAAGAGAAAGTGTGTCAACCTCAGAGCCAGTGTAGGCTTTGTTTTGCTTTTTGATTCAGGTCTAGCAAGGTAGATAGATACTTTGGCATGTTTATTTTTATAATCATGTTAGTAGTTAGGGTGAGGGTTAAGTATACCATGTTTGAAATGCAGTTACTAATATTACCCTGAGAATAATAATCACGGCACATAACACCTTCCCATTCCTTTTCTCACTAGATCACCCTGAAAACTCGTTGGGACTAGAGTTTTTGTTTCCTGAAGGGGACCCTAGTCCTCAGAGAAGTAAAGTGATTTTTCTCAAGGTCATCCAGGCTGTAGTCTTATGGGCCAGGTGCACAGACTTAAGTCCCTGCTCACTCTATCACGTTTTATGCCTTTAAAATATACACCTGCAACACATGTAAGTGGCACAGAAAGAAATAGGTTGAAATAAAATACCATTATCTGAAGCTGAAGATCTTACAGTGTGGCCAGTAGCACAGTTTTATTTTAAACAAGTATTTGCATAAAGATTGCTGGTTGTGTTCTCTCATCCATATCAGGTCTAGTCTTCATTCCCTTGGGTTACTGGAGGTCAGGTATGACCATTTATTCCTCTAAGAGCAACATTTGCATTTGAAGTAAATTCCTTCTGAGAGGTGGTGACACTTACTTGTCAGACCTTTTAATTATGAAGATGAAGATTTTCCTGGACTGGCCCATAACAACTGTGCATGGTAAAGCATAGCCTTTGCGAGTCTTTTGTTTTCAGACATAGCCTTATTCAGTTGCTTTGAAATTCAATGAAACTTCCTTCTCCCTATGGCTGGTTTTAATGGGGGTTGACATTGTGACTTCTGTGTGTGACACTTGAAACACAGACCAACACCAGCTTCCCAAGCACAAATAGCATTTCTCTCACTGTAGTGCCGTAAGTCTATCACCAGGTCGCTATTCCAGGGCCTACAGTTATGTGATTGCAGCAGTCCTCTTGTTTAGTGGCCTCCAGGCCAGGGCTTCCACTTGGCCTTTAGTGCACGCTCTCACCAGCCTAGGCCTTGCTGTCGATGACTGTGACACCAGAATGAAGCAGAGTGAGCCTGACCCAGAGCTTCCACCTGGCCAGCAGGCTGGCAGCATTTGTGAACAGCCAGCTACCTGCTGAGGCTTCCGGCATCCAGTACACAGGGGGCTCACCTCCATAAACTGCAGGAGAGAGTGGGGGGCGTGGGCAGCCTTCTGCTGAGGGTCTGCACTCCAGGTATTTTGCAGAACTAAGTTGTCATCATCAGTAGTAAAAAGCACTCTTGCATATGACATAATAAGCTGAATTTAATAATAAAGAACACAGAGGCTCACCTGGAAAGTGACAGAGATCAACTGAAGTCATTTCTCACATTAGATTCTGTGGTCTGCAGCAGGTGACTTGGTGCCAGTCATAAAACTAGACCAGAAGTGATCAGCACTAGAGAAAAATGCATGCGCGCACACACACATATGCATGAACGCACATCCAGGCATGCAGAGATGTAACTATTCTCACACTTGGGCACACACATGCACGCCTGACACATGCACACGCGTACATGTGCACTTGTCTGTGAGTGCATGCACACTCATGTCTGGGCATGCACGTGTGTGCCTTCACAGACACGTGCACATGAACACACATGCAACACACAGACAGCATCCACAAACACACCTCGTTTGTCTTATTGCAATCTCAGAACCAAATTTAGAAAGAATTTTCTGTTTTGTTTTGCTTTTTAAAGTTTTTAAAATAGACGTCTACTTCAAATGCTGGAGTAGGACTAATAAATACTTCAGTCTCCTGCATCGTGTGGATGGCCATGTATGGAGAGGCTGATCTACAAGCACCAGCTTGCAGGCAGGTAGAGCACTGCATAACTTGATCATACCTTTCTTGCAAAGAATTCCAAGCACATTGTTGATCACTATCTTGTGTCGCTTTACCTGGGAGAAGACAGGCACTATTATTCCTCCTTTCCTAGAGGAAAATAGACATATTGCATAAGTCACCCAGCCCTCAGTGGCAGTGCTGGGGCCAGGGAGCCTGTCCTTTTGTAACTTATGTCAAATTGGAAATTTTTCATTTTGTTTATTACCATGGGTAGAGATTATATACATATATATTTCTGAATCTGAAATAGTATAGAAACAATTCTTTAGTGGACAGTATTTTAAAAGCCAGAGGAAAAATTGCTATAGATTTTCAGAGGTTTTTTTCAGAGGCAGATGAATAACTGAAAATCAGGAAACTGTCAGCAGATGATGGGATTTTCATATATAGTGATTGCCTGGGGGTGTCTGTTAGAAATATGAGAGAATGAGAAATGTCAACTATAAATTGACATTGGTCCCAGCCCTCAAACAACCTTCCTAGAGCTCCGGCAATCTCTGGAAGCTGCAGAAGGAGCTGTGTCCCAAGACCCACTGTCCCCTGTGCCCTGGCTCATCACCTGGTCACCTGTGCAGGCATCAGGAGCCCCTCCACTGTGGCTGTGGCTGAGACTCTGCCAGCTCCATCATCTGCCTCCTCTCTGGGCTGCCCACAGGTAGCTACATACACTAACCCTTATCTAGTGCCCATGGAGCCCGAGCTCTGTTCATTTTAATTGGCAAAGGAGCAGCAGGGTCCCCAGGCCCTTGCAAAGAAGCAGGCTCCATGTGCACTGCTGGTCCTTGGGGGACATTAAAAATTCAGAACCACTTTGCTCTGTTCTGAAAGTGCTCTTCCCCTCCTGTAAGCTTTCAAGACAGGAGTTCTATATTCATGTGTTTGCCACTGTGATCCAGAAAATCCTTTTCTCCCTTAGAAAGCTGACTTATTCCAAGGAACAGGATACACTGGAATCTCTTCTCATTTCCTCCCTGCCTGCTGCCAGGGCCTAATGGCTCAGATGGCCCATGTATTCCTCAGGCCACTCAGCAAATACTCTGTCCATCCCTGGGGAAGGCTGGACCCGGCCCTCCCCTTTCTCTCAAAGTCTTTGCACATAAGCCTGACTCTGAATCTTGGTCCTGGCCTGCTCTTCCTTCCTCTGTTGTTTTACTAGAATTCCCACTGGCACCAGGTGGATGGAATTTTCACAGCCCATTTGCTATCGTGTTGGAGCTTTTCACACACTTGTGAGATTAATGGTGGAGGTGACATCTGAGACGCAGGAAGAAGCAACACTCATGGGCAACATAAAAGGGCGAAAGCAGTGGATGCTCAAAAGGACTCTGGATGCCAGAAAGTGCGTCTACTCCACACTGATGGTGGGACAGGGTCCAAGTCCAGGTATTGTGATAACTGAGAGAGGGGCCCAGAGGGCATCTTCATGTTCCACTTCCAAGTCAAAAAAAGATCAACATAAATGCTTTAATCATTCACAAATCCTGTCTCCATGTCAGTTTTTCCTTTTGTTTTTGTGATGCTTGATACACGTAAATAAAACCTGAGCACGGTCCCCGCAGTGGGACACCTATTTAATCTGGCCACCTGGGGCATCATCATAGAAAGATAGAAAATGCGACTAAATTTCATAAAATCTATTTTGTGTGGCTAGTAAAATTGGAGAGGTGAGATCCTGGTGGGGATTGGTGTACCAGGACATTTTATGTCAACTTCTATAAGAAAAGAAGAGTTTGCTTTGTGTCAGTTAGTAGTATAAAAACCAGCCATTTCTAGATAGATGACAGACAGGAAGACGGGGACTATGCGTACACACAAACACGTGTGCATATGTATACACACAGTGTCTTATGCTCTCATATGAGGTTAAGGATAGGTGCAAGTGAGACTTTTGGAATTATTATTTCTTTTCATGTGACTCCCTTTATTGTGGTAGTCTGGAACCAAACTCACAATATGTCCAAGGTATAACTGTATAAAGTTCTTTTTTCTTAGTTTTTTATTTTTTAAATTTTGTTGTTTTTAATGGACATATGATAATTGTACTTATTTATGGGGACATTGTGATGTTTTGGTATGTTTTAAAATCTTGCAAGGGCCACTGAGCACCTGCTGCACTCACTTCTCAGTGGAATGGTGGTATCTTAGGTGCAGATGTGGTGAGGACAGGTGTCAGCACAGTAAGGCCTCCAGCAGACGGCTGACCCAGTCAGTGGAGGGCACTGAGGTTCACATACCTCTTCCAGTTAATGCATGAGCTTTAACTTACCCTACTTGGCCTTTCTGGTGCTTTAAAGGAACCGGGTCTGGTCAGTTTGCAGAGCCCTACAACAATAGAGTGGCTGGGCTTTGGAAATGCCACCAGGAGAGAGGACTTAGTTCTAGAACTCTGCCCCTGTGACTACCCTGCAGCAAAGGAGCTCCAGGCATGGGGCTGGAGACAGGAAAGCCCAATTGTGTCCTATTTATCCATCTCCTATTTTTGGTTCAGTCACCTCCTTCAGGGCAGGCAGGAGCTGTCATCTTTTGTGTCCTCATAACTAGCATTTTCTAAGACTGCTAGGTTGATTCTTAAATTCAAGAATCATTCTGAAGGAAGTATAGTTAAACTTATAAATTAAATAATGGTTTTCTGGAATATGGCAGCACCATTCCTGAGAACCCTTAGTTCTTGCCAGGGTTATTGCAACAATCTTCTGGCTAGGTCCTACTGGCCCTCCCTGCTGTGCCAAGTCACCCTCTCAGCCCTGCCACAAGGCCCACTTGGTGCAAGAGAAGAGAGATCTGGAATAAGTATTCATTCATTTTTTAAAGCACAGCACAGACATACCAAGATCATCAGTATAGATGTGGGGACCCCAGCAGTGGGGTCCTGCAGTGGGGTAGAGACTAGGCTCAAGACCAGATATAGTAAGAACAAGTGGGAATTTATAGCTAAGAAGCAGGTAGGAGTCAGCGAATGGAAAATTACAGAAAGGAAACCTTAGGATTGAGGGGGATGCTGGCTAATCTGACTTCATGGGAGTCCTGCTAAAGACAGACCAGGGTGCCCAGACATCACCTGGGGGGAAATAGAGGCTGAGTAGCCTAATCAGATATTGAGAGCAATTAGATATCAAGAATGGGGCTTCTGGCTAAACTAACTCAGCAGGATTCTTGCTCAAACTGGACAGTGCAGACATAGTCATTAAAGTGCAAGAGTCAGACATAGTTGAAAAAGAGTTTAGTGGGTGGGGGTCTGAGGAAAGTGTGTTCCAGAGACAATCTTGGTCAAAATCTTGACTTGCAGTCATAAAGTGTGATACGTGCACAGCGTATGTTGCAGGGAGTTTCAGAGGCTCTTCTGAGAACAAAGGGCCCCCACAACTACTGGACAGTGGGGTCAAGGGGCAGACCCCAAGCTCTCTGCCTCCTGGGCCCTAAAAGATGATGGTGAGGAGGGTGCAGGGGAGGTTCTATGAAGAAGCTGCAGAAGGCTCTTTGCCTGTCACCAGTCCCCAGGGAGATGGGCATGTTCTCCCAGCAAATGCCAAATGAAGGTGAGTTAACCCCCAAATCCCAGCCATTGTGCCCTGGAGCTGTTAGCTGACTCAGAACAGTGTCAGAAACTGCCTGGAGATTTCTTTGAGGGCAGAGTGGGACAGCCTAACCAGCTCGTGTCTCAAGGGCAGACGGACATTTCAAAGCATGGACCATGGAGGCGTCATGGGCCTTGCCAGTAGCAGGACCTAGGATAGGTTGTGCCTGACTCTGCTAGGGCCTCAGAGCCACAGGGCTACAGGGATATAGGTACCATCTTCTAAGAACCCACAGGAGTCCCAGGAGGAAAGAGAGTCCCATAGCTCATGGAGACAAAAAGTAGAATGTTGGTCTCCTGGGATTGTGGGGAAGAAGAGAAGTTGTTTTTTTTAATAGGTATGGAGTTTCAGTTTGGGAAGATGAAAAAGCTATGGAGATGGATCGTGGTGACATTTGAACAAAATGTGAGTGCACAAAAGTCTATTTAGCTGTGCACTTAGATGGTCGATTTTATGTTATGTGTATTTTATAACACTTAGAAAAGAAGAGTGGTGTGGGCATCTGCCATCCAGTGGTACTAAGGTCCAACTAAAACATCCCCAGTGAAATGAGTCATTGCTCTCTCCACTGTCCCAAACAAGGCCACCCTGGAGATCTGAGCAGCATGGGTACAGCCAAGGGGAGAATAATAAGGCCTTACTCCCTCCTTAGGGCCTGGAAATTCATCCAGGAGCCCGATCTTGGACAAGAGATAGAAACTTTGGTTTAGATTGGGCTGGACATTCAATATTTAATTACCAGATGGGGAATGCTACCTGTGATGACCATGACAGTTGGTTCTGGTGGTGGCGAAGTTGCCTTCTGGAACCAGAGGAGGGAGAAATGTTTGACGTGCTCTGTATAAGGGAGAAAAATCTATTTCCTAATTCTTCCTTTTAAGCCCAGTTCATTTGATAATAGTTACACTTATCTGACTATAGGATTTCTTATAATTTGCAAAAGATAAGTCCAAATAAAGGCTAAGGCAAAATTACCTGGGGAAACTTTGCTTAGGCTGTAAGGGTTAATATGGACAACATACCAAGAACTTTTACAAACTCATAATAAAAGTGAAACAACTTACAGAAAAAAAATGGGCAAAGCATATTCATAGACAATCCACAGAAGAGTAAATGCAAATGATTGATGAACATATGTTTAAAAATACCACCTTACGTGGAGGCATGGAAAAGCAAATAAGAGTAAGAAATTGTATCAATCTTGCTATATCATATTGGAAAAAATCATATCAATAAAATTCATTCTTGGTGAGACTGCAAAGGACAGGGCATGTCATACATTGCTGTTTGTTCTATTTTGCTTACACACGCATACACACACATGCAGACATGCATCCACCTCATTTCCATTCATCTAGTCTGCAGAAGTTGAGTCATGTACACATAGCAGGGGAATAATGACATGTATTCCAGCAAAAACTGCAAGTCCACCAATAGGGAAAAGTTAAATAAAATAGCTACACATCTAATATGGAATATTATTCAGATTTTGAACATGTTGAGTTATATCCATGCATGTTAAATTACAAAGTCTGACAATTAAGTTTGTGAACTTGCCACTTAAGTTGGCTGCACTGTACAAACAACACAGTAGAGTTTCATAACCTTTGTATATCAGTATCTTACAGCTGTTTTTGTGTCAGTGTGCAGTGGTGTCTTGCTGAGTGGTGTTTGTTATTGTGTGTTTTTGTGTGCCATCCTGAGAATGCTAAAACTTGAATTAAAGCAACAAACAAACATTAAGTTTCTTTTTAAACTTGGCAAGAGTGGAAGTAAAATCAGGGACATGTTAGTCCAAGTTTATGGGAATAATGCCATGAAGAAAACCACAGTGTACAAACATTTTTCTGAGGCATAGAGAAAGTGTCACTGATGAAAAAAGGTCAGCGCACCCAGTTATGAGCTGAACTGACAAAAACATTCCAAAAATTCATAAAATTATGTATCAAAATCATTGGCTGACTGTGAGAAGCACAGCAGACCAAGTAAATGCTGATAGAGAAACAGTTAGGAAAATCTTAACTGAAAATCTTGGCATGAGAAAGGCGTGGCTCTTGCATCATGTCAATGGACCAGCTCACACTGCACTGTCTATGAGGGAGATTCTAGCCATTCAACAAATAACTGTATTGGAGCACCCTTCCTATTCACCTGATCTGGCCCCCAGTGACCTTTTTATTTATTCAAAGAAAAATGAAATATTGAATGGAAAACATTTTGATGACATTCAGGATACCAAGGGTAATATAACAACAATATGATGGTCATTCCAGAAAAAGAATTCCAAAATTGCTTTGAAGGGGGGACTAGGTGCTGATTTTGGTGCATAGCTGCCCAAGGGGACTATTTTGAAAGTGACCATAGAAATACTCACCAGTGAAGGATGTGTCACTTTTTCTAGGATGAGTTTGTGAACTTAATTGTCAGGGGATGTTAGGATGTCCATACTCTGAAGTAAAGAAAGAAGTTACACAGATATGTAACATCATGACCCTTTTTTTGGTAGAACTCAACAAAGACAGATGTCTGTTGTCTGTGTATTTTTGTGTGCACATTTGCATCTGAGGGCCTAGCCATGCTGGATGTGTGTGACACACAGGTCAGGCCCTCGACACTGGTTCCATGATGGTATTAGAGATACCCAGGAAGGGAAATAAAAATTGCAAAACATAAGCACCTACAATGTTAGGTAAAACAATTGATTATAATGTTTCTTTCTTTACATATATAATAATAATAAATATGTATAGTAATTAAAGCCAAATGTAGGAAGGTGGGGGAAAAAAATGTCATGATTAAAGGGCCAGATTGTAGAGTCTTAAGGCTTCAGTTTTCTTAAGAAATTTAGCTTTGGAATAACTTCAGATTTAACAAACAAGTTACAAAGATATTAGAGAGTTTTCATATATCTTTTGTGGAGTTTCCTCCACCATTAGTATCTTATATCGTGCTGACTTTGTCAAAGCTAATAAATTGACATTAGTGTATTAATATTAATTAAGTTATGTACTTTATTTAAATTTTATCTTTTTTTTTTGTACTTTCCTCTTTAAGTCCCAGGATCCAGTAGTCCAGCAGTCCAGGGAACTACTACATGTCATGTGACATGATGCTAATGATGGCCTATTATGTGTCATATTAGGATGGCTTTTTAACATTTAACTGGGCTATGAAGTCTTCACGGCTTCTCTATTATCTTGAGGGCTTTAATTTTTACTTCAACATAATTTGCAATAAAGTAAAAAAAATGTTAATGATTTGTTATGAAATGTTAATGTAATGTTTACAAGACACTCAGGGGCCTTTTTGATGCACGCAGACCTCCCTTCCTCACTGGGCTCATCTTCCCTCTTCTGTCCACCCACCTTGGTGTTTTGGCCATGCGGAGTGCATTGCATCATGCTAATGCCACCTTCTCATTTTCCATCTTGACTCCAAATCCATAGAGGTCTTGGCTTCATTTTCTGTCCAAGTCCTGTGCCACACGTCCACAGATATGTTGGTTATTGATCAGTCTCTCCTGACCTCAGTTTGGCTGCCTGGCACCTGTCAGCTCATAGTGTGTGTGTGTGTGTGTGTGTAGGGGGTACTCTCCTGACGGCACAGCAAGGTATGTGCCCTGGCACCCAGCTCAGTGTCTTGGACTGTGTATGACATATGAAAAGGAAGACAAGGGGGAGAAAGAAGAAGAGAAATATCAAATCACATCCCTCTCCCAAGTGTCTTCCATCTCGTTATTCTTCATCAGTCAACTTGTGTCATTGGAATAGTGGATGGACCTGAAACATATTTTATTTTCAGTGAAGATGTCTGTGAAAATAACTGGTACTCATAACAGTATTATGTGTAATAGCCAAATGTGGGAGTAACCCAAGTGTCCATCAACTGATAAATGGATACACAATAGTGGTCTATCTATCCATATACTGGAATATTATTCAGCCTTAAAAATGAAGGAAATCATGTCACACAAAACAAGACAAACATACATAGACAAACATTGTATGACTCCAACTGGGTGAGTTCCCCAGAGGAGTCAAACTCAGATTCATACAGTACAGTGGGAATTTGGGGGAGCTGGAAGGAGCAAGAGCGGGAAGTCAGTGTTTAATGGAAGCAGAGTTTCAGTTTGGCGTGATAAAATGTTCTGGAAACAGATAGTGGCAATGGTTGCACACCATTGTGAATGTACTTACTGCCACTGAGCTATACACTTGAAGATTGTTAAAAAGATAAATTTTATATTATGTGCATTTTACTACATTTGAAAAAATGATAAAAGAAATAACACATCTGTGAAAACAATCTTTTGAAACTGGTTTACAGGGTGACTAAGCTCTCTCTTCCTGCCCTCCTTTGTGATTGAAAACAGAAAATTAATCATTTAGAGACAGTCTGTTAGGTGTGGACCCCCAGGAGGCAGGAGACACAAAAGGAGAGCCTGGTGACTGGAACATTTTCAGTTTGTGCTGTAACAACAAGGAGGAAGTGACAGAAATGACAGTAAACAATGGAATAAAAGCTCATGAGAAAGGTAAATTGTAGCGCAAAAAGGGAAATACAATGAAAGAAAAGCCATGACTCTTCTTGGGGTGCTTGGCCAACAGCAAAGACGTGGCCTCCCTCTGCCCCCAGTCAATTGTCCCTGGATGGTCACCCCCCAGGTTTCAGAGGGAGACAAGGGAGTGACTCACCCAGGGCCTGCAGACTCCTGGGGGTGCACACACCTCAAATTCAGATTTATTGACAGCTGGTAACATGTGAGAGACTGCCACTCAATACTTTTTATAAAAGCCTAACCCATTTAAAAAATAAATAAAAAGAAGAAAAGTAGGTTAAGAAAGAAGTGGGATGGCTCATGGGCTGTGCATGAAATGCAAACAGTGATTGTTTTATCATTTAGGTCTAATGCAGGACATTTACTTATGATGAGTACCTAAGTGTTAGTAATTCCATGCCAATTTCTCATGCCCTCTTTGTGTTAATGGGAGTCTTTCGGTGAAAATTAAGAATTTACCTAAGAAGGATTTTAGGGTTTAAGGCCTACTCAGAGGTATTAGCTATCTGTTGCCACATAACAAATCTTAGTGGCTTAGAACGATAAAACTTCAGTATCTCACAGTTTCGGAAGGGCAGAAATTCAGTATGGCTTACCTGGGTGGTTGGGCTCTGGGTGTCTTAGAGCTGGATTTTGAGTGTGCCATTATTCCAAGACTTGAGGAAGGGGGTAGATCTGCCTCCAAGATCACTTTCATAGCTGAGGATAGGATTCCATTCTTTGCAGATGTTGGGTGGAGGGCCTCAGATCTCCACTGGCTGTTGGCCAGAGCTTTGTGTCCCATTCCAGGGGGTCTCTCTGTAAGGCCACTCAGCTTAAAGTATGGCAATTGAATTCCTGCAGAGTTACAAGCAAAGAATAAGGAGGATAAGCAAGCCAGAGCTCAGAATATCTTTGCACTCTCATCATAGATTTGACATCTTATTACTTTTGCCATATTGTCTTTGCATACAGCAAGTCACTGGGTCCTGCCCTTATTCAAAGAGAGGGAATTACACGAAGTGTGAACACCTCAGGTATCAGGGACCTTTTGGAAGCTTCCTACCAAAGATGGAAGGAAGTTTCCATCATTTTTAATCATGATGAAAAATGGTGCTCACATCATTGGAAACAGACTCATGGTGAGTTATAGAAATTGGGAGGTGACTTGGGACCCAGGTTTCCTCTTTTCTGACAGTTATCTGTGAATGTGAAGTTGCCTCATTAGTGGATGCAGGGAGGCAGAGTGCAGGAGCAGATGGAGATTCATTTTGGCATGGTCCTATTCAAGGAGCCCACCAGGGTAAAGTTCCACCTGCTAAGAGCAAGGAGCAGACACTTTCACCTCTGTCAGGAACAGGTATCCTCATTTCTAAGGCTAGCCTGGAGCACTCCGGGAAATGCGAGAGGGAGAAAGGAGAGAGGACATGTCACAGCCCACTGTCCTCAGGGTAGGGTCCCTGGAGAGATGCCCATGACCTTGTGTTCCATGACCTGGGTGGCACAGCTGGGGTGACTGCACATGACACTTTATGAAGAGGAACAATTGTTGGAAGCCACCCTGTGACCAGGCACACATCACTTCACTTAGCTCTCACAAGGGGATAGTTGAGGGGGTATTGTTTCACCTCCAGTTTTAAATTGGGGGAAATTGAGTTTGGGATTGAACCATCTGCAGGAGCACACTGGGCTTGTGAGTAACTGAACCCAGATTTCAGTGCCAGTCTGGGTGGTCTCATAGTCTTCACTTCTCTGTTCAATGACTTGTGCGCAGCGTCCATGAGAGGCGATCACAGTGGAAATGACCAAGACAAGCATCACTTAACTACTAGCCAGTCAGCTGTGAACACATGTTGGTGACAGTTGCCCTGAGTGTGTATTCTAGCCTGGAGCCATAGTGATGAAGCTGTTACATTCAGCTGAAAGACCCTATGTGCACTGGAGGGTTTGCAGAGGGGGCCGAGATGTGGGAGGGCTGGAGTGGTCCTCTGGAGTCAGAGCTGCACAGAGTGGTGTCCTGCCAGGGAGGCTGCCAACACCTCACTTCTTCCTGGCATTGGTCCTACCCTACAGTGCTCTGCAGACAGTGTGCTCCTACTCACAAAACAGGCAACATGGCACTCAGTAAGAGTCAGTGCACCTTGTGACCTAGTGCCGGTGCTATAAGAAAGGGCTGCTGGAGATTTAACCAATGGTTGTTGGGTAGAAGCTTGTCTTATTAAAGTATCACTGGTGGTACTGGTGGTACTGGTGGTGAAGCCTAGCAAAGCTGGGAAAGCCATTAAAAAATGGCTTTTTTAATGGTAGCTGGAATTCTGAACAAACACTACTTAAGGATGTAATCAAAACCCCATTTTTTTTGTTGTTGTTGCAGTTTTTGGTGGGGGATGGGTTTGAATCCATCACCTCTGTCATATGGCACCAGTGCCCTACTCCTTTGAGCCACAGGCGCTGCCCTCAAAACCAATTTTATTTTCATCTTTTGTGGTCTCTGGATGAAAATCGGGAAAGCCCCATGACCTCTCACTTTTTTCTCCTTTAACAGACAATCCTAGACTCCAATTAAGTCATGTACAGTCTCAATTAACATATTAGAGTATCCAGTCTCCCCTACCTGGGATGAATCTCCACCTCTATGCCCATCTTCCCGCCTGCTTCTGGGGTACACCTTATGGAAGGATTGGTGTGTATCTTCTCATGACTGTCCTACTATATTTTTCTTTTTTACATTCTTCTCCAGGGGACCTGTATCCCTGGGAGTTCTGTTTTGCATCCTTTAGGTTAAGCCTAGGGAAAGGGGAATTTATTACTAAGGGGTTCTCCAAAGAAATGGATACACACGCACACACACATACACACACGCACAAACACATATTTCATTTCTCCAGGATAATTGCCTAGGAGTGTAATTTATTGGTTATATGATATTTGCATATTTATTTTTTCATTTTGCATATTTAATTTTTTTGAGAAATGCCAAAATTTTCCAGAGTGGCAGTATCATTTTACATTCCCATCAATCATGTATGCATGATCTGATTTCTCCACATTCTCACTCACATTTGGTGTTGTTATATATTATTTTATCCATTCTGTCAATTGTGTAAAAATATCTCATCGTGATTTTAATATACATATCCATCAAACTTTTTTCACATGCCTCTTCTCCTCCGCTCTCTCCTCTGCTCTCCTCCTCTCTCCTCTCTCTCTCTCCTCTACTCTCTCCTTTTTTCTCTCCTCTCTTCTCTTTTTCTCTCCTCCTTGGTGCTGCTCTGCAGCCTCCCTCCCCACCAATAAAGATCTTTCCGTACAAAAACAAAACAAAACAAAACTTTTTTCATATGCTTATTTGCCATCTGTTTATATTCTTTGATAAAATGTCCCTTCTTGGCTTTTGCCCATTTTCTAACTGAATTTTTTTAAACTGTTGAGTTCTGAGAGTTATTTGTGTGTCTATACTAACCTTTTGTCGTTATATAATTAGGACATATTTTCTTCCACTACAGTTTGTTGTTTCATTCTCCTACCAGTGTCTTTTGGAGAGCAAAAGTTTTTAATTTTGATGAAGGGCAAAGCATCAAATTTTCCTCATGGGTCATGCTTTTGATGTAGTTACCTCGCCTTAGAACCTGAAGACTTTTCTCTCTTTTTTTCCTGAGAGTTTTGTAGTTTTCTGTTTGTGAACTATTTTGAGCTAAGTTTTGTATAAGGTATGAGAATTAAGTGAAGGTTCATGTGTTGCCTATAGATGTTCAGACACTCCGGAACCAGTTTTTTGAAGATGATATCTTTTCCTCCATTGAATTTCTTTTGAAAATCTATCAAACATAAGTTGGGCATATTTGTATGGGTCCATTTCAAGAATCTCTCCCCTATGCCATTGATCTACATGTGTGTTCCTCCAGCACTACCACACAGTGTGTATATCTGTAGTTTAACAATTCTTGAAATTGGGCAGACTAATTCCCCCTGAGTTATTCTACTTTTTCAAAGTTGTTTTAGCTATACTAGCTTTTTCATCTTTCTACATAAATGCTAGAATGATGTTATCTAAATCTGCAAAAAATCTTGCAGAGCATTTGAAAGGAATTGTGTTCAACTTATAGATTAATTTGAGAATTGACCTTCTCACTAAGTCTTTAAATCTGTGATTGAAATATAATTTAACCTGTGGTTTGAATTTATGATGTCATTTCTCTCCATTTACTTAAACCTCTGATTTTTTTGATCAGTATTTTATAGTAAGAGTTCTGTACATGCTTTGTTAGAGTTATGCCTTAGTATTTCATTTTTTAATCTATTGTGAATGGCATTATGTGTCCACATGCTATTTTCTAGTGTATGGAAATATAGCTGATTTTTGCATGTTTATCTTTTATCCTGAGACATTGTTGAAGCAATGTCTATTATTAGTTCTAGGTGTTTTTTGTAGAATCTTTAGGATTTTGTGAGTCAGGTCATTTACAAATATAGACAGTTTTATTTCTTTCTTTTCATTCTGTCTTCCTTTTTTTTTTTTCTTATCTTATTGCACTGGCTAAAATGTCTGGCACTGTGTTTACTAAGAATGATGAGAAAATAGACACAGTTCCTTCTTCCAAATCTTAGGGGAAAAGTAGTGCACACCATTAGTATAATGTAAGCTATAGTTTTGTGGATGCTCTTTGTAAAGTTAAAGTTTCTCTCATATTACTGTTTTCTTTTTTCTTTCTTTTTTTTTCCTAGTAAGGTTAAATTTTGACAATGCTTTTTCTACATTGATGCAATCAGGGGATTTTTTTCTTTAATTTGATAATATGGTCAATTATAATACAGATGATCCTTTTCTTACAATGGATCAATTTAGATATTTTCAACCTGACAATGGTGCAACAGCAACATGTATTCAGTATAAACCATACTTTGAGTACCCATATAACCATTCTGTTTTTTACTTTCAGTAGCATATTCAGTAAATTATATTAGATATTCAACACTTCTTTATAAAATAGGTTTGGGTTAGATGATTTTGTACAACTGTAGGCTATTGTTTTTGAGCACATTTAAGTTAGGCTGTGCTAAGCTATCATGCTCAGTAGGTTAGGTGTCTGAGTACATTTTTGACTTATATGCTTTCATCTCATAATGTTATCAGAACATAATATCACTGCAAGTGGAAGAGCATCTTAAGTGATTACTGAATATTAATCTGGCTTCGAATTCTTGAAAAGTATCCATGTACTCATGATATACAATTATTTTTATATATTGATTTTTAAATATTAAACTATACTTGAAAGGGATTCTAAAGGGAACAAAATCTGCTTGATTATGATGTACAGATATTTTTATATATTGTTAAATTCTATTTGCTAATACTTTATTATGCAGCTATTTATGAGAAATGCCAGTCTATAGTTTTCTTTTTGGTATACTCTATCCAGTTTTTGTATCAACATATTATTAGATTCATAAAATTAATTGGAAAGTGTTTTCATCTTTTCTATTTTGGGCAATAGCTTATATATTGGTGTAATTCTTAATATATTTGGTAGAATTCTTTAGAACTATCTGTGCTATTTATTTGGTGTGGGAGGAGTTTTAAAATTACTAATTTCAATTTTCTTAAGAGTATAAGTCTATTCAAATTATCTATTTCATATTTTGTTAGAGGTAGTTTGTGTTTTTGAAAGAACTGGTCCATTTCATCTAAGTCATCAAATTTACATGTGCAGAGTTATTGACGGTATTCACTTACCATTAGATATCTGTAGGGTATATAGTAATATCTTCTTCTTAATTACTAATATTGACAAGTTATATTATCTCTTTTTATTTTTTCAGCCTTGCTTTTAATTTTATTTTATTGATCTTTTCAAATATTTAGGTGTTTCATATATTGTCTCTATTGTTTTCCTATGTTTCATTTTATTGATTTCTCTTTTATGTTTATTATTTTCTTCCTTCTTCTTGCTTTGTGTTTATGTTACTCTTTTTGTCTCAATTCTTGAAGTGAAAACTTAAATTCTTGTTTTGAAACCTTTAATTTTTTTTTTTTAATGTACCCATTTGGTACTACAATTTTCCCTCTCACCACACTTTAGTGACATTTCATAAATTTTGGTATGTTATATTTTCATTTTCATTCAACTCTGTGCATTTTTATTTCCCTTGAGACTTCATTTTTTACTTATAGATTATTTAGAATTATGTTGTTTAGTCTGTAAGTGTATTGAGATTTTTCTCTTATTATTCCATTAATGATTTCTTATTTAACTCCATTGTGGTTAGAGAATGTATTCTATCTGATTTCAATCTTTTTAATTGTCCTTAGGTTTGTTTTATGGCCTAGGATTTTTTTTTTTTTTGCTATATATTTTGTAGGCACTTGAAAATGTGTATTCTGTGGTTGTTGCATGGAGTATTCTATAAATATAGATTAGCATGTGTTGATTGAAGGTTTCTATGGTTTAAATGTTTGTTCCATCTAAAATTCATATTAAGATGTGGTTGCTATTATAGCAGTGGGACCTTTGAAAGGTGATTGGACCATGAAGGTTTAATATCCTTTTGTTTCTTTGCTTTTCCACTATGTGATGATATAGCAAGAGGGTCTTTGCAAAATGCCAGTATATTGATCTTGGACTTCCCAGCCTCCAGTACTGTGAAAAAATAAATTTATGTTCTTTATAAAGTATCCAGATTGTGGAGTTTTGTTATAATAACACAATATGGACTAAAATAATGATTTTACCATGTTCTTCTATACCCTTGCTGATTGCCTAGTTTCATCAATTGTTGAGAGAAGGGTCTTGAAACCCCCAATTGTAATGGTGGACTTCTCCTTGTAGTCCTATCAGATTTTGTTACACATATTTTGCAACTCTGTTGTTGGGTACATGTAAATTTCAGATTGCTATGTTTTATTGTGTATTGATTTTTTAATATTATATAAGGATCGTTCCATGACTGATAATTTTCTTTTCTCCAAAGTCTGCTTTATATGATATTAATTTAGGCATTACTGCTTTCTTTATTGTTTACATGATATAAATTATTCTATTTTTTTATTTTCAACAGGTCTATTTAAAGTATAGATAGCTCCTTACAGACAGCATGTAATTTAGTAATATTATTAATCCACTCTATGTATTTCTATCTTTTAATTGATCTATTTAAGGTAATTATATTTAATGTATTATAATTACTGGCATGTTAGAGCTTAAGTCTACCATTTATTATCATTATTATTTTCTATTTGAATTCTCAGTTTCTCTCTGCTTTTTTTCCTGCTTCTCTGTGGTTTACTTAAACATGTTTGAGATCTTATTTTTATCTAAATATTGTGTTTTTTTATCTCCTGATACAGCATTTACAATGATTGCTCTAGGTATTACATTATGCATGCACACATTATTAGCATCTGCAGGTATTGTCAATTTTCCAGTTCAAATGAAGTTTAGAAACCCTACATGCTCCTTTAATCACTTGCTTATATGATTGTCTTAAATATTCTCTCTTTATCCATTTAGAACCATATCATTGTTGTAAGTTTTGCTTAGCTTATTAAATATAATATAGAAACTCAACAGCAGAACAGTCATTTACTCATTTTTTTTTCTTTTTCTTTTCTTTTTTTTTTTTTTTTGGCTGAGGCTGGGTTTGAACCCACCACCTCTGGTATATGGGGCCGGCACTCTACTCTTTGAGCCACAGGTGCAGCCCTCCACATTTTTTTCTTTTGTGTTCTTCTTTCTTTCCCGATATTCCGAAATTCTTCCTTTATAGCTTCCTTCCTTAGCCATTCTTTTAGGGTACATGTGATTGCAGCAAATTAGCATAGTTTTCTTTAGAATGTCTTCATTTTCTCTTCATTCACATATAGGGGGAATTGATACATAGGATTCACATAGAGGATGCATGATTTGGACCTTACAGATTTGTCTTTTTTCCCCTGACACTTGAAAAACTTTGTGCCACTTCCTTGAGGGAAGGAGGCCCATTGTTTCTTATGAGAAATCCATTGTCTTGCTTTCTGCTTATAGAAAAGGTTTCATTTCTCCCTCACTCCTTCAAGATACCTTTTAAATGCAGGTGTTTAAACTATGATTTGTCTTGATGTGGATTTGGCTGAGTTTATACTACTTGGGATTTGACTGGCTTCTTTAATCTCTACGTTTTGGGGATTTTGTTTTGTTGTGTTTTGTTGTGTTATAGTCCCACAAATCCCTGAGACTGTTCATTTTTAAAAGTCTTCATTCTATTTCTCAGATTGGACCATTTCTATTGTTTTGTCTTCCAGTTCACTGATTCTTTATTCTTTTCCCTCTATTCTGCTGTTGAGTCTTTTATTTATTTATTTGTATCATGGTTATTGTATTTTTTAGTTCTAAATTTTCCTTTTGGTTCTTCCTTATTTGCTGAAACTTTCAGTTTTTTCATGTTCCAGCATGTTCGTAATTGCTCATCAAAGCATTTTATTATGACTGCCTTCAAATATTTGTCAGAGCATTTTAACGTTTCTGTCATTATGATGGTGAGATCTATTGTTTGTCTTTTTGACTTAGTTTGAAATCTTCCGGGAGCTTGGTACGATGACTTGTGATTGAAAGTTGGAAACGTGAGTTTGATAGTGTGGGAAACCGAATCTTGCTTAAGCTTTCCTTTTAGTTCCCTTTTTCTTATACCACTCTAGCAGACGAAGAGGTGATGGGGAGTTTGGGGTTGCCTCTTTCCTTCCAGAAGGACACGAGGTCTATGTTTACCACTGTTTTTTGCTGGCATGAGTGGGGCCGTGGTTTTCTAATGATGTTTGGCTAAGAGGAGAGCATTTATTTGCCTAAAATTTTCTGTCCTGGAAGCTATGTTACTTCTTGTCCCTTAGCCAAAGACAGCAGTCTTTTTAAGGCATTATTTTTGTCTGTGTCTTTTTCTGCCCCAAGTCAGTTTTATGAGGAAAAAAGAAAACCTAGGAATCAGCACCCTGATGACCCATGATGAGACATGGGCCCCCAATTGTGATAGCTGGTCTGTCTTCTTCTCTCCACCTTTCAGTCATGCTTTATAGACAGTGGCCAGGGTTTTTAGCTGTACTTAGTGGGAGAAATAGGGAAATGTATGTCTATTCCATCTCCCCAGAAGCAGAAGTTCAATAAGGTTATTTTGCAACCAAGAAAAGGCCACGAAATGCTGGAACTATGGTTTTTCAGAGAAAAAGTTTCAGAAGATAGCTCGAAACAGAAGACACTGAAAGATGGCAAAAATTCTCCAACATGGCAAAACCCAATAGGTAATACATTTCAATGAAGCCCTTGTTTCTGTGACTAGATATTAAGATAGGAGAAAAGCAAAAGAATGAATAAAACTGAGGGCTAGGCAATCTACTAATAAAAGTATGATTAGTAAAAACAGTAGCATAAACTAAATTGTGCTGGAGAAGACATTATAATCTTTAAGAGAGCATGATCTGTTTAAGGTGATATCCTTAAATAACAATGAAAATTTTCCAGTTTCTATTTCTGCTCCTAACCCCAAGGGGAGTTTTATTATTTTCTTCATCTGGACAGTGTGTTCTATGAGTTTTATATCTATTTACTTTTATTTAATCAATAATGGATTGTTGATGTAACAAAAGATCAATTATTTGTTTTATTAATCAAATAAAAAGCTGATTATCTGAGCTGAAATAAAATCTTAAACATGTGCTTTTTATGAACCCAATTTGGTGTCATAGGAAGGCTGGTCCTTGGCTGGTGTTTGAGGGAGACTGCAGTAGTCTTCTGGGGCTGTTATAACATGCAGCGCAGATGGAGTGGCTTAAGCAGATATTTATTATCCATGGTTCTGGAGGCTGCAAGACTAAGATCAGGGTGTCAGGAGGGTTGGCTCCTTCTGTGGCCTCTCTCCTTGGTTTACGGACGTGTCTTCTCCCTGTATTAACACCGTTGTCCCTCTGTGTGTGTCTGTGCCCTAATCTCCTCTTCTGATAAGGATTCCAGTCATACTGGATTAGGGTTTACTCAAATACTCTCATTTACTCTTATAATTATCTCTGTAAAGACCCTATCCCCAAATAAGGTCACATTCTGAGGCACTGGGTATTAGGACTTGAACATATGAATCTGGGGGGATACAATTAGCCTATAGCAGAGGGTTAACCCACAGAGGGCCACCACCAGCATCCCTATCACCTTTGCACTCACCTGAGGCACTGGCAGCCTGGCCTGCCCTCGAATCCCACTTTGTGCTTTTCCTTATCAAAGGCTTGGGCCCTTCACCCTTTTCAAGTCCTCATCTTTGTCAAATGAGAGGTTTCTGTATCTCTTGGTTTTTGTTTGTTTGTTTTTGTTTTTTAAAGATTCATGTATTGTTACCACTGTGGTCAAGGTCTTTCTAAGAATGCAAGTGTGGCATTGGCTTCTCTCCCTAGCGGGGGCTGCCCCACCTCAGTGTGCAGAGCCTGCCCACCTGGCCTTTCCACATCTTCTCGCCTCTGCTCCAATCAGGCCCACCACACTTTGCACAGCTGAGCCCTGCAGTACCGGGTCATTGCAGCCTGCCCGTCATCTCCCACCTACCAACTGTGTATTTGGTTCAGAGCTGTCATGGCATCAAGCACCTTTCATCCCACACCCCATTTTACCAGTTCCCATCAGGATGAGCCACATTAGCTTCCTGCAGCCAGGTCTGCATCCCGATCACAGGTGGTTGAGCAACCCTCTGCATGCCTTGAATTCTCTGTCATGTCTGATGTCTCCTTCTTCTGATAGGTTTGGAAGTTTTCTTCCCACCTGCGCTGTGAGCCACCTGAGAGCATCTTCCTTTGTCTCCTGACACCTAGTGCTGTCAGTTAAAGTAGCACAGAATATGCCACACAAATGTTTACATCTTCATTGCAGCCTGGACTTTCTGCCTCCAGAAGAATGCAGTGGAGGGAAGTCATGGTCACTCGTGCTGGCTGTCCTCCTTTTCTCCACACCCAGCTGCTCCCTGAGGAGGAAGGTCCACTTGGGGGGCAGATCTGGCTGGTGTTTGGGCAGAGAGGGGCAGGGGTGCCCACACACCCTCTCTGCTGTGGTCTCTGGGAGGCGAGGAGAGCAAGCACTTAACTTCCTCTTGCAACCTCCCGAGCAAGCAGCGCCCGGAACTCCACCTCTTCACACCCGTCACACTGAGGTGATTCTTTAGCTTTCTGAGGAAGGAGCCAAGCTGTCACACGTCAGATACCTCTTTTCTCCAGTTGTCATGACAGCACTCTCCTCTCCCCTGCAAGACCCAAACTCCCTGTGTCCTGCTGCACCCTCCAGACTTCTCTGGTTGGTGAACAGGCAAGTTGAGGTCTGGGCCCCAATTCTACACTCTCCCACCTCATGTTCAGCTCCGGGCTAGCACCAGCCCCACAGCTCAAACTCGAGTCACTGAGGGTGGAGACTGTGGGCCCGGGTGCAAAGGGCTCCCAGTGGTTTACTGTTTATAATGCTCAGAATGGCCCTGTGTGCTGGGCACCTGTGTTTGGCCTCATCTTACCAGTGGGGAAAATGAGTCACAGACACAATAAATAACTCATGGAAAATCACCAAAGCTTTAAGTGCATTATTGGGATTTGAGCTCATCCTGCAACCAGGTTCCAGGCAATAATGGCTCTTTCCAAAAGCACCCATGCTTCCAGGAATCACGCTGAACCAACCAATAGATTCTCTTTACATCTTGCCCATTATCTGTCCTGAAAACATGCATAATCCACAGATATTCTGCAAGCCTCAGATGTGCTTTTCAGGGCCAGGGTGGGCCAGCCAGACAGCAGGGTTAAGCCTTGGGAATACACCTGATAGCCAGCAGGAGACGGGGCAGGACAGACTCCCAGGGGAGGGAAAAGGGACCCTGTCCTCAATGAGCCCTAGGGAATGTGGGAGGTCAGTACTGGGAGACTCCGGCAGGTGACCCTGGAAGAGGCCTCTGGCCCCTCCTGAGTGCTGCAGCTCTGCAGGGCGGACGTAGACCTTCTGGACTCCATGTCATGTGGGTGGAAACTGGCAGCAGCTTCCTCAACCCAGCTCAACGGAAATGCCAGATCTTTAGAAAACCCTTCCTGCAGCCTGCCCACCTCACTGTGAGTTACTTGTCATGTTCTCGTCCAGTAATTCTGCATTTTCCATTAAAGCAGCTCTTCCATGTGTACTGTGTTTCTCTAACCCCACCCCCAACTCCTGCCAGCTGGAGGCAGGGACTCCTCTCTTGTCTACATCTACCCCACTGGTCAGACAGCAGGGGATGCGCAGAGGCCTAGCAGGGCTGAAAGCTCAGCTGCCTTTGCTGGGGGCCCTAAGGAGGGAGGGCACCAGTTTCAACAACTCCAAGATGAAGCAGAAGGTTAGCAAAGTTTGTCACAGGTCAAAACGATTGAGCTGAAGCTCCCTGGGCCCCTGCCTTGCCTTCTCCATAACTAATGGTGTGAGCTATGCCAAACCACTTAATCCCCTCCCTCTGGAGATGTTCCTGCTTCCCACCTGTGCTCAGGGCTCCTCAAAGAGGACTCCACGAGGGGCTTGTCTTACTCAGGGAGGTGCCTGGTGCAGGGCAGGGTTCTCCCTTTTTGGTACCCACCCTGTTGGTACTAAATAAGTTGAAGTCCCAGGTGTCTGAGAATCCGCTGGAATTGGCCCCTTCCTGTCCTGGTGGTCTCCGTGGATGCAAGAGCAGGAGGAGGAGAACGGGACGAGTCCACCCCCAGGTGTCTCACCACACCCTGGGACCTCAGAGGTAAGGCAGTCAGGGGTACCAAATAAACATGCACGATGCCCCGTCCCCCCTGAACTTCAGATAGACAAGGCCTAATGTCCCCGGGTTGGAATGCCCCACACAGAATTACACCTTCCACTGGGCAGCCAGTGCAGATGCTCTTCAACTTACAGCAGGGTCACCTCGCAGTAAACTGGTTGCTGTCTGAAAACATCCCAAGTTGAAAGTGCACTTACTACACCTACCTAATGACCACCCAGGCGAGCCCAGCCCCCCACAGATGCGTGCAGAACACTTACATCGGCTGAGTCTCACTTTTGTTTCATCCTCCCTTTCTCTCTGTGCCTGAGTTCGGGCCATAAACTGCACGCTCACACAGACACATATGTGCACATGTTTGTGCACACACACATGTACATCTGTACACATGCCCTAGACACCCCTGTAACTGAGCTTAGTGGTGTTTAGAAGCCACAGGAGGCTCACAAAGTCAGAGCACGGCTGGGCTCCAGAGCAGGCCCTCCTTGGCAGCAGGAACCTCTGTCATTGCAACTCGACTTCAATCACATGGGGACAAATTCTGACTGGACCAGAATCTGCCAAGCCTTGGAAGGGTGATGAGCACCTGTGAGGGGCAGCCCCCAAAGTCATGGGGAGAGACTCACGTCCCCAACTTATGTAGCACCTCCCAGGTAGGTCCTGACATTCTATTCTGTTTATTTCCTTTTAAACCTCACAGGAGATTTTTATCATCAGAAAGTTTGGAAACCTCTACCCCATACTGGTGGACTGGGCTGACAGGCCCCTATGGTCATTCTGATAAGAGCAGCCTGCATTTTGGAATCCCAGCTTCCTCCTAGAAAAGGTGGTGGAGGGTGGCTAGGGGCTGTGGTGACACTCTGGACAGGAGTGAGGTCTGGCATGTGACCAGCCTAGAGCCTCGGGGATTCTGCTGTGGGTCCTGGCAGCCAAGTGATATAGGAGCCAGCCCGACTTAGTCCAGAGAGCTCATCCCTACATTCCCCTCCTCTCACCCCTCTCTCTAAAAAACAAAAACAATAAGTGGAAAGAAAGAAATGGAAAAACCCAGGATTTCCATCTGTCCTACCCACACTGCTCCCTTCTATTTCTCTGGAAGAGTAAGACACAACCACACAACCACAATGGTTCAAATACCCCAGTTTAGGCTTGTCACCTGCTGGGCTGAGTGGTGTCTTCCCAGAAGATATGTTCAAATCCTGAAGTACCTAGGAAGGTGGCTCTATTTAAAAATAAGTTCTTTGTATGCAAATGTCCCCAGGTTAGGTGAGGTCATAGTGGGTTGTAGGAGGTGGGGTGTGTGGACTATATCCAATAGGGTGTCTCTATAAAGAGAGAGATGTGAACACCCCAACACACAGGGAGGAGGCGGCCCTCTGAAGAGGAGGCAGAGGTGGGAGCAGGCACTGGGGCTGGCTGTGAGCGGCAGGGAGGGTCCTCTACTGGAGTCTGCAGAGGGAGCACAGTCCCCCAACCACACGACACCTCAGTTTCAGATCACTGGCCTCTGGAGGTGAGAGAATAAATTTCTATTGTTTTATGACACCCAGTTTGTGGTAATTTGCTATGGCAGTCATAGGAAACAAACCCATGTCCCTTCAAAAACCGTGCAGCAACAGTCAGCCAGTAAATGAAGCCCATTATCCCGCTGACCCAGAAAAAGCAGGGCTGCCTCGGGCAAATCTGATAGCGGGCAGGCACTGGGACTGAGCTGAGTTGGGGCTCATTAGATCAGGCAGGATCTGAGCACAAGCCAGGTAGCAGGCTGCACGGACTGTCTGGGTCATAGGACAGAACTCTCCTCTGGCTTCAGGAAAGTGGTCCTGTGTGCTACTGAAGGACTCTCAGTGACAGGGCCAGAGTACCAGGCAGTGCCCCATGCTGCCACTGGGGGCTTAGGGAAGCCACTCCAGGGAAGGGTGACATACTCCCGGTAGTGCACCGTGGCAGAGGCAAGGGGTGCAGCTCTGGAAACCAGGGCATTGTGAAATCAGGGGCAGAGCAGGGCCAACCATCTTGGAAAGCTGTATGCAGGATGATATTTTAAAAATCAACATTCAGGCCCATCTCTTTTATATTCGGAATTATATACACTGATTTAACATAGTCTAAAAATTCTAAAATAGGACCTTTGTATCATCTTTACTTATACAAAGGTGTTTTGTCCTTTGCATAAAGAAGGGAGTTAGTGCCTTGAATTTTCAGTTGATAGGGGTGGTCAGTGGCTGATGCTTAGAAAATGTGAGTTACAGGACTCCGGTGAACGCTTTCTCCCTTCTGTTCCTCCCAGATGAACAGGGATTTGAGCAAAGATCACATGAAACACACCATGAAAACAGAGTTTCTTTTTGCCCAGGCAGGGGGCTCCCTTGTACCAGAGAGTAACTGCATCTTGCCCAGCAAGGCCTCCTGCTCACTTTGAACAGAGCTTCGGGAAGAGGAAGATCTGGGTGAAGGGGGTGACTAACCCCTTGTCCTGATCAGCCAGGAACAGATCTAGGCTGAGGAAACCTCGGGGGTGCCTGACACAGGTGGGGCAGGACTGTCCACCAGCTTCACAACCGGACCCCTCCATGTGTGTTGGCTCTGGGCTTGGGGCACCCAGCACATTCAAGTCCTACGCCTGCCCGAAAACATCCCTCCCGCCAGTTGTGGAAACACCCGATGCCACCCTTTACCAACTCTGCTCTGAGATATGATACCCTAAATTCATAAAACTTTGGATCCAGGGCCTGCAGTAAAGATTAAAAAAAAAATTAAGTCCCCTGTTTATAGAGATTATCTGTTCTGTTCTATATTTCAACCTGTAAAAAAAATGTCAGTTCTATTTATAAATACTGGAGTAAAATGAGTTGCTGGCTAATTCAGGAAAAGCTCTTAAGACCATTTAAACAGGAGGTACAGATTTTGAGGCCAGATTTTAGAAAAGACTTTCACCTTAAAACATCATCTCCCTGCCTGTTTGTCCCTATGATAAATGTGTGTTTGCGACTTCCGCTTGTGTGCCCAAGTTAAGTTGTACAACAATTTTTTAAGCTTCCATTCCTTCATAAGTAAATTGCAAATTATCATTATATTAATAATACTAATTAAACACGGCCACTGTAAGAAAAGGTGAGAGGGCATAATCCCAGCTCTGGGAACCCAGAAAATTGGTGCTCACTTAATTAGCTCCTTTCCCTTGCCTCAAAAATTTTTGTTCCCAAAGCTCAAAAATATGCTCCCTATTTCTTTCATGAGTCAAAGATGCATTGTCTTATACGACCTGTAATATTCATGCTTCTGTATATAGACATCAGCCTGCCACTTGCGCAAGGACCTGAGCCATGAGCCGCCTTGCTTGATGGTGCTGGGGGTGGTTCCACTGTGCGTGTTCTGTTGACAACTCCTCCTGTAAGCCACAGGCACTGTCCGGGTCACAAGCCTCAAAACCATCCTGGTGCAGCTCCAGTGTCTTCAACTTCAGAGGCTATCACATAAAACATTCAGTCTTCTCTATTCTGTTTTATTTTTACACGCTGGGGCCTCATCCATATGAGTTCAGTTATTCCCTATTTAATATTTTTTATTTTATTTCCTCTCTAATCTCTCTTACACACCACTGCTGTAATCACCTTTCATGCATCATGCCCATGGTTCCTGCAGCAGGCCTTCCACTTGCTCTTCCGGTCAGATTTGACCAGTTTGGGACTCCTTGGTATGACGGCCTCACTACCCCTTTCATCATTCCAGCCACACTTCAGTCTAGTGTTTTCAGCTACCAGTGTCTGAGAATCTCTGAGCTAAACGTGTCTCCAGCAAGAAGCTAGCTTGCTGTGCCAGTGAGCTTGGGGGCTGGAGAGTTTGGGGGTTCCAAGTTTCTTTCAAGAATGCAACAGTGGAATTTGCCAACCCCTCCCATCATTGCCTGCCTTCCCCAGCCTTCACAAGAGTGTAAGGTTTCTGGGACAGCTCTTAGCAGGTAGCTGACAGTTCTAGCCACCTGCCTTCTTCCCCATGTTCCACTCATTATCATCCTACCCAAAGACAGGGCTTCTGTGCTTTTGCTTGACTTAGAATAGTGTCTCTACCTCTAAACCAAATATTCCTTCTTCAAAGCCACATCTCTGTCTCCTCTAAGCCATCCTGGACTCTCTATATCCTCTAATGGTCTGTACTGTTGATGTTCTGGCATCTGGGTTCCTGCTACCAGGGAAAGAACGTCCCTCCCAGAGTTAGTGAATTCCCAACACAGGAGTGTGCTTTTTGTGTGCAAAGAGCCTGCAGAGCCCCCCTCTCATCCCTGCTTAGGCTCTTACACTCCACCCAATATTCCTATGCCCTAATTACCCCAGGACCAGGAACTGGGCAACTTGGGACTCACCCTACATCTGGAACCCACCGAAGTTACCCAAATTAGTCAGTCCTAAACCTGCTTAGCCTGCTCGCTCTGTCTGGCCCACTCCTTTCCACAGAAAGCGCGGCTCTTACCCACACTTTTTCCTTGCTCCTCTGCATCCTGATGGACCTGGCAGTGCCCCGTGTGGCCTCATGGGGCAGGGAGCCCCCCCCCCCATGGACCTGTGAGTGTAACAAGTTATCTATTCAGTGGCAGTCTTCTCTTCACCTGTCAGCCTCACCATACCTGAATCATAATAAAACCTGCTTGTGAAGCGCGGCCCAAGCTAGCTTTCACAATAATGGGAACCAGAGGGATTTCTCTCTCCTGGACAGTTAAGTCTTGAGCAACCCTGTGCCCAAGAAAAGAGAGCCGAGGGGCACATTGGCTGAGGAAGGCAGAGAACTCTAGGGGAAGACTGCATGGGCAACCAGGATGCGGTGATATCACTTCTTGAGGAGGCCTCTAGTGCTGGAAAGATAATGGAGAAGCCCATAGAGTGTTGCTAGGTAGAAACCAAAAATGCAAAGGTGAGAAAAACTAATTTAAATTACACTCAAGACAGAAAATGAGAGGTTCCCTGGAAAGGCCACCTAATAAACTTGAGAGAGAATTAAGCAAGAAACTTACTCTAATCTGATGATCTGAAAATGTGGTACCGGAAGCAACAGCATGAACTTTGGAGCTGAATTTCCAAGATCCAGGCTCCTAGAGGTGTAACTTGGTGACCATAAGGGAGTTAGATGTCAAATCTGCTACCCGGATGCCATATGAGCCGAGCAATGGCTGCCACTATGCAATCTTTTATTTCAAGGTTTTTGAAAGCCAGTGGCTACCGCTTCCTCCACCAAGAGCTTTCTGTCTACTGTGGCCCAGACTCAAGTTCCCTGCCTCTGACAAAATGTCTTGTTCCATACCATCTCTTGTTCCTTCTTATCTGAGGCCATGTGTGCACAGCACAACTTTGGTTATTTGCTATACACAGGTCTGCTTCCCACTGGGGCTAAACCAGTTAGAATAGGGCTCAGTTGAGATTTAGAAAGGCCAAAATACTAGCTTCTCAAACTTTGATATGCACAGGAAATACCCCATGTTGTGCTCAATACAGATTTTTATTACTATGCAGCTCAGCAAACTTGAGGGAGAATAAAATCTGAATTCTGACTGACAAGTTCACGGACACTTGGTTCTATTTCCCAGGTAAGGGGTTTGGTGGAGGCCCTGCTTTATGGAGTCCCTGGGGACCCAGGCAACTTCCAAGCTGTTGCTCCACCATGGAACCTGGACTCCGAAAGTCACCTTGGAGTTCAAATGGCTTCTGTGGGTCCCACCCCCGTGTCTGCACCCAGCCAGCAGAGGAAAAAGAGCTGGTGAGGCAGAGGCAAGGCTGCCCCTCAGCTGCCCCATAGCGAAGGCTGCAGGCAGTTGTTCCATGATTCTTAGGGTTTCAAAGCTTTGCACAAAACTGTCAAAGGAAGCAGGGATGTTGCCCTTGTGATAGAGCCTATAAGCCCACATAATAGCTTGGGGTTCTGTAATTATGGAGCCTCAGGGATGAGGTCCTGGGGAGAGCCTGGTCTTTATGTGTGTTTGTGAGGATTTAGAAAGATGTTAGTGTATATATAGGAGATCGATATTATTATTACATTATTATTTTGGTAAGAAAGAGTCTCTCTCTGTCACCCTGAATAGAGTGCTGTGGCATCATAGCTCACAGCAACTTCAAACTCTTGGGCTCAGGTGATCCTCTTGCCTCAACTTCCCAAGTAACTAAGACTATAGGTACCTGCCACCATACCCAGCTGTTTTTTTTTTTTTTTTCTATTTTTAGTAGAGACAGGGTTTCATTCTTGCTTAGGCTGGTCTCAAGACCCAGAGCTCAAAAAGTCCACCCACCTCAGCTTCCTAGAGTGCTACAATTACAGGTGTGAGCCACAGTGCCTGGTAACATTATTATGCAGATGAATGTAACAACGAGAATAACACCAGTGATGGGTAACAGTTACATAGTAGGTACTGTTGTCAGGTAATGTTCTAAGTGCTTTACTGATTTATTTAATACTCAAAATCACCATCTGAGAAAAGTGAGGCAGAAGAAGATGAAATAATTTGCTTAGGTCACACAGCCAATAACTGACTATGCTGGCCTTCAAATGGTGGCATCCAGGCACTGTGCCCTTGACCCACTGGTGTGCTGGCAAAAGTTTAATGACCTGTTCTCCAAACAAAAAGGCCCTGATTTGTACGATTTGCCAAAATCCTGTGGTGCAAATACTTCAAGCTACCAACATGATATTACTGAGCAGTGAGGGAGAAATGAACATGCATTTTATTCCTACCCAGGTACCTTATTGTAGCATTATGTGGTATTTCCACCACACGTGTCCTGTAGATTTCAGTAACCTCTAAAGCACAAATTTACATTGCAGCAAAATCATTGAGACTTGCTAAATTTTAAGTATTTGTTTCCTTTGTTTTTAATATGGTCTATTAAATTGTAAGTTTCTGTTATGTAGTCTTGAATTATTGCGAGCTTTAATGACCAGCTGGTAAAATTTCTGACAATTTAACAGTTGGCTCTTGTGACCCGGTGCAAGCTGACTCCAGCCTCTATTGCCTCAACCAGGATGCTTTACAAACAACTTAAAACTAAGTATTTTCCATCTGTGCTGCTCAAAAATTAATGACTTTTGTGTTTTCAGCCAACTGACACTTTTGCCTCCAGACCAATATCCCATCTTTCTTCCCCAGTTCTGACTTCTCTGTTACCAGCATCTCAAAGGTAATAAGCACAATTAAACATACATTCTCAAACATCTCATGTTCCTAACAAGGATAATTCGGCTCTCTTTGCTTTTCTACTTCCTGCCGACTTATTCCTCTCACCCCCAATGATTAGCTGTGCCTGTGACTTATGGGGGAAATGCAGCCCTTTTCAAAAAGGCATTTTGATGCCAACTCTTAAGGTTGTTTCTGTAGTACTTTGGGTAGTCCAAATCATGAGAACTGGTGGTGGGAAGGGTTTCCTTGAAATTCAGAGCCATATTTGAGTGACATGAACTCTCAGCATAGTGGAGTCTCAAGCATGTTTCACGGTACCAGGAGTTGTCCTTACGTGGGGACTTCCCTGGTAAGAGAGGAGTTGACAGAAAACTCAGACTGAGACTGTGACTTCAACAAGGAGATACTCCCAAAGGAAGGATGAGTCGCTGTCACTGGGACCCACTTCTATTTCTCTTTTGAAGTTCTCTAAACTTTCTCTTTGTTCTTCCTAAATAAAATCTCTCTTTGTTACTCTGGGGGAAAAAAAAAAGAAGGATGATGTTCTTTAGCTCTGGTTTTTGGAGTCTCAGGGCATCTTGGTTCTAGCTACTGGAAATTCTAAGAAGCTTGTGTTTGAAGAAAGTGTTCTGCTTCTTTAAAAAAGTATTTAAAATTCACAGATCTATCAGATGAGATGAGAGGCTTCATAAATGCTGCCCTCTCTGCTTGAGAGACCTGGTCCTTCTGAGGAGCACAGTTCTGTTCCACAATCACCAGGATTCAGTTCAGGGATCACTGCCTGTTCAGGCAGCCTCTGTGCTACTGTCTCCAGGGACCAGTATCTCTCCCAGGGGCTGCCAGCACTGTGTGTTCTCTCAGGGCCTTTATCTCAAGCATCGTAATTATCGTTTGTGTGTCTTTCTCACCAGACTCTACACTTTGTGATGATGCGAACTACGATTGTGGACTTTTATATCTCCTCAAAGGCCTGGCATCATTAAATAATTTGATGAATAGATACAGTCCTGTACACCATTTCATTAGCTTGCTCATGGGAACTTAGGAGAGAAATCTTTCATAAAAATTGGAGCTGGGTGGAAGTCAAAGGCCACCAGACTGTATTAGATTAAGAGAACGTATTTCTTCTGGGTCTGCTTTGGAGGGCAGAGTCGGGATTAGTGTGTAGAAGATCAAGAGGGATGGCACAGTGCCATCGAAACAAAAGCCTTCTCCATTTAAAAGATGTCACAAAACAGACAACAGTGGCTCTGGTGGTACTGAAGTCTCTATACCTTAATTTCCTGCAAAAATACCAATTGACATGTAAAATATTTACAAACACATGGTTGATGAACTGAAGAAAGTACATCTCTGAACTGTGAGATCAAGTTTTGAATTCAAGAGAAGATTTTAATTTGGGTCTTTTCAGAAGCCAACCTGAGAACAGAGTTCAATGAATGTAGTTTATTTTGGTCATAATCCTGGGATTGAAATATATAAATAGAATAAATTTAGAGCAACTCTAAGAATAGAATTGAGGTCAGGGTAGGCTTTTCCACGCTTCTTCTCTAGAACCTGTATTTACTCTGTGACTAAAAGACAGAAAGAAATGTCTGGTGGGGGGAGGTAAGTGCTCCTAAAACAATGGATGCCCGAGATAGGGCCCTGTGTTGGCATCTGAGGCTGGGGGATGCCTGCCAACTTCCTTCACCATTATTTACATCCTTACAGAAACTTGCCAGATGACTTATCTCACTAGTACTCAGGGCTTGCAAAAAGTCCTCAAATCCTGGGGAAAGGCCAAAAATGGTAGAAAGAAGACTTGTGAACCGTCTAAATTAGTTAACCTTATGCTTCATTTATAAACCCACACTCCAGGAAAGAACATTGAAGAGGACAAGAAAGAAAAAGAAAAAAGGACATGTGGAAGAACTGACCCCAGAAGAAACAAAGGTCATCCAGAGAAAAGAAGAGGTACTTTTAAACCTCTAGTCACAGTTAGAGACAAAGAAAGGACGTTCATAAATTAAGAACAGTCTCCTGTTCAGAAAGAAAATAAATCAGAAAATACAATCAGTTAATAGTAGTAAGAACATTGTACCTAAAGAAGACAATTCAATAGAACTTATGAAAAAGAGTAAGAAATTTTTCTAATACAAAGAGATGAGAAATATGAGAGAAAAAAATAGAGACATAAAGTGCTAATCCAGAAATGCTATCTTCATTAGTAGGTATCTGTGAATGGAAAAGAAAAAATAAAGTGGAATTAATTATTTTTAAAAATGATAGGAATATATATAGACACATGCATATATATAGAGAGAGATACACGCATACATACATACATATATATATATATATAACTATATTTACATTGAAATGCATCATAAGGTGATTTCAGAAAACTAAGAATAAAATAAAGACACTAAAAGATTCTAAAAGCAAAATGTATACTACCTGCAATGGAAGAAGAGGTAGGCTGGTAGAAGAGTTTCTGCTAACAATACTAATTTTTAAAAGATGGTGGGTAAATGCTTGAATATTCTTAGGAAAATTATCTAGAACTTAAAATCCTATTCCCAGTCAAGTTACTGATCAATTATAATTGGAAAATGTACAAAAAGACAATTTTAGACACATAGGGAAGGATTGGAGCTTACTTTTCATCTATGCATCTTTCAGAATGTGCACAGAAATCTTTTCTAAAATGTGTAGAGAAAATACTGTGGCAGAAACAGATAAAGAAGAAAGAATGAAATGAAGGAGAATAACCAGCACCTGAGAAAGAAAGATCACAGCTCCAGGGTACCTGAAAAGCAATCATTGGAAAGGCAGGAGGCTGGTATGGCCTGGAGAGCAGACAGGAACAGAAGAAATGTTTCTTTTTCCCTTTCAATGAACACAAATTAGGTAATTTTCCCAATATAATAATGCTTATGCAAATGTTATAAACTCAAAAAGTAAGTGTAAGATACACACACAGGAAAATTCTGCATGGAACAAACAATAACAGCTCAATTACTATTAGGAGATGAGCACAGGAAAGAGAGTTAAGAGAATAGTCTGGAGGGAGGAATGTTTCTGCAATATTTTTATTTCTTTTACTATGAAAATGTCCAGTTCCATGCTCTTGGCTGTGGGTAGATTCTTTTTAATAGCTTTATGGAGATAGGTATGTAAAATAGGCAAGTGATAAACAGCACGCAGTTAAAGTGTACACCTGGAGAAGTATTGACATGTGTACACCTGTGAAACCATCACCAGGATCAAGGTAATGCGTATCACCTCGGAAGCCTCCTGGTGCTCCATTAATCCCTCTCTCCTCAGGCGACCTTCCTCTCACCCCAAATGCTAATATGCTTTCAGCCACTGTGCATTAGTTTGCATTTCTTAGAATTTTAAATAAATAGAATTACACAGGATGCATGTCTGTCATTCCAGTGTTACAAATAGCATCACTTTCCTGTTGGGACAATGTACTATCCTGCAATCGACCTATTACTAGGCAAGGAGCTAGTTGCAAGCATATTCTTGAGTCCTGGTTTCCCTCCTTTTTCCAACTGGAGACTAAACTGACTCCAACTTTTCCTGTCTTCCCATTTGATGGCTTTACTCCCTTGTGGGTCCCCTGGGTGCTTTTTAGTGGCTACTGGAACATAAATGACCAGCATGGACTTCTTTGACCATTTTGACAGACTCAGATTTCAATACGACATGATTAAATGAAGCCTGGACCATACCCCAAATCAGAATCTCTGAGACCCTTGCGGGTCAAGTCAGCAATTTGAAATCTTTCATCACCAAGAATAAAGTTGGAAGAAGGAAGGTAAGAAACATTCTGGACTCATTACTTGAAAAGCTGACATTAGCTCACTCGTGGGAAGTTTCTCTCCCATGTTCGACTTGGCTCCTGCTGGATCTCACAAGTCACAGAGGGTGGAATTTACAGGGTCGGTCACTGCACCACCACTGAGGAAATTTTATTGCTCCAGTCATCATGGACATGGACATGAAACACCCCCCACTTAATGACATAAACAGACTCTGTAGTCAGGAGTTTAGACACATGTAGCAGAGGTAGCTTATCTCTGCTTCATGGTGTCTGGGTTTACAACTGGGAAGACCTGGGGTGGGTTGGCTTGACCCACTGAGAGCTGGAACCATCTGGAAGCTGTCTCACTCACATGTTCAGTGCCTAGAATGGAATGACTTGAAGGCTGGGCTCCCTTGGTTTTGTGCCTACACATGGCCTCTCCATGTGGACTGGGCTCTCACAGCCTGGAAGTTGAGTTCCAAAGGGAGCACTTTGGCAGTAGGCGTCTGGAGAGCAAATGTTCCAAGGAAACCCGGCTGTAGCACACACTTTCTCTGACCAAGTTACTAATCCCAGCCCATCTTCAAAGGGAGGCAATTACACCCCAAATTTAGTGGGGGGAATAAGATGATCACATTGAAGAAGAGCATGCAGCATGTGCATTAGTGGGCCTATCTTGCCATCACAAAATACCAGAGCTGGGAGCTTAAGTAGCAGAAATATATTGCTCGTAGCTCTGAAGGCTGGATGACCAAGATCAAGGTTGTGGCTAATTTGGTCTCTGGTAAAGGGTCTCTCTTGGGTTTGCAGATGCCTACCTACTCCCTGTGTCCTCACATGAGCAACAAGATGCAAAAAAGAGAGAGAAGGGAAGATTTCTTCCTGTTCTTATAAGGACGCTAATTCTATCAGATCAGTGCCCCACCTAATGACTTCATTTAACCTTAATTACTTCCGTAGAGGTCCTGTCTCCACATACAGCCTCAACGGGAGTTCAGCCTCCAGCATATGAATTTTGAGGGGACACAAACTTTCCATCCATAACAGGATGTTGTTGAATTTGTCTTGAAAAACACAATCTGCCAGAGAATAAAAAGAAGGAGGAAAATCTTATAGAATATTGTATTAGTCCATTTTCCATTGCTTACAACAGAATACCTGAACATGGATAACTTATAAAGGCCCACACAGGCCTGGGAAATCCAAGGTGAAGAGGGCACATCTGGTGAGAGTCCTTGCAGAGTCCCTGGGAGTGCAAGGCTTCACGTGGCCAGAGGACTAGGTATGCTAATGTGCTAGCTCTAGCCTCTCTTCCTCTTCCTGTAAAGCCACCAGTCCAACTCCCATGATAATCCATTAGTCCATCAACCCATTAATCCATGAATAGACTAATCCACTCAGAGGGCCCCTCATGACCCAGTCCTTAAAGGCCCCACCTCTCATACTGCCACATCGGTTATTAAATTTCAACGTAAGTTTTGGAGGGGACATTCAAAGCATAGCAAATATATAGTTTTGAGTCATCCCTGAATGACAAAAATAAAAGAAAAATGTAGCCGGTGAAGAATAGTTCCCTGGGGGAAAGTCACAGGATGCTTCAATGGAGAAAAACAAAATCTCTGACTTAGAGTGTCATTGGCTTCTAATGGCTCCGTTGTTAACTAACTGTGACACATTCTGCAGTCATTTGACTGAATCTTCTCATTTCAAAACTAAAAGTCACCCAAATAACCGATATCCTTTCTGTCTTCCAAATTATATATTCCTTTTTTTTAATTGAATGGTAACTATGTACATTAATGCACTTCTGGGGTACAGTGTGGGATTTTCACACACAATCCGAAACACTTCCATCAAACTGGTTAACATAGCCTTCATGTCATTTTCTTAGTTATTGTGTTAAAATGTTCATATTCCACTCATAGAAAGATTCACTTGTACCCTTGTAAGATAAACCACAGAAGTGAACCCTCGAATCCCCCTCCCTCCACCCCCCCCCCGTACCCTTAGGTTGTTATCAGGTTATAGCTTTCATATAAAAGGTTTAAATTAATTTCATAATATGGGTGTGTACATTGGATAAATTATATGTTCTTATGGATAACCAACCCCTGCTTCTCACCTCTCCTCTCACAGCTTAAGCTATTCCTTCCCCATCTCTGCTTCCTCCCATTCCTCCTGCCACAAATAGCAATCTTTACTCTCTTTTGACGATACTCAAATATTACACTCTCGGGGGAAATATTGACGTTTAAAATAAAATTTAATACATCTTGTATCTCTGTGTGCAAAATCCTTGATTTTATTCAGATAGCAGAAATCATCTTCCTCTGGACTTCTGGTGATAGAGTTGATTTGGAGGAAAGAGCCTTCCTTCTTTCCTTCCTTCCTTCCTTCCTTCCTTCCTTCCTTCCTTCCTCCCTCCCTCCCTTCCTCTCTTCTTTCTTTCCTTCTTTCCTTTTTTTTATTTGGTTCAAAGGTTTTATTTTATCCTGGATTTCTTCACTTGATTATTTTTATTTTTGTGCAATAAGAATAATATTCTTTGGGGGGATTTATTATGATGTTCCAATCTCATAACATAGTGAATTTCGATATAAAATTCCTGAGGATGAGCTACTTTCTTAGGTTAAGTAAGCCCTTTAGGTCAGGAGGTGTGACGGTTTCACCATGTTGCTTTCTCTTATTGCGTCTATTGTAGGATTATTGCACCTATTTTAAATAGAGTTTGCCTGTGGGTTTTGTTTTCATTTGTTTGCTATCTTCATCTCCTCGTGCCAAATTATGGTAGCCTCATAGATGAATGAACCTGGAATTTTTCTTTTCTCTAGAAAAAATTTGGAAGAATCAGAAGCCAACATTAAAGCCATCTGTGCTGGCTTCTTCCTTAAAAATATGAGGCAGACAATCAAGTTCATGAACTCATCCTACAAAAAGTGTTACATACCTCACTGCTGAATATCACTATGGTCATCTTTGAAGTCCTCCCCTTGGGGTCTACGGCCTGATGCCAGTGCCTAGTCCACCCTTCAAAGCAATTTTGGAACATTTTTTGGGATGGCTATCAGAGCTGTCATCATACAAACTTGGATAATTAAGTTCATGAACTCATCCTAGAAAAAGTCCTACATACCTCATTGCTGAATATCACTATGGTCACCAGACAGCCAAGGGGAGTACTTTGAAGGTTCCTGTACTGATATTCAGCAATGAGGTATGTAGCACTTTTTCTAGGACGAGTTTGTGAACTTCAATGTCCAACCTCGTGTGTGTGTGTGTGTGTGTGTATAAATAGAGATTAGATTTAATAAATTCTAAGTATTGATTGAAAGACATGCTATTGTTTCATGAGTCATGAAGAAATAAGAATAGCTGCTGGTTGCCAGTTCACCTACAATGAAAGTGTCTTTGATCATTTCATTTACTTTAAAATAGTTGGAGATCTTGTACCTAGGCCTGGGTGCAGTGGCACTCTTGTACACAAGTAGAAAGGAAAATAGTCTGCTTAGGAATCCTGAAGCACCCTTACATCAGGGCCCCTCTGCTCAAAATCACTTCTGGAAACAGCTCCTCCATTATCTCTCTGGCTCCTCTCGGCTCCATCCCTTCTATCCTCTGGAACTGGTCTTTTTCAGAAGGACAACAGGTACTGGGGTCCAGGATCCCACAGGCGCTGTGTCCCAGGGCAGATGTGCTGAGCCAGAGAGGACAAATGTGGAAGCTCCCTCTCTTTTCTGTGTTGCACCCCGCACCCCCCAAAGGGCCTGGCAGCCAAAGTCACCAGCCCCACACAGGCCAGCTGAAGGCAGGACCTGGCACCTCCAGGGATTCTCCAAGTGTCTTTTCGGGTTTGGTGTTTTCCCTGTAAGGGGGCAGCCAGGAGTCAGGTTAATTCAGAAGCCTGTGACAGAGGCTCCTCTGGGATAAGCTTTGGGTTCGTAGAAGCAGCTCTTTATTATAAACAGTGGAGTTAAAGTCACCAACAACTTTAAAAGGCAATAAAATGCCAAGCTTATACCCTTAATGGAGAGTAACAGACCTAATTTGGGGAACTACTTTAAAGAAACAGTTATTTGTTCTTAACAGATAGCAGTTAAGAGGAGACAGTGTGATCCTTTCCTAATGTTCAGGGATTCAGTGTTATTGCTAAAGAAAGCAACATCTCCAACATTGATACGAAGTCTTATCTTACATGACAGGAGTCTGCCAGGTTTGTGGCTTCTGGTGTTCTATATGTAATTGCAAATATGGTGCCAGGGCAAAAAGGGACTGTCTAGTGGGAAGAACAGAAGCAGTGACTCTGGTGCAGTTGAAAGGTCTCTCCTACATTGAAACCGCTGTATCATTGTCCTACCTGTGAGGAAAAGGAGTCAGTGCAGAGAAGCCCTAAGGGGAGCAGTAAAGGAATTCAGTGCCTCATGTCTGACTGCCGACGAGGATATAGTAGTACCCTCCAATTTTAGAGTGTAGTTTGGAGCATTAAATGAAGTGAATATAAATTATCAAGCTTTCAGATCTGACAATTCAGTTCACAAATGCACCCTAGGAAAAGGGCTTTGAAGGGTGGACTAGAGCCTGGCGTCAGTGCACAGCCTCCTAAGAGGAGTACTTAGCTGACTGTAGGGACATTCAGCAATGAGGTATGCAGCATTGTTCTAGGTGAACTTCTCATGACAACTTCATACAGCAACAGTTCTGATGGCCGTTTCAGAAAAAAGTTCCAGAATTGCATTGGTGGGTGGACTAGGTGTGGGTGTCCCTGCATAGCTTCCCAGGGGAGTACATCAAAGGTGACCATAGTGATAGTCAGCAATGATGTGTGTAGCACTTTTTCTGGGATGAGTTCAGGAACTATCTGACCTTCGTATCTTTTTCAATATTTCCATGTTCTGTTTTATCTTGGCTGGTGCAATGATTCCCCCATGCCCAGGGGCATGTACTACTGTCAGGCAATGAACATGAAGGAAAGCCAGACCCAGTCTGTGTCAACCCTGCTAAGATCAAGGGTTGTGGAATGGGGGTAGCTGTGTCTATAGTGGAGAACCTCAGACATCAAAAAGCCACAGACCATCACTTCTCACCACACTTTAAAGTGCTTAGGTGTGGGCCCGGAGGTGGGAATACGCCAATACATGTTAGCTACTATTGCTGTATCGCTGCTATTGTCATGAATACTTGCTAATGTGGATCACCTATATCTCTTCTGTCACAGCCTGTATTAAATCCACAATTACCCTAACAATTTCTCACCTGTAATTTTTGGTAGAGTACTAACCATCTGGTTTCAGGCAACTAAATAATAATGAGTGTCCCTGTGTCCATATAGGTGAAAACCAACAATCTCCAAGGATTCCCAATCCTTCAAGGCAAACTCTCTCTCTTTTCTTGATGTCAATGGTTAAAGTAAAAAAGAAAAGAGAAACAGTTTCTTAGGAGTTTAAAAACAGGGTGTTTATTTTTCATTTCACCCCCCAAAATGAAGAAACATCTATCATAGATGATAGCACCTAAGGATGAAATGCCAAAGAATTTCCCTAAAATATAGATACACGTAAGTTAATATTCAAATAACTTAAAATAAAATTAGTCCCATCAGGTGTGGTTTATGTATTTCCTTAGTTCTGCAGCATTATTTCACTGTTTGAATATGTTTGTTTAAAAACAAATAATTAAGGCATAGGTTAAATGAATAATTTTCTTAGTGTGCACTGGAAATGCTTCTATTCAATTTAAGTGACCTGAAAACCCATTCACTATAAATTACTGCATCAGAGAGGCTACTATAGGCTTCCTGCTTCTGAGGGTCAGAGCACCTATAATACTCTGGCAGTCAGGTACCATCAGGTGAGTCCCATATTTGGGGTCTGATGGCATTTCCCAAATGTATTAGGTTCCTAGGTATTATAAGAAATTACCACATACTTGGAAGGTTAAAATATCAGAAACCAAGGTGTCAGAAGTCCACATTCTTTCCAGAGGCTGCAGGCTCTGTTCCTTGCCTCTTCTAGTGCCTTGTGCTGGTCAGCATTCTTGGCTTGTGGCCACATCACTCCAGTTTCTGCCTCCCTCTTCACATCACCTCCTTATCTGTGTGTCCTCTGTTCTGCTACTCGTAAAGACACGTGACATGGGAATTAGGGTGCACCCTGATAATCAAGATGATCTTCTTTTTTCAAGATTCTTAATTAAATCCGCAAATACCATTTTTCCAAATTAAGTCACAATCAATTACAGTTTCCAGGAATTAGAAAATGGACCTATATTCTTGGAGACTACCCTTCAACCCTCCAGCCTTGTCACTAGCCCTCCAAAATTGGCAGCTGTCACACGTGCAAAATACACTCCCCCATCCCAGTGTCTCAACCTATTATGGTATCAACTTTAAGTCTAAAATCACATCTAAATATCATTAACTCAAAAGCCCCAAGTCTTATCATTTAACCATGTATATCATATATGGTGAGTCTGGGGGCATGATCCATCCTAGAGCAAAATTCCTCTCCAACCATGAAGCTATACATTGGAAAATAACCTGTCTGCTTCTAAAATACAAAGGGGGGAGCCATAGGATAATAGTTAAAAATAGTTTCTGCTCTGAAGTCATTCTTTACGAAGAGAAGCTGATGTTTGTGGGTAAGTAGCTATTATCAGCTCATTTTCTGCCGGTAGAATCCCAGAAGTCCAACAACCTTTCTTCATTTTTGGCCTCTCTCAGTCCCCTTCAGTCCAAATTAGTGATGTTTCTGCTGAAATAAATTCTCAAAAGCCTTGTGGCTGTCCCATGTATGTCACAGGAACCCACACCATTAGACAGATTTTTTCTGGATCATTCCTTCATTCCTGGCTTTACTGAAATGGTTGAGTGTATCCATGAGTCAAACATACATTCTCCTTAGCAAAAGGTTGTCCAGCTGCACCCTTGGCCTTCACTTTAGAGCCCACTTTCCTAAGAGTTTATCTCCTGACATTAGCATCTTTTGTATCGGGATTGACTGCAAATTTCTCAAATCACTCTTTTTTTTTATTCTTGTGTGCCTAATGCCTGTGTGTAGTCCCTTCCTCAATCTATTTCTTTCCATTTTACTAAAGGCAGCAAAGAAAAAAAACCCCAAACATCAATACCTCACTTGGAAATCTCTTTAGCTGAGTATGAAATTGACTGCTTATAATCTCTGCTTTCATACAACACCACATCTTCTGACTATAAAACAAAGCCTGCCTTTCCTACCTATTCCAATAACATGTTTTCCATTAAGCCTTCATCAAAAGTACCTTCAATGCTCACATTTTTACCACTTTGGTTATGACTACAGATACATTCTCTAACATGGACATTTTCTCTACTGTGCCTCTCACTTTCTCCTGAGTCTTCACTTGCAGAGGCTTTAACATCCATAATTCTATCAGCAGTCTTTTGAGAGTAATCTAGGATTTTCTACGATGCATCTCACAATTCATGCAGCCTCCGCCTCATGTCCAATTACAAAGTCATTTACACAATTTGAGGTAGTTTTTATAGAAGCACTCTCTTTTCAGTACCAAAGTTGGTATTAGTTTCTTGTGACTGCTGTAACAAATGACCACAAACGGGGTGGTGGATTATAACAACAGACATGCCGTCTCTTATAGTTCTAGATGCTCGAGTATTAAAACAAGATGCCAGGAGCAGATCCGTACTGTCTCTGGAGGTTTGAGGGGAGATTCATGTCCTTGCCTCTTTCAGCTTTTGGTAGCTTTTTTAGTTTCCTTGGCCTTGGTCAGGTCACTCCAGTCTCTACCTCCATTTCGCATTGCCTTCACCTCTGTGTATTTTGCTTCTCCACTTCTGTTTCTTATAAGAACACTTGTCATTGGATTTAGAGCTCACTCAGATCCCAGATAATCCCCTCATCTGAAGATTCTTAACTTAATTACATCTTAAAGACTCTTGCAAATAAGGTAATACCCACAGGTTCTAGGATTAGCATGTAGATCTATGTTTTTATTTAAAGACTATTATTCAGTGAAAAGGTTGAGAATTGATCTTTAACAAAGATACTCTGTCTTGCTGCCTGGTATCATTCAGAAAATGAACCAAGGAACTCTGGAATTCACTTCATGAAGAGCACCCCAGTTATGAGTTGAGATTTTTCCTTAAAACAAGTAGAAATGATTCCCCATCAATTGTCTGCTTAAGTTCATGAAGAAGTATTAGAATGTCCAAGGGTCTTGAAGGTATGGTATTCCCTCATTTGTTCTTTTTCAAAAGCAATCTAACTCACATGATTAGAGGTGACACAACCTAAGAGGATTAGACAATGCCTACATTTTAAAAACAGGATAAAAATGGAACCGAAGGAAAACCAAAAGATGACACCAGTTTCTTATAGCCATCTGATCTTTGATAAGCTAAACAAAAGCATACACTGGGGAATAGAATCTCTATTCAATAAACGGTGTGGGGAGAGCTGGATAACCACATGTAAAAGACCAAAACTGGACCTGCACCTTTTACCACTTACAAAAATTGACTCAAGATGGACAAAAGTTAAATCTAAGACATGAAATGACAAAAATCCTAGAAGAAAGTGTGGGAAAAACTCTTGAGAATGTCAGCCTGGGGAAATATTTTATGAAAAAGATTTTACTGGCAATCCTAACAACAAAAATAAAGAAATGGGACTTAATTAAGCTGAAAAGCTTCTAAACAACTAAGGATAAGACAATCAAAGCAAATAGACAACCTTCAGAATGGGAAAAGATAGTCACATGTTATGAATGTGACAAAGGCTTGATAACTAGGATCTATAGAGAATTCAAGTTAATCAACAACAACAACAAAAGGCAAACAATCCCCTCATCACTGAGCAAGAGGCATGAACAGAACCTTCTCTGAGGAAGACAGACAAATGGCTAACAAACATATGAAAAAATGCTCGTCATCCCTAACCATCAGAGAAATGCAAATCAAACCACCCTGAGATATCACCTAACCCCAATGAGATTAGCCCACATCACAAAGTCCCAAAGTTGCAGATGCTGATGCAGATGTGGAGAGAGGGGAATACTCTTACACTGTTGGTGGGATCACAAACTAATACGGCCTCTGTGGAAAGAAGTATGGAGAATCCTCAAAGAACTCAAATTAGACTTCCCATTTGATGGTGCAATCCCATTCTAGGCATCTACCCAGAAGAAAAAATATTATTTTATCATAAAGACATTTGGACTAGATTATTTATCACAGCTCAATTTATAATTGCCAAGATGTAGAAATAATCCAAATGCCCATCAACCTAGGAATGGATTAACAAACTGCTGTGATATAATATATATATGTGTGTGTGTATGTATATTACGGAATACTATTCAGCCCTAGAAAAGATGGTGACTTTACATCTTTTGTATTAACCTAGATGAAATCAAAACACATTCTTCTTTGTAAATTATCACAAGAATGGAAAATATCCATTGTACTCGATACTAATATGAAGCCAGCAGATAATTGAATACAAGCCCACATAAGAGAAAAATTCAATTCAAGTTGGGCGGAGGAGGAACAAGGGCAGGCAGAGAGGGGAGAGGGTTGGTGCGAATCCACTTAGCGGGCACAGGTAAGGGTATACGGCACACCTTTTGGGTAAGGGACTCACCAGCAGGAGGCACTCTACCTAACAAATGCAAACATTGTAGCCTAGTTGTTTGTACCCTCACATTAAACTTAAATTTTCTAAAAAAGAATAACCCCCCTCCCCAGCTTACTTAAATACTCCTTTGCTTCAAAGTCTATGGTAGACAAAAAGCCTTTATAACTCAAAACTCATGAGTTTTGAAAGAAAACAAGATAAAAGAAATCAAAACGAAACAAAAAAACTAGGTAATACCTGAATATTTAAATCAGACCATAGAAGAATTGAAAATTTCTCTACTCATAGTTTGAAGTTAGCACTAATCTTAATACTAAGGGCTCGAGATGCTAACACTGAAAAACAAAACTCTATACTGCATTTTACTTTTGAAGGCAAGTGTCAGTCTTTTAAATTTAATGCCATATAAAAATGTAAATACAGCAACCCATAAACAAACAGGTCTTATTCCAGTGATACAAGATCACCAAACTTTAACTCCTATAGCTTTATTAAATAACAGATATAATAAAATATTTATAACAATCATTAAAGATAGAAAGCAGGGCGTGTCCAATCTGCAGCCCACGGTCCACATGCAGATTATTTGAGGACTGTTTTCCTTATCTGTGATATCACCAAGGGTCTGCGCGGACCTTTTCTTTTGCTCATCAGCTGTCACTCGTGTTTGTGTATGTAATGTGTGGCCCAAGACAGCTCTTCTAATGTGCAGCAGAAAAAAAAAAAAAAAGGTTGGCCACACCTGAAAGAATGACATTACACCCCGCAGTTTGCGCCCATCAGTTGAAGAAAAGAAAGTTACGCTTACATTTCTGGGGTCTCGCCTCCTCTGCTCTAATCCCACCCACTCCCCTCTCCCAACCAACGCCTCCCTTGATTTTTATGTTTTGTGTTCTCTTAATTTTCTTTAGAATTCTACTATATACATGTGTAGAATTTACTTGCTAAAAGAGCTACTGTTTAGGTTCAAGTATTTTTTTTATTTTTACGTAAACACAATCCTATAGTAGGTTATCTGTGATTCACCTTTATCTAAATAATTGTATTTGTGAAATTCCTCTGTGTTATTGCGTATAATTCTATTTCGTTCATTTTCACTGTTGTGTGGGATTCCACCACACGAATATACCCCACTTTATTTATCTGCTTTGCTCTTAATGGAGTTTTAGTTGTATTCAGTTTCCTGCCAGCACAGGCCGTGCTCTACGAAGGCAGTCTTCGTATCTCCTGGATGCGTGTTTCTCGGGGGTATCTCAGGGAATGGGGTTTACTGTTTACTGAACGGCAGTGGTTGTAGCTATTGAAACCTTCAGCAGCACCGCGCAGAACTCCATGTTCTCATCAGCACTTGGTTTCATACGACTTTGAACTTGTGTCCAAATGAGAGCTCATTCTGATGTTGATTTGCATGTCAAATTTTTTTTAATGAGATGGAACAATTATCAACTTGCCCAGCTTCTTCTAATCATGAGAGTTGAACATAAAGTGTTGTCCAAATCTTTTGTTCATTTCTACGGTGCAGCCTAATCTTTAAGAATTATTTTGCAGTTAAATTCACATTCTGACTAACAATAATTTGTCTTTTATGTGTATCAGAGGGATCATCACTTAGTTTTTATTTTTAAATTTTGTATTTTAAACAGGCAATACATTCACATAATTCAAAGTTCAAGCAAATAAAATTACATAACTGAAATTCTATCTTTTACCACTATCCAGCTTAGATAAGGACCTTAGACAAGATCCCTTCAAAACGAATAAATATAAAGAGTGATTAGTTATTTTGAGGTTAGCTACATTGCTGAATTTTTCTATTGTTTTTGGTAACTTGCAAGTAACTTGGTAACTCGGAAGTAATGAAATTTGTATTTTTTTTATAAACCATTGGGATTTTTACATTATCATAATTATACTAGCTAGGACCTTCAACTTTACTAGGAGTGGTGGTAATGAGTACACTTATCTCATAATTGATTTGTAGATAATGCTTTTGTTTCCTCATAAAATTGATATATTTGTCCCAATGTTATCTTCAATGATTATGTCAATGTTTTGCCTATAGTTGATGTTCTGTAAATATTCACGGAATAAAGGAGCCTGAAATTAAAAAAAAAAAAGAGTGAAATCAGTGATCACTGTCAGTTTCTCATCTATTTCTTCAGAGACTTTAGTGCACGTAACAAGAAATGTAACTGCATTTTTTACTTCTCACATTTTTCTCATTTGTGGACACACTGTACATATGTTTCCCCAACTTGCTATTTTTTTGCTCAGCCATATGTCTTGCAGTCTGACGTGTTTTAGTACAGAAGGAGCTTACCACACTCTCTGTGACTGTGTGAAGTCAGTACTCTACAGAGTTTGTGTATTCTGATTCACTTGGCAAGTCTCTTTTGGACGGATGACCAGCTTGCTTACACTTTCTGCCACTATAAAGCTGCTTCAGTAAATAATCTTGGACAAATAGCTGAGGGCTAAAATTCCAGAAATGGAAATGCTGTGCAATGTGTACAGATACTGTGAAAATCACTTTATAAAAAGTGGCTTGGCTGGACCGATTAATTTTCTCGGCAGTGAGGACCTGTTTCCTCCCAGTTTTGCCATATTAGTGAGATGTGAAATTCTGAATTTTTGTTAGTCTAACAGGTATAATTTAATTTGCATTCTTTTCTTATGAGATGATGGTATCTTTCAAATGATCTAAGTTCTTGATCTAATGAAGTGAAAATTTTAAATATTTCCCTGTAGGATTTGTAATATTTCAATCTTGGTGTAAAAAAACTTTCTCATCCTGAGAGTGAGGTAACTTCCATCGTCACCTAACTTTGCCTTTTATAAATGTGTACAGTAGTTTGTTTGCTTTTGGTTTTTTTTTTTTTTTTTTTAGTTTCTGGCTGGGGCTGGGTTTGAACCTGCCACCTCTGGCATATGGAGCCAGGGCCCTACCCTTTTGAGCCACAGGCGCCACCCTGGTTTGCTTTTTCTTTGCCTACTGAGATTCCCCTCAATGTGCTCAATCCTTTGAAAAACATGCTTTTTCTAAAAAGTTAGGAGACTGAAACAAATTTATTTTGTCTAGAAACATTTGTTCATTTGTTACCATTCAAAGCAATATTATTAAATACGTATCAGTGAAATGGCTTGGTTTATTTTGCCTACTTAACTAATCAGCCACTTGGAAACTTCAGTTGTGTGTGTGTTGGTGTGTGTATATGTAATTTTTGTGAAGCAATTCTGCTGTGATGAGATATTTCAGTTTAAATTGTCTAAATTTCTGACTATAGTTGGGAACACAGTGACGAGTGCTCTGCCCAGTGATGTACCATATTCTTCAGCACAGCCCTTGTGTCCGTGTATAACAAAGACATGCTTCGCCCTCTAATCCAATAACAAAATAATCTACACTCCAGTGTGGCTTGAAAGTGTGACTCTCTTGATTGACATGATGAAGACGCGCTGGAATTAAGTAAAATGTCACAGCACGGCCGTGTGGATGGCACTGGGGAAGCCTGGAGTTGCAGCAGCATCACTGCAGTTTGTGGTGGACTCCAGTGCAGAGCATGACCACTTGTGGGGTCCAGGCTGCAACAGCTGAGCTCCGATGCTGCCTTGGGAAAGCAGCCAGAGGCAGGACACGTGTGAATCAGTGAGACCTTGTGTGTCATTCACCTTTATTTGTGGACACCAAGATTTACATCCCACATGACTTTTACATGTCAAGAAATGTTATTCTCGGTTTGATTGTTTCAAAACCATTTGAAAACACGAAAGCCAATCTTGGCTGGTGGGGATGCATGGTAGGCAATGAGCTACAGTTTGCTGACCTCCACTGCAGAGGAACGCTTTCCATACACAGGATTTACACAGCCATGCCAGCACCAAGTATTAAGCATATTACATGTCTCCTACTAGGTTGAAATCCATTAATCCAATGGACAAAAATGTATTGAGTGCCTGCCTTGTGCAGACGGTAGAGCAGCTTCAGGGTTTTAGCAATGAAGAAGGCAGACTACGTGGCTGCCCTCCTGAGGCCTGCAGTCCATAGTCCAAAGGTATTTATGTGTGAAGTTCCAGGAAAAAAGGAAAAAAAAAGATCTGTCTTTGGATTCTCACTGAAATTAGTGACTAAGATGACAAATAAATAGCCAGTTACAAAATGATGTGTTAAGTATCAGGACTGAGATAAACAGTAGGTCTTATGAGAGTGGGTGAAAATAATCCCAACCTAAGTTGACAGGTGATAGATCAGTCTAGATGAGAAGATAGAAGAACCATGAACCTTTGCTTAGAAGAAGTGAGTAATGAGCTGCTTCTTGAAATATTAGGACTATGTGTCAAAAATTGAAGGAGGAAGCATGGTGGGAGGTAGCATTTGTAAAGGGAGATGAACAAAACACAGCAAGGTCAACGTGAACCTGGGGTTTTAGCACCCATTTTCATGTGGGAGTCTTCAGAGTCAAGGGCAGTTTCAATCAGGATCCCAATCTCTTGATACAGTCCTCTTGGAAGGAGATGCAGCAGCTCTGAATGCAAATATTAGACTATACAGTAGTACAAGCATATGAGATTTACTAGCCAGAGTAGAAGTAGAATAACGTGTGTGTTGGGAGCGGGGCAGGGGTGGGCCCTCTGCTGATCTTAAACACTATCTTGGTCTCCTACTGGCTTATAATCTCAACAAACAACCTCATTGCTGACAGATGGCTACAAGACTACAGAGAAGTTGGTGGGTGAGGAACTTGTTGATAGCAAGCACAGTTGTGTGTAGTGAGTGCCATGAGTTGTATTTAACTCACTGTCAGATAGATTTCAGACTATTGTTGAAAATGTAGATTGATTTCTATACCTAGGTTTATTTTGTTGCCAGAAAACATTTGCAAAATATTCAAAGTATTTGCCAAGTTAAGCCACCGTGTATTTTTAGCTAATCTACAATGTCTAATTGCAGCTAAGCTACCATGTAGCTAACCTACAAAAAGGGTTTGCTGAGGGTAAATATTAGCATCCCTAATGACAGCACACTTGGGGGACTTCTACTGTGAAATTTGAGACATCCTCCCAAAGGGATCTATACATTTGCTATAACCTAGAGTTAAAATCCTGAAGGGCAATGGGTTCTTAGGGTAATTATTCTGAATAAATATTTGATAAAAATAGCATATTTGGGAAGATATTTGGGAAAATGCCCTCCATGTTCTGTTTTTTATAATGGCTCAAACATTAACAAAGGCAAGAAAGCCTCGGTAAGTGAGGAGTAAGGTTGAAATCCAAATGTCGGGAGCATTGCACAATGCTTGGAGAGGCCACCAATATTTTAAAGAGATGAGCTTGAAGAGTGATCTCCAAAGCCAGGAATTCTCCTAACTTTTTTATAGGATTCCTTTTTCAGGCCAAGGTTTACTGGGCCCTTCTCTTGTCTAGCTATAAAGGCCATGGGAATGCAGTGGGTACAAATGAACAAATGAATTGAAGGTGTGGTGGGCTGGGGCCAACTGGCCCTTGCATATTTGCAGTGCACGGCCCAGTACTCTGGTGCAGACACTGTGCCCCTGAAGGGTCTTTCTGTCCCCTGGGGACCTGTGTCCTGGGCTTTCTGTTATTAGGTGGCCAACGCACCCCTCCAAGCTCCGGCCTCACTCTCTAGTTGACTGTCTGTGGCTGAGATAAAAGGTTTAACAACAGGGCTGGATGATCTGACCCTGGTATTTTCGCTCCCAGTGTCTCAAACGTTTTTTGCATGTGCTGTATTTACTAGCTCCGACTTTATTTTGCCCAGACTTTTTTCCTGTTAATCTTTTCAACCCATCTGTGTTTTATGAGCAATTAAAGGGTTTTGGTTTGTTTCTCCCTAAGTTTGTCAAAGCGCAGTTTTGCAGTCTGTGCAGTGTTTAATGTCTGAGCACACCCTGGAACCCTTCACGGACACTAAGAATTCACGTGTTGATGAGAGAAAGCCAGGTCACTGAGAAAGCGTTTCTGTGTTTGCACCGATTTCAGCCGTGCCGTCTTTCAGCCGTGCCTTGCTGCTTTGCACACACAGCTAGCACATAGGTGCTCAGCAACAGTCGGGCAGGGCTGGGCCGTACACTCCGCACTGGGCTCCTACAAGACACCCTATGTGAGTCGTTATAGCCCATGTGGTACTGGGATGGCAGCCTGGCTCAGTGGGGCATGCCTCCTCGCCTGGGCCGTGAGGTGCACCCCCAGAGCCCTCCATCAGAATGGAAGGCGTGGTCTCCAGAGAGCAAAACCTTTCACTGTCTGTTCCAGGGAGTGAGAGGTGATTAATTTTCAACTAAGTGAGGCAGGTTTTCTCTAAGTGTGGACTGCTTTAGTGGGAGGGCTGCCTCTTGTCTTAGAATAAAAGGACAGGCGAACCTGACCGTTCAGATTTAGATTCACGTTCTGTGAACCTGGAGGGTTCTGCCTTGTTCATGGAAAAGTCCATCCCAGGAGACTGTGGGACACTGACCTGCCTGGCCAGCATGCCCACACACACGCTGCACTGCCTTGTGGGGAAAGGGAAGGCTGCTGGCCACATCTGGAAACATTTATAAACCTTCTGTCCATGTTCATCTTGCGCATACTGGGAAATCTAAGTGGAGAGAGTGCTTGAATTAGTCTCACCTTCATCTTACACACGTGGTGTGTGGTGTGTGTGGTGTGTGTGGTGACGTGGGCTGCGTAAACGAGTTCAGATGAATGGTGAGGTGGATTCCAGGGTACATGGTAATTTTCTACTTCTAACTTCAAGTCCTGTCACTAGCTCCTGAAGTTATACCTGAGATATCAGGATAAAAGCCATAGAAGTTACCATTGTTCAACCCCACTGGCTAATAGGTAAGGAAATGAGGCCTGGAAAAGTGGACAGCTTTGTCCAGAAACGCAGTTTGCAGTAAAGCTGGAACTAGAGCTAGGTCTTCTGGACTCCTGTGCTCTTGTCATTATAGGTGTTGATGTCAGTGACTGAATCTACCCTCTACATGGACACACACACAAGCACACACACAGTCATAGATACATTAAATAACCTCTTTGGAAAGAAGAAGAAAGAGGGACTCTTGATACAGCATACATCCTATTCGGGGTATTAGACTATCAGAGCTGTGCTTCCCTTCCCCCAACCATGACTGCTCCTCTCCCCCACAATCTTCTACGGGGTCATTTCTACACGAAATTTATGTAAATAAAACTGATGGTTTAAAACTTAAAACAGTGATTGTGTCAACCGCATCGGAGTAAGGTGGCAGCAGTCTCTTCCTGAAGCTTTGTTTTTGATCTTGGAGGGTGAGAGCATCCTCTGCTCTTTGCCATTGAATATTGCTTTGACTGACATGTGGGGACTTAATCAGAGGGAAGTGAAAATGAGACACCGAGACTTTGGTCCCCAAAAGCAGTTTTCAGTCCAGAACTAGCCTGTTCTAATCTGTCATCTGTCAAGCTCAAGTTAACAGGTGTCTCCAGGTACAGGTGAGTTGATTCTTTTCTAGCCAAAGATAAATCTCTGTGTTATGTTTGGCCTGTTGAGACTCACCGGAGTACAGGAGGCTGTGATTCAGCATTGAGGCTGAAAGAAGCATGTCCCTCTGCCTCCATTTTCTCTCGCCCACTACCAGAGAGTGGTCAGCCCTTGTCACAAAGAGCCACACAGAAGTGACCTCACTGAGGATCATCTAGACCCAAGTCTTTGGGCTTTCATATGCAGAAGGTCTGGCCTTGTTGAAGCAATTACTTATTGTTACTTGTTATTGCCTAAAGGTCTGCAAGGTCAGTGGCTTCTTTTTTGATTGAGACAGTCTCACTCTGTTACCCTGAATAGAATGCCATGGTGTCATAGTTCACAGCAACCTCAATCTTTTGGGCTTGAGCAATCCTCTTCCCTCAGCCTCCTAAGTAGCTGAGAGGACAGGCGCCCACCACCATGTCCAAATAATTTTTCTATTTTCTAGTAGAGATGGGGTCTTGCTCTTTCTCAGGATGGTCTCAAACTCCTGAGCTCAAATCCACCCACCTTGGCCTCCTAAAGTGCTGGGATTACAGATGTGAGCCACCTCACCTGGCCTTTATTTACTTTTTATTTTGAAATAATTTCAAGTTCACAGAAGAGCTGTGAAGATAGTGCTGAGAGTTCCTCCAGTCCGAGAGGTCCTCCACACAGCTTCCTCTAACATCAACAGCTCACAAAGCTACGGTGCACTCACCATTGGTACGGAGCTATTAACTGAACGACAGCCTGTTTAGAGTTCACCTGATTTCAGAGTCTCATCTAGTATAGGACCCTGCATTTATTTGTCATGGCTCTTTCAGTTTCCTCCCATCTGTGACAGTTCCTCAGCATTTTCTACAACCTTGACACATTTGAAAACTACTCGTTAGGTATTTTGGAGAACTTCCGATGAATTGGGCTTGTCTGGTGTTTGCTCGTGGTGCCATGAAGTTGTGAACCTTGTGGGAGAATGCCAGGGTGGGGATGTGTCTGTCTCATCTCGTCATTTCAAGGGGTGCATGGTAGCCACACGCTTTGCCACCTGACGCCACTCTCCACACCTGGCTCAGGTGGGGTCAGCTGGGTCTCTCCATTACCAGCTAGCTGTTTTCCCTTCTACACACTGTTCCTTGGGGGAGGGCAACTGAGCTTCAATTCCTGGAGGGAGATGTCTTAAGAATTCGTGGGCATGTAATGACCACAGTGGCTAGGCAATATTTTAGAATAAATACTTTGAGGATATACCAATATTCTGTTTCTTGTCAGAGACGACCCACTAATTTTAGCATTCACCAGTGGACTTTGCCTGCAGCAATCATTACTGTAGTATTCTCATGGCAATTTCTAATTCGTTCAGTCCTTTTTCATTTATTAATTGGAATTATTCTGTTAGGGAGATGTATTCTTTCTCTCCCATCGTTTTATTTATTATTCAAGCATTTATTGATATCAACATAGATCCCTGGGTACTTACAGGGTTATTCTTTGGGTTATAATCATTATCATTCTTTGGTTTTGTTGCTGAAATGGATCTGGCTTTGACCATTGAAAGACCTTTCAGGTTTGTCCCTTTGGAAATATTTCCATCTTCAACCCACCTCCATTTTTTTTAATTACTTGCTTGCTTTCTTAAATAGTAAGATGCTCCAAGTCTTCCCTTCCCCAGCCCTAGCATTGTATATTTCTCCATGAAGGTCTGGTTCCTTTTATTGGGGTGTGGTGTTAGAAACCAAGATCTGATGCTGGGTGTGCTTATTGCTACTCTAAGCCTTCTCAGAAAGTAGAAATAGAAAAAATATTCTATATTAAATATTCTATGTTAAATAGAATATAAAAATATTCTATTGTATAGAATATTCTGTGTATATTAACCCATGTATATACATGCATATTTATTTATTTCTATACATTCCTTTATACATAAAGTAAATAGAACATTATGTTGATGTCTCCAGCTGTAACCTAGACAGACAGGGTTCATTCCAGCACCCCCCCTTATTTGTAACTCTCTTCTTTGTGGGTAACAAACCTGGGTCTCATTAGCTATGATGTATTTATTGGTCTAGTTAATCCCAGTATATAAGAAAAGTTAGTCGTAGAATTGCTAATTCCTACTCCTGTGAGAAACAAATTTGGCCACTAGAGTATAATCCTTATGTCTGTATTTCTTGTCTTTAGCCTTACAATATCAAGCTAGATGAACTTTCTAAAAAGAATAATACTGACTGGGCACTGTGGCTCATGCCTGTAATCCTAACACTCTGGGAGGCTGAGGCAGGTGGATTGCTTGAGCTCAGGAATTCCAGATCAGTTTGAGCAAGGGGGAGACCCTGTCTCCACTAAAAATAGAAAAACTAACTGGACACTGTGGTGAGCACCTGTAGTCCCAGCTACTTGGGAGGCTGAGGCCAGAGGATCCCTTGAACCTAAGAGTTTGAGGTTGCTGAGAGCTATGATGACACAGCACTCTACCCAGGGCAGAGAGTGAGACTCCGTCTCAAAAGTAAATAAATAAATAAATATAAAAATAATAAAACCCCATGACGGCCACCCCATTCTACAAACCCATACCACCACTCCTAACCTCTTTAACTTGCTCATTTGTATTCATTGAAGTTGCCACATTCTAATGTACTACATAATTCTGCATATTTATTATGCTCCTTCTGTCTCCCTGACTGGGATGGTAGCCCCATTTGGCAGAGGACAATGTTGGCACATCATGGTCCCCATCATATATCCATTAACTGTGGTGAGCACAGGTAATTAAGGTTCAATGTCCCTGTGAACCCAAATGTCTGTTTAACATAAGTGGATCCCCAAAGAGGACTTAATACCTCTATGAGAAATCTGGAGAATTGGTCAAAATTTCTCTATTTAATGTATTGGAGGCATATCAGCCTCTTCTAGGCAAGCCTTAGCCACTCCACTGAAACTGCACGGAAATCTGCTGTCCTCTTACAGCAGGAATCTCCTGAAGCACTGGCCCCAATCTGGGCTGCTCATTGATATTTGATGCCTGGGATCTGTTTCTGAGCATGAAACTTGTCTGGGACAGGGCCTAAACACCCGGATTTATAAAAATTATGGTAAAATAGACATAACACAAAATTTACCACTTTAACTATTTTTAAGTGTGCAATTCAGTGGCATTGAGTACATTAAATACAGTGCAACCATCACCACTGTGTGTTGCCAAAACTTTTTTCATCTTGGAAAATTAAAACTCTATGCCCATCTGAAACTGTGTTCACATTGAATACTGGGTCCCTATTCTCTCCTCCTTCACCTCTGGCAATCTTCCTTCTACTTTCTGTTTCTACGAGTCTGACTGCTCTAGGAGCCTCATATGAGTAGAATCATGCAGTCGCTATTCTTTCCCAAATACCTTATTTCACTTGGCAAAATGTTCTCAAGGTTTGTCCATGCTGTAGCACATGCCAGAATGTCCTTACTTTTCAGGGCTGAATAATATTTCCTTACATGGATATACCACATTTGTTTATCCATTCATCCATTCATGGACACTTAAGTTGCTTCCATCTTTTGCTTATTATGCATGATGATGCTATGAATATGGGTGTACAAAGGCTTTTCAAGTCTTTGATCTCAATTATTTGGGGTAATACCCAGAAGTGGGATTGCCTAAATATTGGGATTTTTAAGTGGCTGTTCAGATGGTTCAGGTGTGCAGCAAGGTTGTAAACCCACTTACTAAGGTCCTCATCACACTGCTAATAGGAGAAACGGGCTGGAATTCCAAGGGTAAAAGCCTTCCCTTCATATCTGTGAATGGATGATTTCATAATGAAGAGTTCTTAGATGCCACACTCACAAAAACAGAGACTCATGTTTTTAGAAAAAAGAAATAGAGTTGGATGTTAAAGCTGAAGGGATTTTGAAAATGGGGTTGCAGGTTGTAGTCATAATATCAGGGTGCCACCTGCAGCCCCCAAACAAAGTTTCCTTCCAGCTTTACTCCTGTCTCAAAGCCTAAGTCAACTCACTGCCAGTTTAGCCAACGTACATTATGAAGGGATCAGAAAAGAAAAATGCCAGTTATAAAACACAAATTGAACTTAGATCATTTAAAAAGTGCTAATGTAAACCCATGACAGTTTGGTGGGTTTTCCAAAAAAGTGTTTTTCAGAATGCCTTTGTAATGAAAATTAATTGGGTAAGAGCTTTTATCTTCTGACGAACATAAATTTATCTCTGTTTAACTCCAATTGGCAAAAAAATAAAGGAATAAAAAGAAAAGGAAATCAAGACATTTATTTTCCCATCTGTCTCCCCCTGGCTTTTAGTGGAAATTCTAAGGGAGGAACCCTGAGCCTCTGAAAGCACCTCCCCACCCTCCAGGGGGAGGAGACACTCTTAGCAGGACTAAGATCTCTGCCTACGGGTGCTAGGTGCTAGCAACAGCCCTAAAGCATGGCTTGAAGTGAACCATGAGTACAGGGCTACAGAAGGTCTGCGGTAGCCCCTACATCTCAGGCCAGAGCCCCCTAGTTCTTAGGAACCAGGCCTGAGGGGTGCACTATGGGCCAGCAGGAGAGCAGGGAAGGAGCTTCTGTCCAGCCAGTGGCCCTGAGCTCAGCCAGCTCAGCTGCTCCGTCTGCGCAGTAGGCCTGTCCTGCAAGTGAAGGGAGGGGAGGCAGTGGAGGGGGCAGCCCTGAGTGGTGCCTCCGCTCTGCACGGCTGCTTGACCACCAAAGCGCAGGTGGACCAGGTGGCAAACCCTTGTGGCTCCTGCTTCTAGGAGTCAAGGTTATTGTTCAGTGGAATGAGGACCAGTGTGCTGTGACAGCTGGGCCCGTGTCCCCCATGTGCAGGTCTGCTTCACACCTGACTGCCAGGCTGGGAGGGGAGGGGCAACACCCCCAGGATTTGGTTATTATTTCTAAGAGTGTTGGCAACACATGGTCTTCAGTTAATTGGATGGGTTCTTGTCCCTGAAGCCCAGTGACCATTTATACTGGTCACCTGGCCTTCCATTCCCTTCCCTGTCTAGGCCACTCATATTTCTCTTCAAACACTGAGACAGGTGCAGCCAGCCCTGGCTGGGAAGTCCCTGCCCTCCCCCACATGCACTCAACTCTCTCTCTCTTTCTCCATCTCTCTCTCTCCTTTTCTCCATCTCTCTCTCCCTTTCTCCATCTCTCTCCTTTTCTCCATCTCTCTCTCTCTTTTTCTTACTTTCACACACACACACCCATTTCCTGATGTCCATGAGTTTCTAGCTCTTTTCTAACTCTAGTACCTGCGAGGTAGAAATCTAAGGTGAGAAGGTAAGTAAGGAAGATAGCCTGTTCTGTTTTCTTTATCCATAAGCTGCTGGCTAGTGCCCCAATCCCTCCCTCTTGGGCACCCTGTGACCCTGCTGTCCCTTTGGGGGCTGACTGGGTGCATGTGATGTGCTGGCCCATGATTTCCCTTCTAGAGACACGGCCCTGCCCTGTGCCACAATAATGAAGTAATGACCTGCATCCCCGTCTATCTGCAGTGCAGACGAGTCCTCATTCCATTTCAACATGTCACAGAGAGGGCACCCTGGTTTTCTGAGGGACAGATGAAGGGATGAAAGAGATGAATATCTAAGATCACTTAATATAGTGTTTTCCAGATTGTTTTTGTCTACAACTCCAAGTAAGACATAAACTTGTGTATGAGATACACTATCATGGAACACTCACCCTTACTATGTATGATAAACAAGGCATATACCGAACGTCACACCAGATTGATGCTGTGAATATTTCAATTCAAATCCCCAGCAAATCATTTAGAATCACCAATAAAAATTTATTTCAAGTCATGGCTTATTGAATTGATTTTTCTTTCCACTAATGGGTGGCAATTCATATTCTCAAAACCACTGGCGTATTTGTGCCAGATGCTAGATGAGGGCACGTCTCATTTAACACCCACGAAATGTATTTTAGGGTGACATTAATAGCTGCATTTTACAGGTAAAGAAACTAAAGCTCCATGTAAGTGACCTGGAGAAAGTCTTTGCTTAATAACAGTGAGTTTGGCATATAGTGCCATGTCATTCTTGTTCCTCCCCTGGGTTTCCATGGCAGGAGAAGGCATTTCCAGGGATATGGGGGGTGGGAGGGACAGGAGCTTCCTCTCACTGGCTCTGCTCAGGGTCTCTGCTGGTAGCAGCTGTTCTTCCAAAGTGTGCATCTAAGAACGGCCTGTGGCCTCCTTAGCCCCTGAAGGCTTCTGCTTGTGATGCCAGTGTGTTGTTGATGGAAGCCTCACTAATCCAACCCAGAGCAAATATTCTGCAGGAACTTCTTCGGTAACTGGTCTTTTTGTTTTGTTTTACTTTGCTCTGCTTTGTTTTTTAATTGGCAAGATCCTTAGCACTGCAGGCTTAATCTTGTTCCAAAGGAACATTCCAAATTCAAGACCGAGCTAAAATTAGTCCTCTATTTCTCTATAAAATGTTCCCTTCTAGGAGTCTTGGAGGGGCAGTACCAGTTCCATGGGCCATCTCTCCGTCCTGGGAAGTGTGGAAAACAAACCCCGCAGAAGTGTTCCCTGCCAGACATTCAACACAGCATTTCAATCTGAAACCAAGTTTAAGGAGAGAAGTTGGAGTTATATCATGGAGTCCCCTCCTTTCTTTCCAGATTTCCTTTAAGAAATGTTTATTTGGATCACATTTTGTGTCCAGCAAAACACTGGGCCTAAGAAATAGGGGTGGACAGGAGGAGATAGCACAGTCCTGGTCCTCGAGTGGATGACGAGCTTGTTCAGCGCTTCTGGAACCTTAGTTTGTCTGAGATTCCTCTGAGAGGCTTGTTACAACATGGATTGTGGGACCTGCATGAGTTGGGGGGTGGGCTGGAATTCTCATGTCTAATCAGTTTCCAGGTGCTGCTACTAGGCTGGGGCCCCTACTAGGAGAACCACAGATGTAGTTGAACCATTTTCCCCACATGAAACATCTTGGGACTGATCTGAAGCCTAGCGAGGGCTTCTATAGGCTCCGGGGATGTGGAGCGATCACTGTGAGTCAAGAATGGTCTGTGTGGAAATGTCCTTTCATTTGCTAAGTTCATTCCTTTTCTGGGGTCTTTCTCCCTCCCAGAAGCTGGGAGCCAGTGATTGACAGGTCCAAGTGCACCCCCACCCACGCTGAGGCCAGCCCATCTGTTAGAGCATATGCTCTGAAACCCACAGGCCTTCCACCAGGAGCTCATTATCTACAAATTACTAAGCTAGCAGCCATGAATGTCTCCCCTCTGCCCTGACAGTAAACCGCCTTGGCTGCCACACTGGCGCTGCCGAGAGGCAAGCTTGACAGGTGTTACCCAGCACCTGCCCTGAGGTCCTCCTCCTCCCCAGCTCCATCCCTCTGCCTGTGGACTCTTGCAGAGAAGTGCTGCAGATGACACTTCTGGTCTTAGTAAACTGTCGGGAAATTTGGCACTGGCACCTCTCTGTGTTTTTGTAGCAATTATTAGTTACCGTGAGGACTACACCCTTTGGATCCCACATTTAATTAACACTGAATAGGGATGTCTTGAAATCAAGCCAAATCTGCAAATGCCTTCTGAGTCCATGGATATATGCGGGTTCCCTAGGGGTCCGGGATGCAGGGAGCTGCTACCTCACTGCATCCGAGGACATCCTGGAACAGCCCTGGAGAAGGCAGCACGTACCCAGTGCTGTGCTTGGAGCACACCTGCAGCCTTTTCTCGCTTTTTCTTGAGTTGATTTGCTGGAGTTAGCCCATGTGAATGTTATTACTATTAACATATTATTGTTTAAGGGTGCAAGGAAAAAAACTGAAGAAGAGAAATAGCATCCTTTTCTGTTCAATATTTTAAAAGTTTTCTGTGATTTGTCTGAAAGAGAGATTACACTGTTTATAAACTGGCTTGTGTGTGCTGGGGCGCGGTGACCTCCAGAGACATCTCAGACAAGCTCAAAACACCTGTATGTCATTTTATCCCAACTATGGCTCTGTCACCTTGCAGGTCCAGTACCTATCAGATGATTACTTTTCTCTGACTGACCAAAGGAAATAGAATGGGCTGGGCTCAATAGTTTTATCATTGAAGATGGCACCTTGAAAGAGATGTGAATCCCTCTAGCCATACATAACCACCTAGGTTTTCCAGAAGTCTAAATCCCATACCGGCACCTGAACTTGGTGTTATGGCAAACCTGGTTTCTCTGTGGCTCCTAACCAGGGTGGAAAAGTTGAATAAGTACAGTTTCTGTAGATAAATGTCTGTCTTAAAACAAAGCCCTCACAGTTGAGCTGGATAAGTCTCGGCACGCTTGGTGGCAACCCTGGGAAGCCAAGAACTGCCTTTCTCAGAGAAGGAACTCCCCTTCTGTTAAAAATAGTGTCTCAAGTCTAATAAGCATTATTTAGCATATTTTGGGGGGTTCAAACCTGACAATCTCATCTGCAGCCTAAGCCTCAGGTAAAAGGAAACTGAACGTGTAGAGACCAGGGTGCAAATAATTAAGGACAAAGGTCAAGTTCACTGAGAGCCGCCAAGGTGCTTGGCAGGGCCAGGGTGATCCCCTCGTTCCAAACCTGGGTCTGTGTCCAGTGAGTGGGGACATGCTGCGTCCCCAGGGCTGAACTGAAGGAACACTGGCACCAGCAGGCTTGTTCTGAGGTAAAAGGGTAACGCTGGTACAGTGTGGCCCCGCGCAGAATGTGGGTGAAGAAGCACAGGCCGTCTCCCAGGCTCCGAAATAAACATATGCTCGACACGGATGGAACCCAGAGGCCACCCTGGGGCAAGTTTCTGTGTGTTCCCATCAGAGCAGTTAAGTGCTGACACCCCAGCTCTGTCACAACTGCCCCGGCTTATGCTGTCTCACTTTCCACGCGACCAGCGGCCACGCCGGAAGCCAGGTGCTGGCGGTTTGGGGGCATGAGCGCCGACACTGTGCTGTCCAATGGGCAGAGATGGTGGCGCCCCCGGGAATTCCTGGGCTCTGAGGGCCTATTAGAAGGTGAGGATGAGAAGAGCAGGTATCAGTCCAGGTGAGGGGACACTATAGCAGGTCTTCCCACACACACTGGTTCTTATAGTTGTCCTGGAGTTAGGGGGACAGGCGAGGCCAGCACAGCCTGGTTTTACAAGCAAAGTGGGGCTCTGTGGGGTCCCGGAGGCAGTGAGCAAGGCCTTAGGAGCACTGCCCCCTCCACACCACCACAAGCTCCCGGGAGTAGCTGTGCCCTTCCTTTCTTCCAATGCTTATGTGTCTGCAAACCGAAGAATATTGTAATCTGGAAGAACTTTTTTATCAACCCTCTCCCAGAACTTTCTTATCAGATGCCCCAGGCAAAAGGATTAGGGCCAAATATTTCCATTGTCCTTCCAAAAGAAGATCAGCAAAGTAATAATACCGCCCATACCAGCAGAGAGGTCACATCAGGGCAGCTCACGGGCACAAACAGAAGCCTGAGAGAATACTGTCCCCTGTCCACACGGGGAGGGGAGGCTGCTGCCACGTGCAGTGCAGCCGGCCCCATCTGCGGCCAGCACAGTCCATAAACTCAGATTTAAAAGGCAAGACGCACTGCTCTGGCTGGCCTGGGGGTGACGGGAAGCAGAGAGAAGAGAGACGGCTCCCAGCCCCTGAGGAGAGTGTCCCCAGCAGAAGCTCATTCCAGGGGCTCCTCCTGCAGCACCCACACAGAGGGACCAGGGACGGCTCCAAGTGAACAGCTGGGGGCGGGGCGGGGCCTGGGGACTGGTGCCCCCGTGTTCAGCCCCCTCTGAGCTGTCGCTGTAAAGTTCGTGGCCCTGGTCACCCCCAGACACACTCACTAAAGGGAGCCCACCCGAGCAGGCAGGCCTGGGCGGCTACTTTGTCCTCACACTGTTCCTGACCTGCACCTCTGGGCACCTGGCGTCAGTGCTGCGCACAGCGACACAGCGCAGCCTCCACACACACACCACACAGCACACCACACGCACACACCGCACACTCCACACACACACCACACAGCACACCACACACACACACCACAAACACACACACACACACGGCAGCCTCCACACACACACCACACAGCACACCACACGCACACACCGCACACTCCACACACCACACGCACACACCACAAACACACACACCGCAGCCTCCACACACACACCACACAGCACACCACACACACACACCACACCACACACACACACCACAAACACACACACACACACCACACACTCCACACACACACCACACAGCACACCACACGCACACACCACAAACACACACACACACACACCAC
>NW_003852483.1:2190664-2196743 GCF_000181295.1 Otolemur garnettii | reverse complement strand
CCACACAGCACACCACACGCACACACCGCACACTCCACACACCACACACACACACCACAAACACACACACTGCAGCCTCCACACAGCACACCACACACACACCACACAGCACACCACACGCACACACCGCACACTCCGCACACCACACGCATACGCACACGCACACACCACAAACACACACACCGCAGCCTCCACACACACACCACACAGCACATCACACACACACACCACAAACACACACACCGCAGCCTCCACACACACACCACACAGCACACCACACACACACACACCGCACACTCCACACACACACCACACAGCACACTACACGCACACACCACACACACACACACCGCACACTCCACACACACACCACACCACAAACACACACACCGCACACTCCACACACACACCACACAGCACACCACACGCACACGCACACACCACACACACACACACCGCACACTCCACACACACACCACACAGCACACCACAAACACACACACCACACGCACACACCACAAACACACACACTGCATACTCCACACACCACATAGCATACAACACGCACACACATGGCACACTCCACACACACACCACACAGCACACCACCTGCATATACCACAAACACATTGCACACTCCACACACACAGCACACCACATGCACACACCACACAGCACACCACACACACACGCACACACCACAAACACACACACCACACGCACACACCACAAACACATCGCACCCTCCACACACAGACCACAAGCACATGCACACACCACAAACACACACACCACACACTCCACATACACACCGCACACTCCACACACATGCACATGCACACACCACAAACACACACACCACACCACACACACACCACATAGCACACCACACGCACACACCACACACTCTACACACACACCACACACTCTACACACACACCACACAGCACACTACACGCACACACACCACTAACACACCACACACTCCACACACACACCGCACACTCCACACACACAGCACACGCACACGCACACACCACAAACACACACACCACACACTCCACACACACACCACACAGCACACTGCACGCACACACACCACTAACACACCGCACACTCCACACACACAGCACACCACATGCACACGCACACATCACAAGCACACACACCGCACACTCCACACACACCACACAGCACACCACACGCACATGCACACATCACAAACACACACACCACACACTCCACACACACACCGCACACTCCACACACACAGCACACCACATGTACACACACACACCACAAACACACATACTGCACACTCCACACAGGCCCCCCACACCACCACACACAGGCACCACACACCCCACATATACACCACACAGCACACCACACGCTCCACACATACGCACACAAGTACCATACACCATCCCATAGATGCATCACACAATTCACACATACATCACACACCACCCCACACAGACACCACACAAACACACACCCACGCATGTCACACACCACCCCACACAGGCACCACACACCATACCACACACATACCGCACACTCCACACACCACAAACACATGCAGCACACACTCCACATAAACACACATGGACCACATACCACCCCATAGATGCATCACATACACACAGGCACCACACCCACACCACACACATGCCACACACTCCACACAAACACACAACTGCACGTATCACACACCACCCCACACAGACACCATGCACTCTACACAGCACACTGCACACAGCACCACACATTCCACATAAACCCACACCTACACATACCACACACCACCCCACACAGGCACTCCACACTCTAGACATGCACCACACAGCACACCTCTCACACACATACACACCACACCCTCCACACACACACCACACTTCACACACCACAAACACATACATCATACCACACAAAACACACCACAACACAATGCACCCATATGCATATGTACACACCACACTGCCCACATACACACACCGTACATACCACACATTACACACATACCACTCACATGCTCCAAATACATCACGCAACACCCGCCATACACCCTGTATCACTCACATACACACCACACACACCTTAACACCCACACACTCAATAGACCACACCACACACACATGCACTAGACACCATGCCACATATATAGTACACAGTATATCTCCTCAAGCACATCACTGCACATACACATCACACCACATACAGCACACAGCGGACACACCACGCTACTCACACCAAGGACACGTGTATCATACTCCAGACAAAAGACCCCCCCAAGCACATGCACAGAGGTGTTCCAACCATGAGCTTCTGTTGCCACCTAGAGGTTAAAACACAGAAGAACCAGCTCAAATAATACCACCCTCAAGTTCTCAAACTATAATCTGGGTCAAAAGCTTATTTTTCAAATTCAAGGGCCTGGGAAGTTTCAATTAGGGAAAGGAGAGATGTATAACTTGGATAAGGTACCTACAACCTCTATTTAATAAAATCTTCTTTCTACTCTCTTTAATGCCAAAGATCATGGGGTGTGTGTATGTGCATATGTGTGTGCATGTGTGTTTGTGTGTTTATATGTGTGCATGCATGGATGTGTACTTGTTTGAAACATGGTGTATGTTTTTGTGTGTGCACATGTGTATACGTCTATGTGGGGGTAGGGGAGTTTCTCAGAAAGACACTGCTGTAGTAAGAATCCCAGCAAAGGAGATACCCAGGGGTCACAGGGAGGTTTGGGAGAAGTACCAAGAGAAGCTGGACAACTTGAGGTTACACTTATCAGCTCCTTTGACCCAGGCTTCCCGATCAATCAGTCTGGGAGCGCTTACCAATTAGCATAAAACTGAGTCAGAAAAACCTGCACATTGGTTCTTTTAAATACTTTGAGGACGATTCTATTGTTCAGCCAAGATTGGAGACTGTGATCTGTACAGAGGTCAACAAACTTTCCTCGGTACAGGCTCAGATGGCAAGTGTCTTGTGCTTTGCAGGCCACACGGTCTCTGTCGCACCTACTCAACTCTGCCCTTGTAGTCTGAAAACAGACGTAGATAATCTGCAAAGGAATGAACATGACCGAGTTCAAACAAAACCAAATTTGAAGACACTGAAATGTGAATATCTTACATTTTTCAATTGCCATGAAATATTATTCTTTTAATATGTTTTCACTCATTTACTGACCTCAAAAACCATCTTTGACCACACACTCACATAGTCTGTGGCTGATTTGGCCTGGGAGCTATAGTCGGCCACACTGGTTTCTCTGTAAGGCCTCACCAAATTTTTAACCACTCTTAGATATCAGTGCCCTGCAATATAGTCAATAAGGCTATTGATATCTTATTATTGATATTTTATATATATAAATATAAGAATAATATAATTATGTACTCTAGCATACATAATTGGCAACTAATTATTTTTTTAACAAAGGAGCATATTGAAGTCAGCAATCTAAAGCAGAGTTCCTACTTAATTTTTTTGATGATCTCATTCATAATTTGAAAGCTGAGGTCTTCTTATTTCAGGACTGTTCTTTTTTTAAGCACCAGGGGAGCCAAGTAAAGCTTTATCTTTCTCTGCTGTACCCCTGTTAATAAAATGACTTGTTCTGTAAAATTTGGATTCAGCCAAAAGGCTGCCCTTAAGGACCCAGAAGACCGTAGGTGGCCTTAAGGTTCCAAGTTCTCCAGCCCTGCTAGGCCATCCAGACAGCTGCATCCCTTAATCGGATGCACAGACGAGGAATTATAGCAACAGTTTGAGATGCATTAGTTGTGGCCTAGGCTTTTTTCCTTTTAATTTTTCCTTTTGTAGTAGAGTATTGTTGCTTTGAAGATTTTTAGGTCCAGAATGCTGTGCATGCTGTATGCATTTGCATGTTGTCATTTGCCTGAAGATAATTTGAGAGTCAAGTTTAGCTGTGTTTAGACGTGGTTGATGTCTAAGGCTGCAAGAGACGAGTATGAGGATACATGCTTAAATCTGGGGAGTTAAGAACCACGTTCTTTTAGTTTGTTGTTTAGGTGCTATTGGGATTTTCAGTTTTGAAAGTCTTGGTCAACTTTTAATGATGATAGTTAATTACATACTTCGTATAAGGAACTCAAAGATTTGGAAATAAGCTTTAAAATATAGTTTCTCCTGTTTATCTCTAATGTTTTTTTTTTAAAAATTAGAGGCACATTTTCTTTGCCCTCTGCTTGTAATTCTCTGCTGGGTGAATTTGCACATCCCTAATTAATCTTTACTACACCTCACTCTGGGTCTGAAACTTGAGGACCTACCATGTAGTTTTATGAGATTATTTACTTGTTTTACCAGAGGATCTCAAGGTTTTGTCTAGCTCAAATTTTTAAAGAATTTACATTTTTCTTACCTCGATCCTGAATTCTTTAAATAAAGCAATGTATCTGACTTCCCCTCTCAAATTGTTGTGATGATAAGGTATATTCCCTTTCACATAATTTTTCTTTTACACGAATTACAGCAACACTAGCTGTGTCTGTGTGTATTATTTTGAAACAGATTAGAGAGGATCTTAGTGAGTTTTCAGCATCAAGTCTTGAAGACACCTCTCCATCTTTGAAAGTTTCCTATCTTTCCCCAAGGATCAGACACATGCTAGCTTCCAAACTGCTACGTGTCTGACTTTGACTCTGAAAAACATCATTTGCTTTAAGAGCTCACTCTGAAGCAAAGCCCTTAGGATGTGCTGTCTCTTTGGCAACATTTTTCTGTATGAGCAGCCTGGTCTTCTCCAGGGAGTTTATCATCCACTTGCAGGCGTGTGCTGCCCTCTGCAGGCAGCCAATTAGCTTCCCTACACATCAGCACTACTTGTGAAGTTTTATCAAAAAGACAGATACCTGTTACAAAGTGATTTTTGGTCTTCTGGATATATACCTAGTAGAGGAATTGCAGGATGAATGTCAGGCCTATTTTTAGATCCCTAAGTAATCTCCAAACTTCTTTCCAAAAGTAATGTATTGCTTGCTTTCTCACCAGCAGTGCAGAAGTGTTCCCTTTCCCCACATTCACACCAACATTTATAGTTTTGGGATTTTGTGATGTGGGCTAATCTTACTGGAGTTAGGAATATATCCAGAAGATCAAAAATCACTTTATAACAAAGATATTTGCACCAGAATGTTTACTGCAGCTCAATTCATAATTGCTAAGTCATGGAAGAAGCCCAAGTACCCATCGACCTACAAATGTATTAATAAATTGTGGTATATGTACACCATAGAGTATTATGCATCTTTAAAAAAAGATGGAGACTTTACCTCTCTTATGTTTACATGGATGGAGCTGGAACATATTCTTCTTAGTAAAGTATCTCAAGAATGGAAGAAAAAGTATCCAATGTACTCAGCTCTACTATGAAACCAATATATAATCACCCACACTTCTACATTAAAGCTATAACACAACTACAGCCCAAGATGAAGGGGAAAGAGGAGGGGGAGGGAAGATGAGGGGGAGAATGGGTGGAGGGAGGTTAACTGGTCAGACCACGCCTATTGTGCATTTTACAAGGGTACATGTCAAATCTACTAAGTGTAGAATATAAATGTCTTAACACAATAATCAAGAAAGTGCAGTGAAGGCTATGGTAACCAGTTTGTTGTAAGTATTTCAAATTGTATATAAAACCAGTACACTGTACCCCATAAATGCATTATTGTGCACAGCTATGATCTAATAATAATAATTTTTAAAAAAAGGATAGATACCTGGCCTCATCCCTGTAGTTCTAGCTTTCTGGGAGGCCGAGGCAGGTGGATTGCTTGAGCTTGGGAGTTCAAGACCAGCCTGAGCAAGAGGAAGACTCTATCTCTAATAAAAATAGAACAAAAAACAATTTGCTGGGCGTCCTGGTAGGCACCTGTAGTCCCAGTTACTTGGGGGGCTGAAGCAAGACGATCACTTAAGCCCAAGAGTTTGAGGTTGCTGTAAGTTATAATGTCACTGCACTTTTCCCAGAGCAAGAGTCAAAAAAAAAAAAAAAAAAAAAAATTTTAAGGAAACCCTGTCTCTAAAAAATAGCTGGGCA
>NW_003852483.1:2167701-2190644 GCF_000181295.1 Otolemur garnettii | reverse complement strand
CATATTCTTCTTAGTAAAGTATCTCAAGAATGGAAGAAAAAGTATCCAATGTACTCAGCTCTACTATGAAACCAATATATAATCACCCACACTTCTACATTAAAGCTATAACACAACTACAGCCCAAGATGAAGGGGAAAGAGGAGGGGGAGGGAAGATGAGGGGGAGAATGGGTGGAGGGAGGTTAACTGGTCAGACCACGCCTATTGTGCATTTTACAAGGGTACATGTCAAATCTACTAAGTGTAGAATATAAATGTCTTAACACAATAATCAAGAAAGTGCAGTGAAGGCTATGGTAACCAGTTTGTTGTAAGTATTTCAAATTGTATATAAAACCAGTACACTGTACCCCATAAATGCATTATTGTGCACAGCTATGATCTAATAATAATAATTTTTAAAAAAAGGATAGATACCTGGCCTCATCCCTGTAGTTCTAGCTTTCTGGGAGGCCGAGGCAGGTGGATTGCTTGAGCTTGGGAGTTCAAGACCAGCCTGAGCAAGAGGAAGACTCTATCTCTAATAAAAATAGAACAAAAAACAATTTGCTGGGCGTCCTGGTAGGCACCTGTAGTCCCAGTTACTTGGGGGGCTGAAGCAAGACGATCACTTAAGCCCAAGAGTTTGAGGTTGCTGTAAGTTATAATGTCACTGCACTTTTCCCAGAGCAAGATACAAAAAAAAAAAAAAAAAAAAAAAAAAAGAAACAGCTGCAAGTCTAGCTGAAACCCTGGCCTCTGAATGTCATTGAGGGCCCTAGGAATTCTAGAAGCATCTCAGGTGCTATACCGTGTACTAACTTGATCTTCCAGGATGGTGACAGCTTGAAAGGGCTTACAATCTGAGAAGTGCATAAGAATCATGTGGGAAAACTTTAAAAAGTTCAGGGCCAAGCCACACCCTCAGAGACCTGAGTCTAGAAATCTGGAGTAGGGCAGTCAGGGGACCTGGGATGTACAAGGTCCCCAGGGGATTTGAAGGTGCTGGGAGGTGTGAGTGCCCTGCACCCTGCTGGGTGGATGGTAACCCTATTGTGTGATAATATCATACAGGGAGAACTACAGATTACTTGTGTGTGGTGTGGGCAGCTGAACAACGGCCCCCATCCCTGGAGCCTGTGAATATATTACTCTCGTAGTCTGAACATTTGTGTCCTCCTCAAAATGCATAGGTTCAAAACTTAATCACCAGTGTGATGGTAGCGGGGGGTGAAGCTTTTAGATATTAAGAGGTGAGGTCTTTAGAAGGTACTTCAGGTAGTTTCTGCCCTCATAAATGGAATTAGGGCCATTATCAAACAGGCCCCAGAAAGATGCCTTACTCTCACTGTGTGAGGATACAGGGAGAAGGTGCCATGTATGAACCAGATTGCAAATGTGTAGGTGCCTCGATTTTGGACTTCCTAGCCTCTAGAACTCTGACAAGTAAATTACTATCATACAAGCTACCCAAATGGACCATACTTGGGAAAGGACTTTGCAGATGTGAGGAAGTTAAGGATCTTGAGATGGCTAGTTTATTCTGGATTATCTGGGAGAAGCTAATCATAAAGATTCTTATAAAAGGGAGGCAGACAGGTCAGAGTCAGAGAAAGAGATGTGATGATGGGAGGAGAGAGCAGAAGGAGATGAGCTCATGAGTCAAGGATTGTGGACCACTTTTAGAAATTGGAAAAACCAAGGAAATAGATTCTCCCCTAGATCCTCCAAGAAGAATACACTGAGGCTATTTTTTACTTCTTATCTCTAGAAATATAAGATAGTAAATTTGTGCTCTTTTAAGCCACTAAACTTATGGTAAGTTTTTACTATGGCAATAGGAAATTCAACTGAGACATCACCACAGACCACACAGACCATAACTCTGTCTAGATGTCTTTGTTTTTTGCTTCCCCCTGTGAAGATGGGCAACTCGAGAAATCATGTTTTTCTCTTTTCCTAGGTTTGTTATTGTTTTTTGTTTAGTGACTTTTCTATTCTGTTAGGTCTGTATTCTTTATAATGTTTGGACACTGAAGTCCCAGTCCTATTAATTTAGGGAGCAGCTAGTAAGTGGATAGAGATTTTCCTAAGTGTCTGGCACCAGGAAGTCTCCCAGTCTTTGCTGAAGGGCTCTGTGTGCGTGTTGGGCATGCTTTCAACACTCCACCAGGTAAGTGACAACTCTGTGTTAGCTCTCATTTCCTGCTGACACAAAACCTCACAGTCAGTGACATATAAAAGCTTAGGCTAGCCTTTCTTCAGGTCTATCCTAATAATTTCCACCCTGCTATGTTTGTGAGTGACCTAGATTTCTAGAAACAGCTCAAAGCTTTTTAAAGCCTCCTATGTACATCTCATTCTCCGGGCCCAACTATTTTTTACTGCCTTAGGCAGTCATGATGGTTAACAATTAGCTCTGAGTGTTTTAGGTGATAAATAAATAAATCCTCCTAGGGAAAGTCTATAGGCACTGCACAAGTTCAAATCAGATCAAATGAAGAAGAGACTTGACTGAAGTCTTCAAGGCATACCATTGCCTCCTTCAGTGACTTCTGGGTTACTGGTTTTCAAAAGAACTGCGGGGCTGGAGAGAAGAGATAAAATAAAGCAAGTTAAAATGTCATATGTTTGCTTTTTAAAATCAGCATAGGTTCATTTTTCCAGAAATAGGTCTCCAGATAATTGGAAGATCCCCTTACATCAGATAAACTTGATTTAACAAAAAGTTGGTTTCAACAATTTTTGCCAGTGGCCTCCTTGCTTAGTTGATGGACAGGACTTTCAGGGTTCCTTACTTGTTATCCTCCCTGACATCAACAGGCAAAGTTGATTTTAATACTATGTTTTCTTTAACCTAGTATATCCAAAACATTTTTACTTCAGCAAAATATTGTGAATAACTTATGTGGTAAATGAGATTTGGGGGGAAATATTCAGTCCTTTTCCTTCACCTCTAAGTATACCTCTCTACTCTCTTGATGTTCAGCTTTTTCACATGACTTGAGATATTCACGTCCTGCTCTTATGCCACTTGATTTGCCAGAAGAGAGACAGGACTAGAATAACTTGCTTCTCCAGGACTTGGATCTCACACACATGATGCAGAGAGCTATTCCAGCCAATGTACCTGAGCCAAGCCAAGCCTACATCAGTTTATTCAATGCAATGCACTGTATGAAATGTAATTAAATGTTATTGGATACCGCTGAAATTCTGGGCTTGTTTGTTACATGGCATTATTATTGCAATAGCTAGCTGGGATAACTGCCAGTTGAAGATCAGAAATGAAAAGCATACTCTGAAATAATGTTGTGTGTCAAGGAATGAAGAGGTAAGTATATTAGCTTTTGCTGTGGCAAAAATGACACTTTTCTGAGCGAGGTAAGAAACAAGTAGCATTTCTCCATTTCTCACTCTTGGTTTGCAGATAGGCTGTGGCAGTTCTGCTGCAGGCTACAGGTGAGCAGAGATCAGATTCTCCTGCATTTCCCATCTGAACAAAGAATGACACCCTGGGACACACGGATTTTGTGCAGTAGGAACACATAGAGCGAATTCAAACAAACATGTACATTTAGCTCCGAAGTCATCCAGACATCTAGCTGTCAACTTCTCCTGAAGAGTTTGATTACCCTTGATGATACACATACTGATAGACGTGATTTAACAACAATGATAGTAATGTCTCACACTATTTTCCTGAAACTTTACTAAGCCCTACTTATTCTCATAAATTCCCAGCAGGGTGACATGTGATAACAAAATGAGTGAAAGTAAGTCTTACAGTAAAAGGAGAAAGAAATCAGTGGGATGAATCATCAACCTCTCTACGTCCTTAGTTCCACTGGATGGACAATTTTGCTTTCTGATTTATGACCAAACATGCAAACATGTGGTCAAAGCAAACGGGCTGTCATCTCAGCTCCAGAAAGCTGCTGTCATCACACTTGGCAGATTCTTAGAAGGATGATATCAGAGCTGCTGTTTTGTTGGAAGAGTGGTGCAATTCAGGGCTTTACCCAGCATAGCTCTTTCCTATAGGGTTTATCACTACCTCGGTGGTATTTAAGAAAAAGTTTCGCTGTTTTTATCCAGCATTTGATCAGGGGGTAATGATACTGAAGCCCATATTGACTGCTAAATCTTGCTTTAAAACAGGGCCATAAGTCAGAAGGCACACCCTTTTTGCTGTGATGTATGTTCTCATTAATAACGTAATTTGAGACAGGACTGCTCATGCTTCCTCTTCCCAGGCCTGCTGGGGCAGCCCCTTGTGTTAATTGTCTAGATACCATGTCTAAATGTTCCTCCCACATTGATAAGATTGTTAAACATGTGGTCAGATTTTCATGTCAGTCAACCTACTCCCTAGTCAGTGAACTGCTATCATCTCTAAAGTTATTTTAAGACTTTTTTACATCATTATTCTAAGACAGAGACCTTTAAATGGAATGCATTACAGGTGTTTATATCATTTCAATAGCTAATTGAATTTCAAATATGTTGTTTAGAATGAAATGAAAGGGTCTCAATGTAGTTATATTTGAGGTGTTACTTTTTTATTAAAGAGCTTCGTCTGAGGAAGTTACTGTTGGTAAAGTGTTGGACTGGGAAAACTGGCACGAACCGCTTATCAGTGCTGCTAGGCTAACACCTCATAGACCATAAAGGAAGAAAGAAAGGTCTTGGGCTTGAGCAAATATTTATCTATTAATATAGAAACTCTCAGACCCCTGGGTGGTGCTATTGCTTTCAACAGGAGTGACAAGCAAGAACTAAACCTATCAGAATCCCCAAATTCCAAGTATGGTGATCTCAGAAACCTGGTCCTCTTCCCAGCTTGCTTTGATTTCATTAACTATCCGTGGGAATACATGACTCATGGGCTGAGCACACCTGCTCAGGCTGGATTTGAGTCAGGAAATATTGGACACTTTCCTTGGAATCTGTATTTATAGGAAATGGGAGCTGTGAAAATAAAACTGTTGATTAGCAACACAGCCCGAGTCTCCTAGAAAACAAATTTAAAAGTCGTGGTCTCCAGGCCTCTGTTTCTCTTGAAATAAGAATAGCTTCACTCCCAGCAAATATGACAAATGTTCCCAATATGGATGGTGCTAGCTAGCTGGGGTGGTGTGCGGGATGGGTGCTTTTCTCCAGCTAACAGGTACAGTCTATACTCAGTCACAGAGCTATTCCTGAGTTGTATCTGACCACACAGTTGTCAGTGCGGATGCCCTTGGCTTTCACCCTCTTTTCTCATTTCGGACTCTGTGACTCTGTACATAGCCAGGGCTTCATCTACCCTGGATATTTCCAAATTTAATCTCCGGCCAATGACTGGATCTTTATGAGTTTTCCAATATTCAGATTTCTTACTAGAAACATAACTGTTTGGTTTTAACAAAGACACATGAGCCCCAAACACACTCATGTTTTTATTTCTTTAAATGTGCCTCTTTCTCTGTAGCCCCTAGTTTGATTAGTAACTGGCACCACTGTCTCCTCCCTGAGACTTCATGATCACCCTGCCTTCCTCTTTCTCGTTGTCATTCTCGTTTTCCACATTCCCATTTGTTACAGTCTTCATGCAGATGCCTCCCGAGTCCCCCTCCACTGTCCCCTACCCTCACCTCCAGGCCCACCTCCCCACTGCCAGCTAAGCTGTCTCTCACTGGACAATTGCAACAGCTTACTAACAGCCTGTCAGGCCTGGGTCTCTCCTTCCAACCGACCTCCCACTCAGGACAGCTGATGCGCTGATATGACACTTTGCTGAGTTTTTTTTCCCCACTCAGGTTTTGCTCAGGGAGAAAGTCCAGGTAAGGAAGCCTCTGTCTCCCGGGGATTCTGCCACAAATGGGGCGCTTGTTAGGACCTGCCTCTCAACACTGCTGTTGCATTGGGAGTTTAATTTCCAAAACATGAACTCTGGGGGGACTCATTCAGACCATAGCAGCTCCCCAATACCAAAGCATGATAAAACAAAAAATTAAAAATATGACCAGTACACCTTCAGTAAGCATTTCAGTCTCACCTTGGGATGCTCTAACACATCCCAGAGCATGCTCTGTGAACAGGCCTGCCTCGTTTGCAAGTCAGTGGCTCACCCTGCTCTCACCCTTCCCAAATCTCCTACATCTCTTTATTTAGAATGCTTCACTGACTCCCAATTGCCCATGTCTGTGTATTTGGTCCTGCAAGAATTCTCTAAAACCAAGCTAAAAGCAGTGCTGCTCTTCCGCTGGAAGGCCAGGTTCCACAGCCATGCCAGCAGCCTGCAGACCATGGTGTGTGAATCCCCCAGCGCCCCACCTCTCGGTGTGTATCCTCCACCATTCCCATGTGCCCTGTAGAGATGGGCTCCAGTCGCTCACTTTGGCAGCTGGCTTTACACTGTACTTTTCCTCTAAATGCTTTCCTTTTTCTTCAGCATTTTCTGGATTACCTACCTGTGCTCCCTGCACTCCCATTTTTTTGCAGATTCCTGTCTGGGGGGAATGAAGACTGGTCATGCCTGCCTTCCCTTCTGTCTAGAATGCTTCTCCTTTCTCCTTGAGCTAAAGCACTGCTAGGAGCCCTTCCAGCTGTATTTAAAAGTACGACATCTTTGGGAAGTCTTCTCTATCACTTGGTTCATCTTCTTTCCTCTGTATTCTCCTTGCCACTTAATACACTATAATTTCATATTTACATTTTTCTCCTTTCTAGGACTGGAAGGTCCACGAGAGCCAGCCCTTGTCTAATTCTTTTCCCTTGCACCTAACACAGCCTGCCACATGGTAAGTAACAAATAAATTCTGGATGAATGACATAATCTTTACAACAAAATAGCCACTGGGTTTTTTTTTTTTTTTCACTTTTCAGAGATTTACTTTTGCAAAAATTTGGCATATCCTTTCTTTGTGACTTACTCTGATTCTTTCTATTATAAAAAATATAAATGAGAACACCGAGAGAGAGAAACCATCCAAGTTTTATGTTCTGTAACATTTTTCCTTTATTCTTTACAAATGCATTGCTCAATAATATGCAAATACTGCATTTTGTTGTTATTATTGTTGTTGTTACAGGCCTTGCCAGAAGGGAAGGGTGTTCAGGGCCTTTGATCAGGCTCTTTCACTGCTTTGGGAATGTGCTGTGATTTGAATGTTTGTGTCCCTCCAAAATTCATTCGCTGGAACTTAACCCCCAAGGTGGAGATATTAACAGGTGGGGCTCTTGGGAGGCTATAAGGCCTTGGGATCTCCAGTCTCATGGTTGGAATTAGTTCCTTTATCCTTGTCCTGTTCTGCCCTTCCACCAGGTGAGGACACAGCAACTAGGAGGCAACTTGAAGTAGAGATCCCTCAACAGCAAGGAGCCAGAGAGAGAGAGAGAGAGAGAGAGAATGTGTGTTATAGAGAGAGGGGGTGGCAACAGCCAGATGGGATGCCTTTGTGCTAAGTAATGCAGTGAGAAATGAGAGAACACTTTGTTACAAACATCCGCTTCTATCCTGCCTTTGGATGTCTCAGATACTTGGCCAAGGGACTAATGTTGTCAGTTGGCTATTTGACATTTCATGCTACTGAGATGAGTTGTTATTACTAACAGATCCTGACTCCATAGTAGAGCAGAGAGAGCCAGGAATTCTTTTTCTAAACTGGCTGCTGCAGGTGAGAATAACCCTATGTGGTATCTTATCTAAATGCTCCAGTCTAACTTCGTATTTTTGGAAGCGTATTAAAGTAACACAGCAGGGAACTAACCAATGTTACAGAATACCACCCCTAAGCTGAGAAAAGTGTGTTGGACATCAGCTCTGTCACTGCAGACATTTCTACCCTCCCTGGCTACTAGGGCAGCGGTTCTCAACCCACAGGGCACACAGGAACTGTATTAAAGGGCTGCAGCATTAGGAAGGTTGAGAATCACTCTACCAGGCCCTCCCTTCCCCTCTGTCAGATATGGCCTAGGGGAGTCACTCTGAGAAACTCTGACAGCTGTAGCTGAGTTCCTCACTGCTGGGTGGCTGCAGGTTGGCTGTTCTTGCTCGTGCAGGCCACAAACCCCAGAAGGCAGCTTTTCCAAACCACCTCTCTCACTGGGGTACCAGGAGATGGTAACTACTCTCTCCTGTCACCTCCGCAGGCTGGGTCTGCTAGCCCCAGGGCACCCTGGCCCTCTATGTTAATTTCTCCAAACCCTGACCATTTGTCAAAAGTGCTTTATCAGACTTTCTTTAATTACTGCCCTAGAATGCCATCTGGTTCCTGCCCAGACCTTGACAGATACAGACAGCAAAAACCTTCCTGTGAATAGTCTGATTGTTTGCCTCTTTCGTCCTGAAAAAGAGGTTTGCATAGCTGGGGTGTAACTACCTGTCACCACTCCCCTATCTGTGCTTATGTCAGCCTGGACGAGTGATACAGGAACACAGCTGTGTGTGGGGTGAAGCACAGAGAGAGACTGAGAGACTTTTATATATGTTTTCCTCGTATACCACCCACTGCCGCTGATGTCAAGATCAAAAAGAAATTGTGATACATCATGAAATCTGCATCATCCAAGATAATTATTAGCTCTTCCACCAAAGAAGTGACACCTCCCTAAATCCAGTGAAAGCATTATAGGAGAAAACATAAACACTAAGATATTTGTGGCGAAAGAAAAGAAAGTGACGTGCGTCTTTTTGAATAAAGATGTCAACTGTAAGGATAAATCCGGCAACTGTTAAAAGACCCCATTGATTTGTTATGTACTTGCAGTCTCTTTAGGGAATGAGCAAAATGACAGCTAAAAAAATCACTGGGCATAAATTTTGCTTCTCATCCCATAGTTACAAGAATTGTTAAGTGCTTCTGGTAAACCAGAAAACAGTCTGGCATACTCTGAAGGGCTGGCTCTGCTCTCCATATATGCAAGCCTTAAGGAATATGGATTCCAAGTGGTCTTTTACATCATTTGATAAAGACAGAGAAACTACTGAGGATGTTCCCTGTTAGATGACTCAACTTGGAGTGCAGGAAAGAGGCCTTTAATATTGATAATCTGAGCAGTCTTGGAACTGTTAGCACCACGGTGAAGGGCCTGACATAGCAGTGGAAAGGAGATTGGACAACAGGTCCCCCTTCTTGATCACAAGCTCCTTGAAGACATGAGCCATGTACAATTATCTCCCCATCTGCAGTTTCAGTCACTAGCAGTCAACCACAGTCAAAGATATTAAATGGAAAATTCCAGAAACAAACAATTCATAAGTTTTAAATTGCACATTATTTTGAGAATCTTGGCAAAAACTTGCACTGACCAGCTCCATCCCACCGGGGATGGGAACCTTCCCTTTGCGCAGTGAACCCACGCTGTAGACACTCCCCTTCCATTAGTTACTTAGCAGCCATCTTGGTTTTATGATGGAAAAAATCCATAGTATATATAAGATTTAGATATACTTTATGATGTATACATAGACACTGTATATATACACATATATAAATAGTGTACATGTATATACTATAAATTGTGTGTGTGTGAATATATATATTTCTCATCTATACAGAAGGGATGAGATAAGACAGGAGATATGGTCATCCTACCTATCATCCATCTATGGATCTTGATACCTGTCCTGTTCCCCAGGTTTTCCCAAATTCATGTCTTGAGTCCTGGTTCTTCCTTGAGCTCTGGATACACCTGCCTATTTGACAAACCAACATGGATGTCTAATAGGACATTAACATAACATGATGGAACCAGATTTCTTTACCCCCTCATGCTCCTAATCTGTCCTTTCCCCATTTCCATAAATGGCTCCACCATGTAGCCAGGTTCTTCTCTTTTCCTCACATTAAAATCTAGCACATCAGAGAATTCCCCTGACTTTACTTCAAGGATATATCAGGAATCTGACCAATTCTTGTCTAAATCATCCTGCAGCTGGGTAGATTTTACTTTCTAACAAGTTCCAGCTCTATCACCCTAGTATAATCTATTTTTCACTTAGAAATGGTGAAACTTCTAGGTCACGGGATAGACATAAGTTCAGTTTTTATAGGTATTGACAAAGTCTCAAGGTGACCGTAACCATTTACTCTTTCACCAGCAAGTTTTGAGATTTTTAGTTTTTCCTTCCACATTCTTGCCAAGACTTAGTCCTTTCAGAATTTGTTCTTTTCTTAATTTTTAATTTTGACCATTTTTCTGGGTGGGTAATGAAATTTGAATATGGCCTTAATTTTCACTTTCCTAAAGACCATAGTTTTAAGTACTTTTTCTAATGCTTAACTATTTGAATGCCCTCTTTTTAGTGTCTCTTCGGGCTTTTGTCCATTTCGGAGGGTGGTATTTTGCTTATGGATTTGTAGGAGTTTTTAAAAAGATAGTCTCTATAAGTTGTCAATACATGTATCCCAACTATCACTCTGTAGCTTGCCTTTTTAATTCACAAAATTTCTCTTAATTCCAGCAACATACTCTTATAGGCATACATGGCACATTTCTGAAACAGATCGAAACTATCTATGACAAACCCACAGCTGATATTTACTGAATGGAGTAAAACTGAAAGCTTTTCCTCTCCAAACTGGAACTAGACAAGGTTGTCCTCTGTCACCATTACTATTCAACATAGTGCTGGAAGTTCTAGCCAATACAATTAGGCAAGACAAGGAAATAAAGGGCATCCAAATGGAAACAGAGGAGGTCAAATTCTCCCTTTTTGCTGACAATATGATCTTATACTTAGAGAACCCTAAAAACTCAACCACAAGACTCTTAGAAGTCATCAAAAAATACAGTAATGTCTCAGGATATAAAATCAATGTCCACAAGTCAGTTGCCTTTGTATACACCAATAACAGTCAAGATGAGAGGCTAAGTAAGGACACAACTCCTCCCCCCCAAAAAAGGGACACAACTCCCTTCACCATAGCTTCAAAGAAAATGAAATACCTAGGAATATACCTAACAAAGGAGGTGAAGGACCTCTATAAAGAAAATTATGAAATCCTAAGAAAGGAAATAGCAAAGGATATTAACAAATGGAAGAACATACCATGCTCATGGCTGGGAAGAATCAACATTGTTAAAATGTCTATACTTCCAAAAGTAATCTACATATTCAATCTACCTATTCAAACCCTGTACAGCTAAGGCAATCCTTAGTAATAAAAACAAACCTAGGGGCATCACCATACCAGATTTTAGGCTATACTATAAAGCCATAGTGGTCAAGACAGCATGGTACTGGCACAAAAATAGAGACACAGACATTTGGAATCGAATAGAAAACCAGGAAATGAAACTAACATCTTACAACCACCTAATCTTCGATAAACCAAACAAGAACATACCCTGAGGGAAAATACTCCCTATTCAGTAAATGGTGCTGGGAGAACTGGATATCCACATGTAAAAGACTGAAATTGGACCCATACTTTTCCCCACTTACAAAAATTGATTCAAGATGGATAAAGGACTTAAATTTAAGGCATGAAACAATAAAAATCCCGAAAGAAAGTATAGGAAAAACACTGGAAGATATTGGCCTGGGGAAAGACTTCATGAAGAAGACTGCCATGGCAATTGGAACAACAACAAAAATAAACAAATGGGACTTAATTAAACTGAAAAGCTTCTGTATAGCTAAGGAGACAACAACCAAAGCAAATAGACAACCTACACAGTGGGAAAGGATATTTGCATGTTTTGAATCAGACAAAAGCTTGATAACTAGGATGTATAGAGAACTCAAATTAATACACATGAAAAAAGCCAACAATCCCATATATCAATGGGCAAGAGACATGACTAGAACCTTCTCTAAAGAAGACAGATGAATGGCAAACAAACATATGAATTATTTTCTAATTATTAGAAAAATGCAAATCAAAACCATCCTGAGATACCATCTAACCCCAACGAGAATGGCCTACATCACAAAATCTCAAAACTGCAGATGCTGGCGTGGATGTGGAGAGAAGGGAACACTTTTACACTGCTGGTGGGACTTCAAACTAATACAACCTTTTAGGAAGGAAGTATGGAGAATCCTCAAAGAACTCAAGCTAGACCTCCCATTTGATCCTATAATCCCATTACTGGGCATCTACCCAGAAGAAAAAAAATCTTTTTATCATAAAGACTCTTGCACTAGACTGTTTATTGCAGCTCAATTTACAATCGCCAAAATGTGGAAACAGCCTAAATGCCCACTAACCCAGGAATGGATTAAGAAGCGGTGGTATATGTATACCAGGGGTCCTCAAACTTTTTTTTTCTGTCCTTACTATTTTATTGATTACTTTGGGCCTGTGCCAGGCTGGATGGAGTCACTATTCACCAGCTTCCAGGTGGAGCCATGAGAAGACCTTGGCCCAGCCTCCAGGGATTGTGGAGTTTGGAGAGGCAAGTCCAGCCTTTTCTGGCTCAGCACAGGAATCCAACTAGGATTACACATGGGGGCCAAGAGCACAAGGTGACTCTCCGTCTGCAAGCCTAGTTGTGCTTAGAGAAGTATTCCTTGCTGTCATCCACTTTGGGCTTGATTGTGTCGCTGCCTGGCTTCCAGCCGGCGGGACAAACTTCCCCATGCTCATCAGTATACTGGAAGGCCTCGACCAATCGCAGAGCCTCATCCATAGAGCACCCCACAGGCAAATCATTAACAGTGATCTGACGAAGGACACCCTTGCCATTGATGATAAAAAGATCCCTGTAGGCAATGCCTTCATCTTCTTTCAGCACGCCATAATCATGAGACAAACTTCTAGTCACATCAGCAAGCAGAGGAATATTTAGGGGGCCTAGGCCTCCCTCCTTCCAGGGGGTGTTGATCCAAGCCAGGTGGGTGAACTGAGAGTCTACAGAGACCCCCAGCACCTCGCAACCCAGCTTCTGGAAGTCTTCAGCATGATCACTGAAAGCGATGATCTCCGTGGGGCGCACAAAAGGGAAGTCCAGTGGGTAGAAAACGAGGACCAGGTATTTCCCTTTGTAGTCTGTCAGCTTCACCTCCTTAAAAGAGCCATCCACCACAGCTGTGGCTTTAAAGTCAGGGGCGGGCTTGCTGATGTGCGTATTGCCAGAGGCCATAACTGAAAACTGAGTGGCAAATATCTGACTTTTGGATGACCAGACCCTCAAACTTTTTAAACAGGGGGCCAGTTCACTGTCCCTCAGACCATTGGAGGGCCGGACTGCAGGCCCTGGGACGAGTCAGCTGCTAAGCAGGACAGGCAGTGGCAGCAAAAATACCCAGCGGGTCGGATAGATAAAAGTCTTAGGCAGGCTCCACATGGCTCACGGGCGTAGTTTGAGGATACCCGATATATACCATGGAATACTATTCAGCCATTAAACAAAAATCAAGCTTTTTCAGACTTTGTATTAACATGGATGGAAGTGGAACACATTATTCTTAGTAAAGCATCACAAGAATGGAGAAGCATGAATCCTACGAGGACAATTAGGGACAATTAATGACACAATGGGGGTAAGGGGTGGGGAGAGGAGAGAGAGGAAGAAGGAGGGAAGAGTGGGGAAGGGAATAGCAGAGAGACAGAAGGACAGATGGGGGTTGGGGTCTTGGTGTGTGTCACATCTTCTGGGGGCAAGACACAATTGTAAGAGGGACTTTTCCTAACAAATGCAATCAGTGAAACCTGGTTTCTTGTACCCTCAATGAATCCCCAACAATAAATTAAAAAAAAGAAAGAAAGAAAAATTCCCAGAATAGGCAGAGATTACTGATATGACAGAAGTCTGGGTGTGGTTGCCCCATGGGTGCTGTGACCAAGAATAGGTATGAGGGAGCCCCAGGATGTTAGGAGCACCTCATGTGTTGGCCTGGGTATGTGCATGGGGAACTATCCATTGAGCTGTATACTTAACATCTGTTCACTGACTGTATATATTGTATATATGATATGCCTTCCAATTTCATAAAATAAAACTGTTTTACTCAAAAAAACAGCAATGGTTTTCCTTCACTTTGGAATAGTATCCACACTTCCTCCAGAGCCTATAAACCCTGACATCTGGCCTCTGCCTCCCTGCCTGACCTCCATGCAAGGCCCCTATCCTTGCTGTTTCCCCTACACACCCTGCTCTTCCCCCAGACAGCCACTTGCTTGTGGTTTATATCATTCACATCTTCTCAAAGGTCCCTTCCAAATGCATGCACCCCTGACTACTTTGTCTAAAATTTACACAGCATCTACCTATTCTCCCCTTACTTGTTTACCCTGCTCCATATCCTTGACCAACACTACAAATTATATTAAATATTTCTTTGCTATTTGTCAACTGACTCCCAAGTATGCAAGAATATAGACTCCATGAGAGCATAATCTTGTCTGACTTATTTATACATACACGCTCTGTGCCTGGTTCATGGTGGCCACTCACTAAAAGTTTGTTGAAGAAATAAATGGACAAGTGTATGAAACTTAATTTTGATATTATTAAGATTTATTTTAAATAGTCTATTTCTGTTGCAATTTTCACTTTTTTTCCTGATTTCTTAAATTATCTATTTTATTATCCAAAAGTAGCATTTTAAAAAGTATTTTATACTGTTAATTTCTGATTTGATTCCATTATGATCAGCAAGATATCAATTCTTTGAAATTCAGTGAAATTTTTTGTAACTAGTACAAGTGTTTTCCTAGTGTACTTCACAAAATAATACATGGTCACTTTTGGAAAATATTCCATGGTGGAAAGATAAGTATTTTCCATGAGGCAAGAATAGGTTTCTACATATATATATTGGATTAAATGTATTATTTGTGTTGATAGAACTTATCTCTTTATAAAATATATTGTATTTGATCTATCAGCTTATAATTCATTTCAACCAGCCTCCTCTTTTATGATTGTGGACTTACTAAATTCTCCTTGTACTTCATGGGGTGAACACATGTGTACTTTGATGTTTGTTGATTGATACACAACGGGGGGGTTTGGACATCCTTTCACGTTTCTTTTTTTGCTTTTGTGTATTATTTCTTTTTATTCTTATTAATGATTTATCACTTCAATTTTATATCATCTGATATGAATATATGTGTTACAACTTTATTTTATTAGAATTTGCTGACATTTTGCCATCTAATATATTCAACCTTTCTGTGTCGCTGTATTAAGTATGACAATAACTGTCTTAAAATTGGTAAATCGAAATCTAACTCACTTAGCTTTATTGTGATCATTGATATTACATTTTTTCGCTTATTTTTCCTTCTTCCACCCTCTTTCTTGCCTTTCTTCAGATTTATAAAGTTGTATTTATTCTCTGTTTTACAATCTCTGGTTTGAAAGTTATCAAATATATTTATTGTTTTGTACATGTGATTGACCCTTAACATTTTAACTTTTGTATCAAACTATATAGGAGCATCCCCCACTCACACCAATAAGCTGAAAACCAAATGTTCTGCATGAAAATGCTTACCACAAATGCATTTCTATTTTTTATAATTAACAAATGATACTAGCTTTCTCTTTGCTGTGATAGCAGGTTATCACAGAAGCAGTGGCTTACATCAGACAAATGTGTTATTATATAGTCACAGGACAGCCCTAGAAAATGGGCCTCCCTGGGCTAAAATCCAGATGTTGGTAGAGCTATGTTTCTTCTGGAGGCTCTACAGGAGACTGTTTTCTTGCCTTTTCCAGCTTCTGGAGGCCACCAACATTCCCTGGCTTATAGTCCTTTCCTTCACATTTAAAGCCAGAGATAACAGGTTGAGTCCTTTTCATATTGCATCCCTTTGACCTCTGAGTCTGACTCTCTCCCAGCCTCACTCTTCCATTTTTAAGGACCTCTCTGATTACATTGGGTCCACAAGGATAACCCAGGAAAATTTTTCTATCTTGAGGTCAGCTGATTAGTAACCTTAATTCCATGTAAAATCTTAATTCTCCTTGCCAATGTGATGTACTATGTTTATTTTTTCCAAAGATTATGATGTGTATATATTTGAGAGAGACATTATTCTTCCTACCACACAAATCAAGAACTTAAAAGATGGCATCAACATTTTCTCCCAAACCTTTAAAGGGATAAGTAGAATTTGAAATACTGATTATCAATGGTATTATAATGTGTAAGGAAAATATCCAAAGATTAACTGTTTAAAATGTTTAGGGACTTTAGTTTACACGAATATGAGATGGTAAATTTCTATAAGTGAACCAATGAGAGGTAAGACATTTAATGAAAAAACCAGGTTAACATTTTTCATACTTGGTATATATGTATGTACTTTAGAGTGAGGGTTTCACTCTGTCACCCAGGTTGGATTGTAGTCATTTAATCACAGCTCATGGTAACCTCTCAGTCCCTGGGTTTAAGTAATCCTCCACCCCAGTCTCCCAAATAGGTGAATGCCACCACTACCAGCTAATTTTTTAATTTTTATTGGCCAGACTTGTTTCAAATTCCTGGCCTCAAGCAATCCTCCAACCTTGGCTTCCCAAATCACTCTGGGATTATAGGTTGAGCCATTCTGTTCAGCCTCTTGTTATCTATGTTTAAATAATTCAGGAAAATTTTCACATTGCTCAATATACATTATATTGCCACAACAACAGTACCAGTTGTATACAATATAACCTAGCATTCCACAATAACCATGTGTTAAATTTTCTTTTCCAGTATTTTACTGTGGTAAAATACACACAACATAAAATTCTTTTTTTAAATAACCATTGTTAAGTGTACAATTCAGCATCAAATACATTCATATTGTTGTGCAACTATCACCACCATCCATGACCAGAATTCTTTTTATCTCATCAAAATGAAACTCTGTCATACCCATTAAATAATCTCATCACATTCCTCCTCTTTAAATGTTTGGTAGGACTCATTGACTTAACTATCAGTTCCAGGATTTTTGCTGTCAGGAGATTTTTTTTTTGTTATAAATTCTATCTCCTTACCAGTTGTAGGTCTCTCTAGATTCTTTAATTCTTTGTGGCTTGATCTTAGTAAGTTTTGTTGGTTTTATATTTCCAGGAATTTGCAATTTCATGAAGGTTATCCAATTTATTGCATATAATTGCTTACAGTTCTCTTACAAATCTTTTTATTTCTATAGAATTGGTAGTAACTTCCTCACTTTAATTTCAGATTTTAGTAATTTGAGTCTTCCCTTTTTTTCTTAATACAGCTAGCTAAAAATTTGTTAATGTCACCGATCTTTTCAAAATATCAACTTTTGGTTTCATTGATTTTCTCTAGTATTTTCTGTTCTTTGTTTCCTTTATCTCTGTTTTAATCTTTATTATATTCTTATCTCTTGTAGCTTTGAGTTTATTCATTATTTTCTAATTTCTTAAATTATAAACTTAGTTTGCTGATTTGAAATCGTTACCATTTTAATGTAATCATGTAGACCTTTTCATTTTGCTCACACCACAGCTTTCACTGTGTCTTGGTATCTTCTGTTTTTGTCTTCCTTCATCTCCAGGGACTTTCTAATTTCCCTTGTGATTCCTTCTTTGCTCTGTTGGTTGTTTAAGAATATGATGTTTAATTTTTTAAAATTGGTGATTTAAAAAAATTTTTTTATTCTATTATTACCTAACTTTATACTGTTTTGACCAGACAATCTACTTTGTGTGGCTTCTATCTTTTAAACTAGATTGAGATAATTTCTAGTCTAACATATGGTCTACTTTAGCAAATGTCCCTTGTGCATTGAGAATAATGTGCACTCTGTTATTGGGTAGAGGGTTGGGCATGTGACAATTAGATCTGCTGGCTTATTATGTTGCTTAATTCTTCTTTCTTTTTACTTACTTTATGTATGCTTGTTCTATCTCTTGTAGACAGTAATGTATAAAAATCTCCAACTATTACTGTAGGACTATCTGCTTGACTCATTAATTCTGTTAATTTTTGGTTCATATGTTTTCATTGCCTATTATTAGATGTATAAATGTTTATAGTTGCCATATCTTCTTGATGTAGTAAATATTTTATCAATATATAGTGATATAGTATAGTGCCATTTTTTTGTCTCTTGTAAAAATTTTTTCTTGAGACAGACTCTTTTCCATTGCCTAGGCTAGAGTGATGTGGCATTAGACCAGCTCATAGCAACCTCAAACTTCTAGGTTCAAGCAATCCTCCCACTTCTGCCTCCTGAATAGCTGAGATTATAGGCATTTGCCATGATACCAGGCTAAATTTTTAATTGTCAATAGGGACAGGATCTTGCTCTTGCTCAGGCTAGTTTCTAACTCCTGAGCTCAAGCAATCCTCCCACCACCCCAGAGTACTAGGATTACAGGTGTGATCCAGCCTGTCTCTGATAAAATTTTTAGTTTTAAATTCAATTTTATAGTTACTCCTGATCTTATTTGGTTATAATTACATGAAATGTCCTTTTCTATGCTTTCACTTTCAACCCTTTTGTATTTTTATATCTCAAGAGAATCTCTTGTAGACAACATATAGATGGCTCATGTTTTGTATTGTTTTGTTTTTATTTGTTCTGGAAAACCCTGTCATTTGATTGGAGAGTTTAATATATTTGCAGTTAAAATAATCACCAATAGGAAAGGACTTATTTTTGTCATTTTTTTTTGTTTTTTTTCTATGTGCCTTATAGATTTTCTCTTTTATTTCCTACATTTATTCTGTTTAAATATTTTTTTGTAATGAAACATTTAAATTCCTTTTATTTCTTTTGTGTATATTCTTTTAATATTTATTTTGTGGTCACCATGGTGACATTTAAGGTTCTAAAGTTATAGTACTTAAATTTGAACTTATACTAGTTTACCTTTACTAATACACCAAATCTACTCTCCTTTAATGTTTCTGCCCCATCCTTTTCAATGATGTTTCAAAAATCATATCTTTATACATTGTTTGTCCAAAAATATAAACTAATAATTTTTAGACATTAGACTTTCAAATTAGAAAAAAAATGAAGAATTACAAATCAAAGTTTCAATAACATTAGTTTTTAGACTAGTAATTTTTTAAAATGTATTAATCTCTCAAATTATGCAAAATGCAAAAAGTGGAGGTAAACATCTAGTTTTTTTATAATTAACCATGTATTTACCTTGACAGATAACTTTATTATTTTATTTTATTTTTTGAGACAGAGTCTCACTCTGTCACCCTGGGTAGAGGGCCTCAAACTCCTGGGCTCAAGCAATCCTCCTAGCACAGCCTCCTGAGTAGCTGGACTACAGATATCTGTCACAATGCCTGGCTAGTTTTTTCTATTTTTAGTAGAGATAGGATTTCAATCTCGCTCAGGCTGGTCTCAAACTCTTGAGCAGGAACTTTATTTGTTTATGTGGTTTTGAGTTACTGTCTTGTATCCTTTCATTTCAATCTGAAAGACTTTGTCTATGACTTCTTTCAGGGCTTTATCTGGCAGCGTCTTAATTTTTCCTCATATTCAAAGGAGAGATTTCTGGGAATAGGATTCCTCATTGACAGTTCTTGTGATTTGGGTTAGTTTGGTTTTAATAAGTTGAATTCATCAGTCCACTGCCTTCTAACCTATAAAGTTTCTGGTGTGAAATGTGCTAATAATGTGACTGATAATAATCCCTTGTATGTGATGAGTTATTTTTCTCTTGATACTTTCAAAGTTCTTTTTGCCTTTGTCTTTTGACCATTTAATTACAGTGTGTCTTGTGTGGGTTCTTTGAATTCATACCACTTGGAGTTTTTGAGCTTTTTAGATGTTTGTATTCATGATGTTTTTCATCAAATTTGGGGAGTTTTAAGCCATTTTCCTTCAAATGTTCTCTTGGACCCTTTTCTCTCTCTTCCCATTTTGGAACTCCACAATGCATATGTGATCCTCATGATGGTGCCCCCATAGGTCACTTAGGCTCTGTTCACTTTTCTTCAGTCTTCTTTCTATTCCTAAGACTTGATAATTTTTATGGTCCTGTCCTCATCTTCATTGATCCCTTTTTCTGCCTTTTCAAATCTGCCTTTGAATGCCTCTAGTGAATTTCTAAATTTCAGTTATTGTGTTTTCAGCTCCAGAATTCCTTTTTAGTGTCTTTTTAGGTTTTCTATCTCTTTGTTAATTTCCTTTTGTTCATACATAGTGTTTCTGACTTTCTTATGTTCTGATTTAGTTCTTTTGGGGTTTTTTGCCTTTGAATGGGCCATACTTTTCTGTTTCTTTCTATGCCTGTGATTGTTGAAAACTGGATATTTAAATGTAATGATGTGATAACTTTGAAAATCAGATTCTCCCCTTTCTCTAGGCTTTTTTTTTTTTTAATCACTAGTGTAGGCTATTAGCTGTCTTCATGCTAAAGGATTACCCTGACATACAAACCTAAGATCTTTTTAGATCTTTTCTGAACCTGTACCTTATCATGGACATTCATAGTGACTCTCTAATTTCACCCGTGTGTGGTGGCTTTTGAATTTCGGGGTCTTCAGTGTCTGGCTCCCAAAAGAGGAGAAAGAAAATGAAAGGAAAAAAAAAAAAAACTGGCACCAGCCCCTTAAACCAGTGAAATCATTTTAGCTCAAGGGGAAAGGGCCTCAACCATGAGGGAGGTGCACCAACCATGGCCAGTGGCCTCTCTGTATAAATTTTTGTGTGGCCACAGCAGCAATTATTGATTAGAGCACATATCCCTGGTATTTTCGGGACAGGATCGTTTTTGATAACTCTGGCTCCTGCAAGCTGTGTGCAGACTGGTCCAGCTGCCTGCCATGAGGCAAAGGAGTAAGGAATGAGTAGCTGCTGCTGTGAGAAATGCTAAAAACAAACTAAGTGAAATTTGTCATCTAAGATTTCTCATAGAAGATGCAATCCTTCAGTAGATTTCAGAGTTCCAAAATAGCTGCATCAGACAGATTCTGCTAGTGGAATTGTCTGGTGGAGAGACAGATTTCTTCTGTTTCCTACTTGGCCATCTTCCCTGCATCCTCCTTACTATTATTTCCATTGAGAAAAATCATAATGTTTTGCACATCAACTCAAACTGCTAACCAGAGTCCTAAAGCAGAATGCAACACACACAAACCCACATATGCATCCACCCAATGAATAGTGAAGTTGGTATTAAGATGCAAACGGTTAAAATACGCCTTTTGGGTCATTAATTAACATGCTCATTAGTGAACATTTACTTTGAATTCAGTAATGTGACTTTGCTTAGCATTTGCGACATCCCCAATGGACATCAAAAGGCTTTTTACATGATCAAAGATGATTATTATGTTAAACCAAGGAATTCAAGACTTTTTCCACACATTGTTTTGTTTAAAATGTTGTGTTTGATTTAGGGAATCTAAATACAAGTTTTATCCTTAGAAATATCAACTAAAGTATATTGGAGATACACATAGTTTATGAATTTTCATTTTCTGCCTAGAAACTAGGCATGGGGAAGATGTACTTTAAGGAATGTCTGAATGGAACGTCCCTGTCTTCAAGTGACACTCAGTTCATCTAAGATCAAGTTTTTGAGGCAGCAGTGGCTTAGCCAGGTCCTGGCACAATGCCTGGGACTGCCAAGCAGTAGGGTATGGTCCGTGTCAACAGCTCGGCTTCAGCAACCTCCTCAGAGGCCTGGGTCTATGCAGTAAGCCCGGCACCCATCTTGACACACACAGAGCCTGCTTATGGTGTGCAACCTCTTCGGAGTGGCAGAGACCACATCTCTGTCTCCTTTAGCTTCTGAAGCCTACATGCCAGTGGCTGCAGCTCGCAGTTACAGGCCCCAATCCTGTTTGTGTTTCTCACCCATTTCTGATTCATGAAGTTATACAATCTTGTTTATATTTTCTTTTTCTTTATTTTTATTTTTTTGCATTCCTTATTTGTAATAAAGGCAGGGCCTAAAGGTGGATCTCACAGTGCCATCCTTGGAGGACATTGTTCCCCCTATTCTGAAGGAATTTAGAACCTCCATAAAACACATACACAAGAGGAAGGAGCTTGCAGGATCTCCTGGGTTCTTAGTACCAAGAGTTTGGGGTTTGATACACTGCAAGATTCTGATCAGGGCCCCATTCACAAACAGAACAGGACAAAAGGATGCACAGAGCTCAGGATGACCCTTTCCTGTAAATTGAGAAGCAACTCAGATTCCATATCCTGCCCCAAGGGGTGAAGAAGGAAATCGGAAGGCAGCCTTCCCCCTCTCCCAGATGAGGTTCTCCGTGCCAGCTATAGGGTGTTTCATTCCCAGTGTTGACTGCTGTTCTCACTGCCCATGTAAATAGAGAGATGTGTGCTATAAAAAGCAATCCACATAAAAAGTCACTGAATTGCTTGTTGAATGTGGAACTTTCCTGCTGATTAACGTGAAAGCTTTCTCCTGCTGCAGCTTGGTGTAGGGATTTGAAAAATAGCATGTATTCAGTTTGACACTGTATGAAGTATTCTCAAAAAATGCCCTTTAAAAATGTCTTCAGGTGTACATTTTAGAACACACAATAAACATCCAATAAAAAGGACAATATTTCCCAGGAAATCAAAGTCAACTTATTTGTTATCAGTTGCTATTTATGACAGATTAGAAATCTGTTCCCTTTCATCTGCAGTTGTGTAACAACTCACAATCTAGTTCTCTATTTCTGGCCTAAATCCAGAGGTCTGCGTCAGAGATGTCCCTCCTCAAGAAGGAAAGAGCTCCTATCTGACCACTGCCTGGTCTTGACCTTTGTAGCCAGGGGCCAACTAGGTGTGGATCTGAGCATTAATGGTAACCATCCCAGGCAATAGAGGGTGTGTATCTGTTCATTTCTCAGGGCTGATTGTCTGAAAATACTAGGGTTTTTCAAAGTTACACAGCAGATTCAATGAAACTTGGGCCAAGTTCCTTCTGCAGCAATAACAAGTCATGGAGAAGTGAGCTGGATGCAGATGAATCTCGCATCCTGATCAAGAAGGAAATTACCAAATTTTTAGAACATAATAACAATGAAGATACAAGTTACCAGAACCTCTGGGATACCGCAAA
>NW_003852483.1:2083139-2163762 GCF_000181295.1 Otolemur garnettii | reverse complement strand
CAGTTCTCGATAATCAGTTCTCAACAATTATTTGTTATTATTAAAGTTTAACATTATAAAATTAACAAAAATAATATAAAACTCATATCCTGGTGAAAAAGCCACATGGCAGCCGAAAACCATATATTCCCTTCCCGTTCTCCTGCCATTCCCTAGCTTGTTGTGTATTCTTTCCAAAAATCAGGACTTTTTAAAAACGCTGCAGGTCGCAGGACAAATTGTTAAAAAGCGGGACTGTCCCACCAAAAGCAGATGTCTGGTCACTTTACCAAATGAGCATCTAATTACTTTAACTTGTGAGAAAGAAACAAATCAGTAGTGTCTGTTTTTGTTTTGAATTCTTGACTTCAAATCTCAAGTGAGTTCTGACTGTTGAGCATGGTTGCTAAAGACCTAGTATGCTCTACCTGCTGCCATCAGATACCATCAAGGCAGCTTTCCCCACCACTCCATTCCTCCATTCTCCAACCTGACCTTTCTCCTCCCCCTCATGATTTTAGGCTGACACCTTTGCTTTATTTACTTCTGAAGACTATGGAGCAGTAAGGTAAAATCCCTCCACTTTCACTATTAAATCCACTGACCTGCCTGCATCTGCACCTGATTTGCCTCTACTTACATCCTCATGTGATGGATAAGTCTCTGCTCCCTTCGAAGGCCAAGATGCCCTCTGCACTTCTGCTCCAAGTGGACACTGTATACTGGCTACTCTCTATTGCCAGCATCCCAATGAGACTTCTCTCAATTATCTACTCATTGCCCCAGTTTAAAAAAAAATAGGTTAAATTTAACAGAGTTTAATTGAGCAAAGGATAAATAATTCATGAACCAGGTAGCCCTCAGAATCACGGCAGATTTAGAGAGACTCTCAACTGTTATGTGTTTGGAGAGAATTTATGGACAGAAAAAGGAAAGTGACACACAGAGAACAGAATGAGGTATAGAAACAATGAATTGGACATTTGCCTTGTTAGAATGCAGTTTGAACAGTTGGACACTGTGAGAGGTTGAGATCTGGCTGCCAGCATTGGCTGAGACTAGTCTATTGCCAGAGAAGAACGATCCTCAGTAAGGCTTGCGGTTTGCCTACCCACGAGATTAGGTAACGGTTCATGGGCAAGAATTCAGGTATGTGAATATAGAGGCTTTCTCAGGCCAGATTTACTTTGATTTAACGTTCTATATTATCAATTTCTGTTCTTCTTTTGGGTTAAGTGTTGTTCATCTTAACAACAAATCATCTCTTAGCCCCTTCTTAGTCCACGGCATTGCCAACTGCCTATCCCACATCTTTACAGGAGTGTCTGGGCATCTGGACAAAGTAGGAACTTGCTGTACAACACTTCACACTTTTTCCTTTCCCAACTTTCCCATAAATTCTGGCTCAATATTTGCTCTATCAGCCCAATAACCAGTTTAATTATCTTCTCTGCCATCTTGTCACTAGTATAGTAGTTAGCTTTCTTGTGATGTCATACTAAGTATGTCTGTTTTAAAACTTAAAAAAATAGGGCAGCACCTGTGGCTCAAAGGAGTAGGGCGCTGGCCCCATATACTGGAGGTGGTGGGTTTAAACTTGGCCCCGGCCAAAAACTGCAACGCACACACACACACAAAAAGAAACTTAGAAAAATAGAATCCAAATCTCAGCTCTTACATTATCACCTATGTTATATCAGGCAAATTTCTTAATTCTTCTTAGCCTTTGTTTCTTCCCTGTAACTCATTAATGATGATATGATCCGGCAGGGTTTTTAGTTGCAAAAGAAGAGTAGAGCTCCTGGTAATAATGCCATCAACACAGGCCGATGTTCTTTTCCCTTCCTTTGGAGTTTTATATTTTAATAGATGAAGGCATTAACTCTTTCGGCAGCATAACATTAAAAACAAAAAAGTTCTTGATCATGTAATTCCAAAATGCAAAGGTGTTCTGACTTTATACCCTGGAGTAGAGAGGTTTTAAGAGAGTGAAGGTCCAGTGGTTTAAATGTCTCATCTTTTTTCAAGAGAAAATCACTGACTTCTTTAAATTATATACATGTGTTGAGATTCTGCTTATTTTTAAAAGATTTGTATACATTTTTAAAGTCAAAATAATAAATGTTGGGGTAGAAATTTTAGGCATGTTGGCAAACTTCTGGAGGAAGTATTGCAGAAAAAGAAGAGATAATTTATTCTTATTCTTATTCTTCCAATGTATAAGCAGTGATGTGGTCCTGATATTCATTAATATGAAACAGTGCACAGTATTTTACAATGCTTAATGTGGCGATCAAAAGAGTTGGTTGCTATACTTAAGTGAAATTATTTCCTTGGATCGGATTCCTACACAGACTTTGAGACAGTAATTCCAGTCTCATGGATTGTTGGGAAGATGATACATGGAAGGAGCAGTAGGAGAGTGGGAAGTGAGACGGGGATGGAAGGAAGCAGTTAACCAGGGCTCTGTTTTGTTGGGGACTCCAGGGAAACAATTGGGAACCTACCTAAAGTTATCCACCCCAAGCACAGGAAGCAGGCATGTTCATCCCCCAAATCCCACCACCCGCTGGCTGAACGCTGCTCAGAAAGGCATCAACTCCTTGGCTGTTCTGGACTGAAGGCCAAGAGGAAGCCCTCAGGTCAGAAGCTACAAAAGCTTGAAGTAGGACAGAGAGAAGATGTGGGTGAGGACTATAGCTGTCTGCAGTCTGTTACATGTTAGGAAAAGGATTGTTTCATGTAATTATATAATATATATTCACAGAGTGAATGCTGTGCAATGCTCATGCTTGGTTGCAATGAATCTTTGAAGTCAGACAGATTTGAGTTGGAATCTCCCTCTTATTGGTAGTGGCAGTACGACATTAAGCCTGCTATTTAACTGCTCCATAAATGGCTGAGGGTTCTCAGGTGGTATAAATGATTAAAGATTTATGAAACCCCGACTGAATTTTTGACATATAGTTGGTAATCAGTATTAAACTACATTACAAAAAGTAGAATTGCTGTGTCTTAAGGTATGTTAGTCTCCAAATCTATTAGGTAATTCCATCTGTTTTCCAAGGTGGTTGAAATGATTCACATTACCATGGGAGGTTGCTTTGCATCCTTGCCAATTTCTAGTCTTCATAATTTTAAACTTTGCTGTAAATATATATAGTAATGTCACATTGTGCTTTTACTTTTCTTGCAAAGTTGACAAAATTTTTTGGCCATCTGAATTTTCACTTTAGTCATGTACCTGTTCCAATTCCTTACCTATCTGTCCATTTATTATTATTATTTTTAATTTTTCTTTTTGAGACAGAGCCGTAAGCTGTCCCCCTGGTTAGAGTGCTATGGCATCACAGCTCACAGCAACCTCCAACTCCTGGGCTCAAGCGACTCTCCTGCCTCAGCCTCCCAAGTAGCTGGGACCACAGGCGCCCACCACAGCACCCAGCTATTTTTTGGTTGCAGCGGTCATTGTTATTTGGAGGGCCCAGGCTGGATTCGAACCGGCTACCTTAGGTGCCTGTGGCTGGCGCCTTAGCCACTTGAGCCACAGGCGCCGAGCCTATCTCTCCATTTAGTTATATTTTTATTGATTTGTAGAAAAACTTTATATGGTTTGGATACTAGTTCATTTTTGATATCATATGTTGCAAATATTTTGGAATTTGTGGTCTGCTTTTTCACTCTCTAAAGAGAACTTCAGTTGAAGAGAACTTCTTAGTTGAAGAAACTTTCTCAATTTTTAAGGTAATTTATTTTACCAATTCTTTCTTTTATGCTTAAACATGTTTCTTTATGATGGTATTGTGAAGAGATTCTTCTGCATTGTATTTCAGAACTTTTATTACTTAAGATTTAGAACTATAACCTAACTGGGGTTGAATTTTTTAATGATACGAAGAAAAAAATCAAGTTTTTTTTTTTAAAGCAGATAGACATTTCGTTCATCAAATTTGCCAAAAACATATCAGTCCTTCACTCAAGTAGAATTTTATTCCTTATAGTAAATCAAGTCTTTATATATGTGCAGCTGTGCTTTTTGTACCCTCTGGTGTCTTCTGTTCATCTCTTTGGTTTTCCTGATGCCAATTTCTATATTGTCTTAACTAATATAGATTTATTATACATTTTAGTATTTGAGGAAGCTTTCTCACTTTGTTGCTATTGATCATGTTTAACATTTCCTTGGCTAATCCTAACATCTTATATACATATGAATTTTAGAATCAGCTTGATAATTCCTATAAAAATTACTTGCTGGTATTTTAATTTAGATGACATTTAGTTTATAAATAATTTGCAAGAGCATTGGCCTCTTTACGCAGTGAATCTTTAAAGCCATGAACATGATACTGCACTCTATTTAGGTAAAGCATCATGAGGGATGCCTTTTAGTTTGTTGCGATGCAACCATACTTTGCTGGATCAATTTGCAAGGGTAGGATGGTTTAAAATACTACTTGACTTAGCCGGGCGTTGTGGCGGGCGCCTGTGGTCCCAGCTACTTGGGAGGTGGAGGCAGGAGACTCTCTTGAGCCCAAGAGTTGGAGGTTGCTGTGAGCTGTAATGCCACGGCCCTCTACCCAGGGGGACAGCTTGAGGCTCTGTCTCAAAAAAAAAAAAAAAAATACTACTTTACTTTTTGTTAATACATATCAATGCAATTGATATTTGTTTATTGATCTTGTATTCAGCCTCTTTTCTAAATTCACTTGTAAACTCAAATAATTTATTTTTGAATTCATTTTTACTTTTTGCATACCCAAGCATATTGTTTACAAATAATGACAACTAATATTTTTACTTTTCTAATTCTTAAAACTTTGATTTCTCTTTCTGGCCATATTGCATTTATTAGAGCCTCAAAAACAATGCCAAATTGAAGTAATCTTTGTCTCTTTTAGATTTTAAGGGAGCAAGCTTTCAAATTTCATGATTAAGTTTGATGTTTGCTGTATGATGAATATGAAGAAAAAAATTAAGGTTTTTTTTAAAGCAGATAGACATTTTGTAGATAAAATTTATCATATTGCAATTTCTTTCTATTATTGGTCTGCTAGGTTTGTTTTTAATTAACTTTAAATGATGAATGGATTTTGAATTTTTTAACATGCATTTTCTGCATCTATTAGGATGATTATAATTGTTTATCTCTTTCATTCCATTAGTGAATTATATCAACTGATTAGCAGTGTTCAATCATCATTCCAGTCTTAATGTAAGCTCACCTTATTATGATGTCTATTTTTATATATAACTATATTTGACTTTTAATATTATATTTTGCTTAGTATTTTTTGCATCTATGTTTATGAGGAAAATTGTTTCAAGATTTTCTATTCTTGTAATATCCTTGTCAGATTGGTATCAAGTTAAGTTGGTCTCATAAAATATATAGGCATTTTGTTGTTTTTTATTATCTAGGTTGTATAAATCTGGTATAATTTCTACAGCAAACTTTTGGTAAATTTACTAGTGAAGACATCTAGGGCTGAAATTTTATTTTCTTGTAGAAAAATAATAATTTTAAATTGTTAACCAGTTTTCACTCATAGATTGAATACTATTCAGAGTTTCTTCTTTTTTTTCTTTCTTTTTTTGGGGGGCGGGGTACAGAATCTTACTTTATCACCCTGGGTAGAGTGCTGTGACATCATAGCTCACAGCAATCTCAAACTCTTGGGCTCAAGTGATCCCTTTGCCTCAGCCTCCCAGATAGCTGGAACTACAGGCACCTGCCACAATGTCCGGCTATTTTTTTTAGAGACAGGGTCCCGCTTTTGCTCAGGCAGGTCTCCAACTTATGAGCTCAGGCAATCCACTCACCTCAGTTTCCCAGAGTCCTGGGATTATAGGCTTGAGCCACCTCACCCAGCCTGTATTTAGAGTTTCTGTGTTTCTTCTGTTAATTTTGATAATTAAGGTTTTCTAGAAATTTGTCCATTTCTCTTTTTTCAAACTCATTGACAGAAAGTTTTTTTTTATTTTTTTGCAGGTTTGGCAGGGGTTGGGTTTGAACCCGCCACCTCCAGCATATGGAGCCGTTGTCTTACTCCTTTGAGCCACGGTGCTGCCCTAGAAAGTTTTGCATAAGAGCCTTTTATTTTATATCTATGTAGGATCTTTAATAGTATCTCACTTTTAAATCCCAAATTCGTTAATTTGTGAATTCTTTCTTTCTCTCAATAAATTTGTGTTATTTTCTCTTTTATTGTTCTTTGTATATTTATTAATTCTCCTTTCTACTACCTGTTGGTTTAATTTGATTTTTCTCTTTATAACTTCCTGGGTTAGACATTGAATTCCTTGATTTCCAGTATTTTTCTTTTCAGTATATACATATGATCTCAGCTTTAGCTTGTCATACAAGTTTTATGTTGTGTTTTTATACTGTGCAGTTAAAAATATTTCTGAAGTCCATTGTTATTGTTTTCTTTGACTGACAGATGTTTCAGAAACTGCACCTAATGCTTCTGGTGACCTACGTTTCAGCTCTAAATCTGTTCTGGGCTTCCTGTCAAATTGACAGTTCAAATGTGGGCCATGGAAATTTCTACCTTCTGTTCCAAGACTACTCAAATTTGTTGGAACACTATTTGGCTTGTACAAAACTCCTTGTACAATACAAGGAATATAACAATCCTTGGCCCACTGGAGCTGGTATATGATTGCCTCAGTCTCCTTTCCTTCAATGGTGAGTTCTGGAATACTTGATGCTTGTCTCTGAGGAATCAAGTTGTCATTGGACAATTAGTGTCAACAGGAAAGACCTCAACATTTATCAAATGATTTAAAGAGGTTTATTCTGTCCTGAATATGTGCTACCATGACCTGGAGACCCACACCCAAGTAAATAAATTGATGACCTGCAGGTGTGGTTTAAGCTTTGCCTTGTATAGCCTTAGGCTGTTCACGAGTTTCAAAGGACATCTCCAAGAAGGGAGGGGGCACGAAGAGGCATGTCTGACCTCCCTTCTCATGGCCAGCAGGTCAGCTTTAGGGTATTTCTGAGGTCCTCTTGGCCAAGGGGTGGGGTGCGGTCATTCAGTCAGCTGGCGGGCTTAAGATTTTATTTCAGTTCACTTCAGATACTTTACATTATTGACTTTCCCAACTTCCCTTTCTAAATATTCCCATTCTCTCACTGCTCCTTCCTGGGAATACTTCCGAAATAGACTTCTCTAAGTCATAATCTTATCTTCAGATCTACTTTGGGGGGAGCCCAAAATAGAACTATTATATCACTTAATTTCCAGTCATACTAGTTTGTTTTTTTTTTAAATTTGAAAAATTCAATTCTCCTCTTTCCCCTCAGTGGTGGGTAGAGACTCCTAAGCAGTGCTGGGGGAAGTCCTCCTTCCTCTCCCTCCAGTGATCTCCCCTGGACCTCACCTGCTGTCCTGTCACTCCACTGTCCTGGTCCAGATATGGCTCCTGGACAGTAGAAGACTCAGTCTCAGCAGAAAAATGCCAAAAAGCAAGCTGGACAAAAGATCAGACAAGGACGTGACCCAAGGCTGCTGCCAAAGCTGCACTGTCTGCAGGGCACAGAGGCCAGACCCTAAGGCCTTCGAGCACCACTCGGAGAACAAGCATCCTGAGACTCACTCCCCCCAGAATGGGTCGATGTCCAGGTGTCACGTGTTCACAGGTGAGTTCATCACACCTTTGACTCTTCTTCTGTCTCAGACCTTTAGTAACAACCCTGCAGCTGCTTTCCTAAGAAGCTGTTGATCAGCAAAAATAAAGGGGTTCCAGAACCACTCATTTTTATGCTGTTACTCTTTGGGCTTCATGCAAAGACAATTCTGTGTAAATGTGGTTGACTTTCATTTGAAAATCAGTCCATTCTTGTTATAAAATTGTTTTATAATTGTGATTTTATTGATGGGCATGTGGTGTAAAATAACTCATTTAATAAAGTAGTACTTTGATTTTACAACACAAAAATAGAAAAATTCCCTCAAGGATTGCCAATTTTGCAGGGATTTCTTTTCGTTTTGTTTTGTTTTTGGCTAGGGCTGGGATTCAACCCACCACCTCCAGTATATGGGGCCAGCGCCCTACTCCTTTGAGCCACAGGTGCCACCCAAGGATTGCCAATTTTGAATCATATGCATATATTACTTCTTTTAAAGCAAATAACATTAATATTTGTAAAGAACATTCAATGTAGCCAATAAGACATACAGTGGTATTTTCAGTGAACAAACGAAAGAAATTATAAATAGGAATTGTCCAGGGCAATTTCTCTCTTGGGTTGTGACTTGGGTACTCAGCTATGTCCTGCCATCTTTGCAGCTGAGTGATAAGAGGGGTTCCGAAGGTGCCTCTCATCGTCCAGACGTCCTCACCTTTTAGAAGTTAAATGGAAAATGTGGAGCCCTACATAACATAGGCAGGGATCATACTGTGTGCAGGATATTTTGGGGTACACCTTCACCTGACTGTTTCTGAAGCTCACTCACAGTCAGTCCAAATACATTCACAGTCAAGAGACCAAACAGGGGTTTGTGGCCATCATCTCACGTGACAAGACCAAGGCTTTGTCTGTGATGTTCTGTGTTCATATTCCTAAAAGAACCTAGCATGGATCTTTGTAGCTTCAGTAGGAAGCTGATCATGGGTAGTGCTGCATGCATAATTTGCCAAGAACAAAATAGAAATGTGAGCCCTTTTACACAATAAAAATGCCATTGAAAGTATGAATAAATGTAAATATATTTTTCATTTCTTCCATAGTCTCTCTCTCTGCTTATGACATTTTAAAATTTGAAGATAAAAATCACTAATTTTTAGCATGAATTTTATCATTCCTTTTTTAATAAAACCGGCAATTGCATTTTGTAGCTTGTACATGCATGTATGTTAATTTCATTCTTCAAAAACAATGGAAATGCTGCACAAAATGAGTTCAATTGCTTTTATTTCATGCACTTCATAATATGCACACGTTCTACCCACCCTCAACCTCTGGCTGACTGACCAGTAAGGAGGCACTGAAGGCGGGAGCTGGAGCTGCCCTGTTCTCCGTCTTTCCTCCAAGTCTTCATTCTCACATTCTCTGTGTGCTAATACAGAGAAGTAGCACAGGTAAGAAGGGGTATGACAGGGAACCTTGGTGGTTCTGTTTCTGAGACCATCGCCTTCTTTCTGCATTTGAAGCAAGTTCTGTTTCAAACATAACTTGTGCAGCTTCTTGAGGCTGTTGTGCTCCTCTTATTTGGTGGTATATGTAGCCGCTGACCTTGTAAGTAAGACCTTCGGTATCACTGTGCTCAGGCATCCTGAGTCTGCCAGAATTCTGTGCTTACCGGGCAATGAAAACTGTGAAAATGGGATGAGGGGTGGTGGATGTGGACATGGCACATCTCCTCTGCTCCTGGGTGTGGGGAGAAGGAAAATTTCCCTTTCACTCCAAAGCTTCACTGAAAGATCAACTCATTAAAAGGTAGATTGATAAAAGAAAGAGATTACAAATTTACTCACCATCCATAGAGGAGACCATCACAGACTGATTACCCCAATATCCCAGTGGGGTACAGAAGTTTGTATACGTTCATTTTGGAGGAGAGGGGGAGGTGAGGAATTTAGGTAATTCTGATGAGTGGCAAGAAGTGATTATTAAGGAGGATGGATGGATAGGAGAATGAATGGATGTAGGAAAACAGATGGACTTATAAATAATTCTTGTTGGAAAATAAATTAAATGGTACAGGCAGGTACTATATTTAAAATGATTTGGGCCAGATCTGACTGCATTCTTCTTTTTAATTTTTTGAATATTATGGGGGTACACATGTTTGGGTTAAATAATTTACTTTTGTGCATTTTAAGTCAATGTTATAAGTGTGCCCTTTACCCAGAAAGTGTGCATTGTGGAGGGGGGCTCCCACCTGCTTAATTTCTGTTGAGTTTTACTTCCATATGTGCACTCAAGTACTGATCAATTAGCTCCAATTTAGTATTTTTTTTTTTTTTTTTGAGACAGGAGCCTCAAGCCATCCCCCTGGGTAGAGTGCCGTGGCATCTCAGCTCACAGCAACCTCCCACTCCTGGGCTCAAGCAAGTCTCCTGCCTCCACCTCCCAAGTAGCTGGGACTACAGGCACCGGCCACAACGCCTGGCTATTTTTTGGTTGCAGCCGTCATTATTGTTTGGTGGGCCAGGGCTGGATTTGAACCCGCCACCTTGGGTGTACATGGCTGGCGCCTTAGCCACAGGCGCCGAGCCTCCAATTTAGTATTGAATACATGTAGTATTTGTTTTTCCATTCTTGTAATACTTCCTTAGAAAAATAGTCTCCAATTCTATCCAGGATGTACAAAAGATGCTGCATCACTGTCTTATTTAATGGCTGAGTAGTAGTCCATGGTGGTACCACATTTTGTTAAGCCACTCACCTATTGATGGGCACTTGGGTTGTTTCCACATCTTTGCTATTGTGAATTGTGCTGTTATGAACATTTGAATGCAAGTGCTTTTTGATAAAATGTTCTTTTTTCGTTTGGGTAAATACCTACTAGTGAGATTGCTGGAACCACTGGGCATTTACCCAATGGTTGTGCTCTTGATCTTCTCTCCAGCAATATTTGGAGATAACAGGGAGAGGAGGGAAAGGCAATTGATATTTTGGATAGGTCCCTCTGGTTTTATGCATATAGAGGGAAAGCTCCATCCAAGGCCCATTGATCTCTAAGGGCATTCAATTCAAACTCCTCTTTATATCGCTTATCAACCTTTTGGCTAAGATCAAGTGCAAACTAGTCTTTATATTAAGGAGTCACATTTGGGGGTAAAATTTCCTGGTTCTTTCATGTGCATGCTCTGTGTCTTCCATGCAAAACACCCATTAAAAACATTAATAAATAAAGGATTTCAAGATGGTGACATGGAGCATGGGATGGGGAACCCACTGAGGGTAGACCCTGTGTGGGCATGACTTCATGGGTCTCCACTGAAGAAGTTGACGCTGAGTGTGGATTGCTGCATCTAACCTGGGTGGGTGGGACACAATGAAAATAGAAGCAGAGTCTCTATCCTAGTTTGTCTGGCCTAGTTGCACTCCCAGAATGCAACAGTGCTCCTTTCTTTACTTCTGTGAACAGGGAGATTGGATTCTACCAAGGAAGGAAGAGGGCTTTTCAGAGGAGGAGGTTAAGTGTTTAATTTTTTTTTCAACTGTTTTTCCTTGGTGGTGGCAGTGACTTTATGTCACAGGCTTTGTGGGCCCTTCTTTTATTTATCTATTTTTATTGTATTTCCCAGCCCTTCTCCCTTTTATTTTTTAAATTTGAAAGAAGTTGGGCTCTGCCCTGGCTGGGCAGAGGGCTGTGGCCCTGCCAGCTGGTGCTACAGGACTTGGGAGCTGCCTCCCATTACTTCAGCCTCTGGTGTTGGCATGGGGGGGCCCTCTGAGGTAGGGCTGGGGAACCCTGACCTTTGAGCATTTTTACCTGACTCAAGAGTGGAACCAGAGGTCAGAGGTCCTTTGCTGCTCACCAGGCCATTTCAGATGGAGCTAAGTTTTCTTTCGCCTTGCTTCTCCAGCAAGAGGTCCACATTTGCAGGCTTTTCCCTGTTCCTGCCCTCCCATTCTGCTGAATCTGGCCCCAGTCTCCACCTCACTGCCAGGCTCATTCTTAGGTGCCCTTGGACTTACGCAGCCCACCAGCTGCCCTCTGCCAATCCTGTCCTCCAGGCCCTGGCTTTGTCCTGGATCACCACTTCCTCTCCCGTGAACTTAGTCCTCCCCTAGTTTCCACAACTCCTCAAGCTCTTATTTCTCACCCTTCCTTCCCAAACACTTCTCCTCTGTCAGGTACACTACCCTATCTTTCTGTCCTTGGCTTCCATTTCTAACCCACCTGCAAAACTTGCAGGTATAATGAGAAAAGCACTTCTTTGTTGGAGACTGTAAGATCGTATCTGGCACTAAGTGGCAAATAGCTTTCAAAAAATGTCCATGTCCACTGTCAGCAGCATAACTTCTCATTCCTTATTAGGTTATGCCAGTATAGCTGACTGCCTACATTTAGATCTTTATCTAGACACACACATGCACATAAACTTGGCGTAGTACTAGTAAGTGGAAGGATCATTTCTTAGGGTTCCATCACTATACACACATTACAAAGGAGAAAGTGCCTGTGTGTAGGATTTTTCCAGGTTGCTAAAGTGGGGAATATACTCCAGGCAAAGGAAATAGAATGTGGCAAACCACTCCCCCATCCCAGCCTGGTCTATGTGCCAGTCAGGGGGATGGTGGGGCACAGGGAGGTGAATCTGTCAACAGCACAAAGCCTAGCTCAGGCCGGAACCCCTATGGCACTGTAAGGAATTTGACTTTTAATTTTAGTGAGAAGAACCATTTGAGTTTTTAGAGCAAGGGAGCAACTTAGAAAGATTTATGTTAGAATGTAGATTTGATCTTTGTAAATCTACAAAGCAGGGAGGAGAATATATTTGAAAGAGAGGAGGGGTGAGCCAGGTATCCCAGTGAGAAGCCACAGGTTGGGACCAGGTGGTAGTGTGTGGTTATAGTGGAGCTGGCATCTGCTTAACTCACAGACAGGGCAGCCAGTGGGGGCTGAAACAAGTATAGTAGGTAAAACAAGTGTAGTCTCAAACTAAAGAAGCTGCATGGAGGTGCTTCGTTTACTTAATTAATTCTTATATTTTTGTTTTGTTTTGTTTTGTTTAGAGACTGTGCCTTGTTCTGTTGCCTAGGCAGTGTGGCAGTGCAGTCAGAGCTTACTGCAGCCTTGAGCTCCTGAGCTCAAGCAATCCTCCCACCTCAGCCTCCTGAGTAGCTAGGACAGGTGCACACCATCACTCTCATCTAGTATTTTTTTTTTTAATTTTTTGTAGAGACAGGGTCTCTCTGTGATTCCTAAGCTGGTCTCAAACTCTTAACTTCAAGCATTCTTCCTGCCTTGGACTCCCAAAGCAAGGTCAGTTATTTAAACAGAAATTGTTTCATCTGTGTAAATACTAGGAATAACATCTTATTTAAAATATTAATATATTTTTAGGCTTTGCATATTTTTAAAAAGCTGATACCCACAAGACCCTGTTTTGTTCCACTCCCATTCTCGTCTTCTCTCCTCCCCTCTTCTCTCCTCCCCTCTTCTTGGTTTTGTTTTTAGATACCACTTTATTTTTTAAAGACAATGTTTAAATCCTGATTGCAATTTCTCCTAAATCCACAAGGTGGAAGTAAAGTATGAGATTTTATTCTTCCATGCCATTCCAATATGTTTTGAATAAAAACATGTGCTCACAGTAACTATACAAAAGTAAAAGATATTTATTATGCATCTTTTTGGAAATATAAAAATTCAAAAGAAGAAACTAAAATTAAACTGTAGTACCTATACTAGTATACATCCAAAACTAACTTCACTTTTTCCAGGCAACTTATTTTCGATTCATGCATTTTGTGCTTAATTGGAATCAGACTGAAAATATTGTTTAGTTTCTTGATTTAATTTTACCTACAATTTTATTGTAAATATTTTTACATATTATTATTAAAATTTTCTAATTTTAATTTAAGATTATAACTGTGGTATATCATGTATACTTCTATACATGTATCTCTGTAGGCATAAAGAAGACTGTTACAAACAGCTCAAGTAGCCAGGTACATACACGTTGCCTGCATCTCTGGCCTTTCCAAAGATATAATTCACAGAATTTTATCTGTGGGTCAAAAAAAATGCACACTTTAAAGACTCTTGATCTGTTGCATTGTTGTTGGCAGAATGGATCCACCATGTCCAGGCTTGTCAGACGTCTGAGCAAGCATCTCTCATTCTCCCTGCCCAAATCGAGATCATTTTTCACATAAAGGAAGTCTTATTCTCATCACTTTACTTCCAAAAGAGTAATGGCAAAATGTTTTGTCCAGATTCCTAGCTTGATGTGCATAACCAAACTGATTTTTCTTGGTCAGGAATCCAACAAATGATGTAATCAACAATTTTTTTAAAGCAAGAAGAAACGTAATAGCCAGCAGATGGTGCCCGAGAATAAAAATGGAGGTATATGAAAACACCGCTTTAATTTTCTTTTTTGCCGTGATTTCGCTCTGAGCAATGATTCATTTGGACGTAAATACGTTGTAAAGAAGTTGCTAAACATTAAAAAAAAATGTTCAGAGTTAAGAAAAAGCAAGGCAAGAATTAATGGGAATATAGAACCGTTGAAAATGTCACACTTGGCTGTGCTATATTTGCCAGTTTATTGAATATTTTCAAAACTTGTCTAGTTAGGACCCAGAAACAATGATGAGTTTTTTATCATCTCAAAAGTTCTAATTTTCTAGGCAGGTGTCCTAGACCTCAGAATTTCTGTCTTTTGTGAGACATTGCCCCTCCTACTATGATTCCTAGGATAACACCTATGCCGAGTAGAAAGTTTAAGACATTTGTTTACAATATGTCTTCTCTCTAGTATACGCATTAAAATGACAGTTTCTCTTTCCTTAAGGTGTGGTAGAGTCTGATAAGGGATCACTATGGTGCTTTAAAAGATGATAAATATCTCTACCAGGGGTGTCCATCCTTTTTCCTTCTCTGTCACACACTGGAAGAATTGTCTTGGGCCACACATTAAATACACAGACACTAATAAAAGCTGATGAGCAAAAAAAAGGTCCATGCATGCTTTTTGCAGTATCCAACTCTACAGATAAGTAAAAAAGGTCTCACATAATCAGCATATGGCTCCCTGCTAGACTTTTACTTATAGTTATAAGTAAAATATATAGTATAAAAAACGTATACTAGGTTTATCAAATTAGCATTATCTAGATACAGCTAGATGAACAGATGGAGAGATGGATAGATGAATAGTTTAGATCTACATCTGTAGCTCTATGTATTGATAATATACATGCCAAACATGTTCATTACAGGTTTTCTGATTGTCCCTGATGGTAATAGTGACCTGATAAAACCCATGTCATCACAATTATAAGTGAAAGTCTTAAGATATTTATCCTTTTTAAAGCTCCATCATGCTCCTCATGTGGCTATGGTACTGAATTTCTGGTGACAAGCACCTTTTCCTTCAAAATTTGATCATTATTACAATCAAGTAAGAATTTCCTAGTGATATCTGGAATGTTTGCTTTTATACTTTTTTAAATTTATAACTGATATTCAATAAATAGATTTTAAGTATACAATTTGAAAAGTTTCGATAGATGTATACTCTTATGAATCCATCACTATAATCAAGATTATTAGTGTAAAAGCATTCTGAAACGTCCCTCACACCCTTTTACAATCCCCCCTTCCTCCTGGGTTCATGACCAAGCAACCGCCGATCTGTTTTCTGTCAATATGAATTACTTTAGCTTTTCTAAATTTTTTTGTAAATGAAATCATTCAATAAATACTTTTTTGTCTGACTTCTTCCAGTTGCCTTAATTATTTTAAGATTCATCCATGGTGTTGCGTGTATTAATATTTCACTCCTTTGTGTCATTGCAAGACAGATGACACTTTGTTTATCCATTTACTTTTTGATGAATATTTACATTGCTCTCGATTTTTTAGCTTTTACTAAAAACAGCTATAAACATTTGTATGTAAGTCTTTGTTTGGATCCATGGTCTTTTTTTCTCTTTTCTCTTGGGGGAATTGCTTTAGAGTGGGACTGTTACTGAAAGTTCAGTACTTGTCCCTACAGCTGAATGAGGATCAAGGATAGTGATTTGAGGGAAAGAAAAGGGAAGTTTATTAGTTTGCTAGCAAATGAGAAGGATGTCGGACTCCTGTCTTAAAGTACCACTGTCCTCTCTATAAGCAGAAATACAGAGCTTTTAACTATAGCATCTCTGGTGAAGACAATCTCATGATCTCTGCTGGGACAATTCCATTGAGTCTTCTCTTGTGGTAGAAAGAACAAAGGACCCCCCTTGCCCTTCTGTATACTGCCTTCTGGCAGAAATGCAGGTTTTAATTCCCAAAGAGAGTGGAGATGTTTTGAAGAGACAACTCATAAATCATTTAACCCTTTTAAGGGCTATTCCCTCTGTTACAGGGTCATATGTTAAATGTTCATTCAACTTTATAAAACAATAAGTTTTATTGTATATATTTAAGGAACTCAGCATGATATTATGGGACACATATAGATAGTAAAAAGTTTACTCTAGTGAAGCAAATTAACATAACTATCCATTGTTTTGCTTTTTTGTGCCAAGAATAGCTCGAATCCACTTGTTGAGCATGAATCCCATGTACAGCACAATTTTATTACCTGTGGTCCTCCTGTTGTATGTTAGCTCTCTAGACTCTTTCATCTTACATGTCTGCTGCTTCCTGTCCTTATGCCTACATCTTCCCTTTCCCCCTTTTGTGCAAAGAACACTCAAAATCCAATACTAAAAGACAAGTAATTTGATTTCCTTTGTAAACCATGATTTTGCATTCCGTACTTTGCCACAATGTCTAATTACTTAATTTACATATCTTGCCTATGATTTTTTAACTTTATTACTTTTTACTGTAAATATTTAAGGCTTTAAATTTCACTTCAAACACATCCCCAACAAGTTTTCATTAACCCAGCTAGTTTTGATGACACAGTTTTGTTGTCATTTTGATGATGTGTCTCCCCACAAGTGTTCATGGCCTAATAATGCTTGGAGTGAGCAATCATGTAAGTGATGATGTCTTAGTTTGGAAGGAAAAGGATAATAGGGCAGGCTATGATGTAACTAGAACTTGAACAAGGGGAACATGACATACAATGCACACATTTAATATAAAGATTTATTAAAATTGCTCACATTGGCTCGGCGCCTGTGGCTCAAGTGGCTAAGGCACCAGCCACATACACCTAAGGTGGCGGGTTTGAATCCAGCCTGGGCCTCCCAAACAACAATGATGGTTGCAACCAAAAAATAGCCGGGCATTGTGGCGGGTGCCTGTGGTCCCAGCTACTTGGGAGGCTGAGGCAGGAAACTTTCTTGAGCCTAGGAGTTGGAGGTTGCTGTGAGCTGTGATGCTACAGTACTCTACCCAGGGGGACAGCTTGACGCTCTATCTCAAAAAAAAAAAAATTGCTCACATTGGAAAACAAAGGCACTTGTTCCATCCCCTCCCCTCCAATGCACAGCATGTATACAAACCAGACACAATTTAGTGTTAGCTCATATTTGCTAAGAAAATACTGAAATGCAGATAAATTCTAGAACATATTAGAGGCTTAAAACCTTTATAAAGCTCTTAGTTGTCATAGTAACAGATAAACTCTGGCATCAGAAATTGGAGAAATCAGAAATTGAACATTTATATGACATAACTTTTTTGTAATTTTTTAAGGCATAAGAGGGAAAGTTTTCTAATTAGCCTCCCCCGAACTGGGACATTATTAAATTTAGTAGGTGGCTGTTGTAAAGGATATTAGCTGAAGTTGTGGGGTAAACGCTCAGTGGACATCTCCATACCCAGAAAGAATAAACAAGTCTATGGTGAAGACTCGTAGCTGGACTAAGCAAAGCTGGTCTGCAAAGCTGATATTGATCCATCCTCCTCCGTCACATCTATGGGAGCCACAAAAACTCCGACATGCTGAAGGCAGATTTATTTGGGGATTCATTTTCATGCATTACTCACAACCTGCTAATGAATGACAGGGGCCTGCTGCCTGTCCCTCCCCCTGTCCTTCCTTCCCCCGACTCCCCTTTCTGTCACCTACTGAGGCTTTGATAAGGTAGCAGTCAGGACGTTTTTACTTACTTCTTCCTGCTTGGGTCTTTTTTAGCATCTTCTGATGCTGCTGGGCTGCTACTGCATTAGAAGAAAGTTTGGAATGTTCTAGCAAAGGTACTTTTTTATTTTTCAACCACTGCAAAGCCCTTCAAAACCTAGGCCTTTGACAGGACCCCTTCTAAAAGTTCCTCTGCTTTCTACCCCACACCCCTGCCCTCACACCCTCACTTTGCGCAGGACCACCTCCTTCCAGAGGCCTGCTGCCGTCCATCCCGACCCTAGTGCAGTCTCCAGGGAAAGAAAGGCCTGCAGTCCATGTGGGATTGTGCAAATGAGTGTTCATGTTCAGGTTGGAACTCCAAAATTGATTCTTAAATATGTGAAAGAAAAACATTTGCTCCTACCTGGGAAGAGACAAGAGGCTGATTATTCCATGTTTTGATTCACACTAGAGTATATTTATTAGGCCTGTTTGAACCTCATTGAATGCCCCTAGGGGACATCTCTGTGTTGTAAGAGTACACGGAATTCTTTACATAATGACCAAGTTACATAACCACATTTTACCACATTTTAGCATAACAGCTCTTGAAAAATTACATTGCTTTCTGGATGACTATTTTTGTGGGACTATGATGATATTTTCATACAAAAACACACCAATAAATATCTATAGGAAATGATACTTTGACATTATCATTTCAGGCAAGGACACACATAGCAATTTACTCTGCCTCGCGTTTCCTGGCCAGAGAGCATCCTGTGTCTGCTTTTGCACCGCGTGTGGATGAACCCATAGTGTTTAGCTCTGCTTGTGGGAACCCAGAGAGGGATGAAGAGGTAGTTCTTCTAAAACTGTGTGTGTCTGTGTGCAAAGTATATCATTTCCATATGTTTCTAAGCATTGAAAACATTTGTCTTTGCTCTAACTTTATTTTTAAGTGCGGTCTGAGTATAAGACAACCATAAACCATGTGAAGATGGACAATCATTGAAGAAATGGTGCAGAAAGAAGAATTTGCCTTCCAAAGAGTAAAACACCCCAGATCCCTCTCTCCGGCTCCCCACCTGTCATCATGTTCTTCTTCCCGTGGAGAAGACAATAAACCCTCATCAAACCACGGCACCGATGGCCTTCATGTTGCTAGTCACCACTTACAGTTGCTGTTTATGATGTCTGTGAGCTTCCTTCAGTCATCGATCTATGAAAATAGTTTAGGATGTTTCAAAATTTTTCCTGATAAAATGAATGGACTTATTTTTTCACTCAGAAGTGAGATTTTTCAGGAAGAAACAAGTGAACTGTTAGGGTATTTGGCGATCCATGAACAGCTGGAAAGGTGAGAGGCGAGTGCGGAGACTGACAGGTGTACCACCTTCACAGCCTGGTAGAGAAGTGGTCCCTGAGGTCGCATGGCACTAGTGTCCTGCAGAAGTTAACCAGTCTCTTAAGTAATGTAGCCTCTTACTCAGGACTTTCCTGTCCCTGCTGAGTGTTCCTGTTCCTCAGTGTTCTTGGAGTTGGTCTTCCTGGGGGTCCTCTCCCTACTAAGTTCCCAAGGCTCTGATACTTAATCATGCTTTATCGGGATGTGAATTTCACTGTTCACAGGCACAGTCTAAGCCTTCAGGAACAGTGGGGGTCCCCTTTCTGCCAAGACGGTGGATCCTGTTCCCCGCCCGGGGCCACCTGATGTGCTACACCCACACACAGTGAAAATGACACGTGGCCTCTCTGAGCTTTCTCTTTGGGGCCAGACTTATGGGGACAACCCCACTAACCTACTCGGGTTTCTTGTGTGGATTTGAAAGGCACGCTAGAGCTTCCTGCTGGAAACAGAAGTTGTGCTGTGACTACAGCCCCGTATCCAATGCTCTGGGAAGCGAAGCCTCTTTATTTTCTGTCACCACCCAGACTTTGCTGTGGTCACTGCTAGACTCTGAGTGTGAGCTCTGTCACAGCCCACTGGGAAGAAGAAACTTCATGCTGCCACATCAAGCTACCGCCTGTATTTAGCCTTTTAAAATAAAGAGGCCTCACTTCAAAGTATAAAATTCCATTTTAAAAGTAGCTAGAATTCCCTTTTCCATTCTGGGTGGATGAGGAGGTTCACTGGGAACCCCCTGGGAGAGGGACCCAGATCTAGTGGGGGAGTTCTTGGTTCAGGCTCTGGGGAGAGCCAAGATGGCTCCAACGGTCTGTCAGTGGATCAGTGTCCCCCAAGGGACTAGCTTTGGGGGCTGGAACTATCTGCCCATGACCTGTCAGTGTAACCCCAGACCTCTCTTGGTCCACTGTGCGTGCCAGTGCCACAGTGTCCCACTCCCCAGTGTGCCAGACTGTACTTTCCACAACAGACCACGTCAATATCTATCCCAGTCTGGATATACTTTGTTAAAGAAGAGCCCGTGATGCTCCTCCCCTGGGGGTGGGGAGCTGTAGGTCTCTACTAGCCTCGATGCACCTGTAACTGCCCCCACCCAGAAGCAAGTGGAGGAGGCTGGGTGACACAGAGGCTGAGCTGTAAACGGTGAGAAACTTTCCACCCGGTTCTTTCTCTCAGGACTATTGCCTTAGATGCCCTGAGCTGGGTATAAGAAGTCCAGCTCCTTTTATGCTGCCAGGCTGGAGAGACTTCATGGAGACTGGGGGAGATGCCCAAGGAGCCCACGATCCAGCCCCCAGCTGGCTTGGCACAAGGTGAACGGATGAGCTTTCAGATGAACCCAGTGATGGGCTGTCCTCACTAGGCTCTTCCAGGACTATAGCTCTGTGGGCAAAATAAGTTCAGTTGTGTTCTTAGATCATTCAGTTTGGAGGTAGTAACCCAACGAGCACACCTCTTGGTGGGCACACAGAGACTTCAGGGTGCCTGGAGCACTGTGTGCAGGGAGCTGGCCCAGGTGCTGGTCTCCCTAGGACATGCCTCCCCCCCGGAGTGCTCAGCAGCGCCCAGCGTCAGTAGCAAGTGGAGGCAGGGGTGGGGGTCCTGGGAAACACCTAGCCCCCCAGGTTGTGCCGTCAGAGACAGGCCTTGGTCCTGATGCTCCCAAATTCTGCCTGTTCTTCCTCAATATTTCTGATGCTTTTTGTGTCTAGGGTTGTGCCCCGGAAAGTGGCATGAAGGACACATTTGTCCTTCTCTTCCTCATTCCACATCACATTCTGGATTCCTCTATACCTGGAGAACAGACCAAATCTAATTCAGACTTAAAAGCTTTGGTTTTGATACATGAAGGTAGAATTTGAGCAGGAAGAACTTCTAACTTCAAAGCCTGGCTGATATTTTAAATTCACTGTCCTACCAGACAGTTAAAATTCTCCTTCTGTCAAGACGGAAGGTTGGCTTTGCTACTATCCCTGTTATCTGGTTTTCTTGCAAGTAATGAAACCCATGGTTCAAGAGGTTGGGAACCCACCTCCGGAAAGTAATATTTACAGGACATGAAAGTGTAATTAAAACTTTTGATAAAGCATAGATCAATCTACAATAGAACCTCTGTTTAAGTTGACACCTCAGGGACTGTAACAAACTGGTCAACATACAGAGGTAGTCAACATAAGGAACGAGGCCTACTGTGCTGATACGTACATGCGGTGCATGTCCAGTCTGTGAAAATTAGGTCAACTATGAAGGTTCTACTGTATAATTGTTCTTGGACAGCTGGTAACTGTTTTGTTTTTTTTACTCAGTACAGAAGCACTGCGAGGCCCACCAAGCCAGGAAGGGTGCCTAATGTGGCAGCAGAAATTTGAATCCTGGTGTTCAAGGAGTGATAGGTCTCTAGAGGGGCTGCCTGGACAGCCAAGCAACATTGTCACAGCCCTCAGGCAGGACTCAGGACTCCAAGACATGGTATAGTCTCTGATCCTCAGGGTGGACACCCTTGACGCTGCCCTTCCTCTCAGTGCAGAAAGGGCCGTCACAGTCTCTGCTACTTCTTTTCCTGTCTGGGTTGGGACTGGATATGACAAGGCCTCCGTCATCAGACCCAACAATGAACTCTCCAGTTTCTGCCAAATTGTTGCTTTGTGACCTCTGACCTCTGGTCATTGACAAACTCCCTCATGCTCCTAGGTCCTCCCAGGGTTGACCTTTTGGCCTTACGGGGCCTCAGCTGCCCTCTGAGAGCACAGCTTCCTGCAGCCTCCTCACGGTGAACTGGTCTCCCCACCTGCCCTGCTTCACAAGGGGAAATGGGGTTCTGTTTAGTTTTTCTTTAATTCCACCCCCACAACCGACCCAACCCTCAAACAATACTGCTTTCTGATCTAGTTCACTGGGCCCTTCAGCTCCTGCCCTATGTCTACCCCACTGTCCTCCTGGATGCTCCCTGAACATTCCTGTCCCTTGAGCATTGATATTTGTAGGCAGCAAACACACATCTCCTTTCTCCTCCACCCCCTGGTTGCCAAGACAGTCACCTCCTCTTGGCTGGAGCCGCGGACAGCTGTGTCCACACATCCTATGGGGGGCGGGCTGTGGCCTCAGGGAAGCCAGCATGGTAGAGTGCAGGGAGCATGGCAGAGTGGGGTAAGAGGCAGCTCTGCCTACCTAGTGTGTGGGGTCTGGGCGAGATTGGGTGGACAGAGTGGCCGAGGGTGTGTGTCACAGGAGAGCCGTCAGCAAATCAGTGGGCACACCTAGCTTCTTTGTGGGAACTGAATTATAGAAAGACAAAAATGGGCGCATGCAGGACTAGTTAGGAGTTTTTAGAGAGTAGTTCCCACAAAAGCTGAAGGAGGCTGAGAAGACACGAGCCGCACCACACAGGCCACGCGACCACGCAGGCCACGCGACCACGCAGGCTTCTCTGCTTGTCTGTGCCCTCACAGCTACTCCCAGGGAGCACTGTGGGTTCCATTTTCTCCCACCTTTATGCAGCTGTCATTAGCTAATAATAAACTTGTATGTCTGCGGTGTACACGAGGTTAGACATGTGTCCCCTGTAAGGTGATTACACCAACTCACTCTCCACAGCCAGTCCTGCTCCAGGTGCCTGGGGCTCTCCAGTCCCAGGGGTCATGTCAAGGGCATCAGATCTCTCTGAGTGCAGGAGACAGGGACTGAGGGCTTCCCAGATCTGACCCCCCTCACTCTACTGTTTGGCTGCCTCTCACATCTCCTCTGTGCAGTGACCTCCTCATCACCCCAAACAGCTGCCGACAAAGTGGCTGCCCTGGTTTAGCTCGGCCTGGCAGACTCGCAGGAGGCAAAGGCCCATTAGGAACCACTTAGGAAAATGTCCATGTGCCAGCTTGGGGGTGGGGTAGGAGATATTTTATATTTAGCTTTTTCTCCTGCCATTACAGGCACTGTCCCTAATCATATGCAGTGGGGTCTGTGGATTGCCTGAAAACAGCTCCACGGAACTCACTGCAGAGCACAGGCTCAGACAGAGAGGACCTCCGCTTCCCAGAATACGCATCCCCTAGGAACCTGAGTCCCTACACACAGTAGGGGGCTGCATGTCTCCAGGACAAGACGGTGGGGAGATATGACCAGGCCACTGACATTTCTTCCTTGGGGGCATTTGTTTAGCTCCAGGCTATCACACAGGCTATAGGACCAGGCAAAATTTTTACAACAGAAAAGATTTCTTGCCAGCTCTCTTATTCATAGGTTAAGTGAAGGGTGGGGTAGCCCAAACCTCACATTTGGAACCCAGTGGTTGCTACAGGCTTTGATCATCCAAGGAATTTTTGAAGATACACATGAGGAATTTAAAAAGTTAATCTAGTGGCAAATAAAAAAATAAAATAGTGTAGTAGTCTTCTGACAGGTGGCAGAGAGTATGTATTACAAGCGACACATCACGTACAAGTTATACTCAGAACAAAATTATTACTATAGACGCAGAGCTACACAGTGAAGTCCAGGCAGAGACGGTACCCTGGAATCCACTCTGTGAGGTGTGTCTCTCTGCACAGTCCTTGCTCCCACAGTCACTGCTCCTTGCAGTGTTTACTGCAATCAAAAGCATGTTCAGGTAGAAGAAATGTTTTTCTGTCCTGGCTCAAAGGTTCCCAGTCAGCTGACACTTGGATAAGCCATGTCATCAACCAGGCCCTCAGCCTCCTCCTTCATAGACCGGGCGAGGGCATAGTTTCTACCCTTGGGCTGTGATGAGGATGTCACTAGGTCAGCATGAGCTGAGCAAAACACAGATGCAAGCACAGGGCATGAGAGCTTTATGATGTGACACCTTGACGTAGCTAAAATATAGTTCCAGAATTCCCTTCCTAGCATGTTTCTGATGAGGACAGGTTACAAGGGGTATTCCCTGATGAGAACAGGAGGACCCTAGGAGGTAGACGTGTGCAGGCTGCTCCCAGTCATTCACCCACCTGTGAACCCAGGTGCTGCTAGGAAAGGGCTCTGCAAATGTGATTAAAATCCCCAGTCACCTGACAGTGGACCAGGCTGAAGTGACCCTATCCTGGGGCCTGACTTAATCAGCTGGGAAGTCCTTAAAAGAGTGCCGGCCTCCCTGGTCTGAAAACTCTGAAGAGCTGGGGCTGAGATTGCCCTTTCCTCCTTCCAGATTTTCCCTGCTGACTGCAGCCTGGGGACAGCACGTTCAGCTCACTCGTGTGGGATCCAGATCGCTAGGGATAGGGCTCTCCTGCTGCCTGCCATGGGGCCTCAGTCCTGCCCCATGACTGCATATGCCAACTTTTGTAATAAATCCTAAGCCGTGTTAGTAGTAAGTCCCTTGATGTAACATTAAGTTCCTTTACTTTTGACCACACGCATAGACATAAACGTGTACACGTGTACACCCCACTGGTTCCACCTTTCCAGTCGAACACTGTTGGACACTCCCAGCAAAAAGCGCCAACGTGTGAGGTGCGCTTTCTTCTGGTGGTCTGTAGTTATCTCCCTCCCTGTGCCCAGCCCAACTGCAGCCTCCTGTGAAAAGGACTCTCTGGCCTTGAGATTCCCATCCCGTGTAAGTTTCCATCTCGTGACTCTAGAGACTTACATAAAATCCAGGTTCCGCTCTTTGTTAGCTGTCTGATGTCGGCGATCTTGGCCGCCTCTCTGATGGAGATGATGGAGCTGACGTAACAGTGTCGTGAGCACTGCATGTAAAATGCAGCAAGGTGTACAGACGGAGGAAGCTCTTTGAGCAGGTATAGGGGCCGTGGCTGGTTTGGAGTCCCTGAGCACAATGGTGCTGGTGGAGCCAACGTTTAGTTAGTAAATGTTTAATGCTCTATTTTGACTTCCCTGGATTAGATGAAAATATCACCTTTAGCATCTTTGCAGCTACACTGTATGTTTCCAAAGGGCAGGGTCAAATTTATGATGAGAAAGGAATAGAACCACAGTCACTAACGGAGTCTCAAAGCCAAAATGCTCATAGAGTTAAACAGCATCCAGCCCGTAATGCGGGGTCAACAGCAGCTGAAGGAGCAGAACAGACCACGGAGAAGCTCTTGCGTTCATGGCCAACAGGCACAGTAGCTGGTTGACCCATTTCTGCTGATCACGTCAGCCGTGCGCTCATGGTTTGGTTCACTGTCACACTCTGCTTGTAACCTCTCTGTGAAGCCTAAACTGTGCTTGTCCAGAAAAGAGAGAATGCATAAGAACATAGGCCATAAATAACAGATTTCATATTCAAATTTGACTTTATTTCTTCTCTCCCTCAAATGTAGAACACAGCCAGCCCCTTTGGGGAAGAGATGTGTTATCTTCCACCACAAAGTTCCAGATTTCTCTGTTACAATTTATGATGTAGGCAAATTCTCTGGCAAATTTTATTCAGCACAAACAGAGGTGATTTATTTCAGGATTATTAGAATTATACAAAGCCAAATCAGTACTTTTGAATAAATTGTTCTATCTCATTCTAAGAATGAAGAGACAGAAGACTGGTACTTTAACAAATTTTTTAAAAATCCTCAGAAATGGTAAAATAAGTTCCAATGAAAAGCTCTCTGGTAGGTCAAATCTTCCTGGAAGCCTGGAGGAGGTTTACTGAAAAATATTTCACAAATTGTTATTTGTACTTTAGAAGTTAAGGCAATAAATGAAATGGCAAATAATTCTTTGTTACTATGGTACTTTGTTAATAGATTTTAAGTGTTTTTCTAATGTCACATCGCATTAGTAAATTTTTGTTAACAAATTATCAAGCCAAATACTTTAAAACCTTCCAAGTGCCTGCCCCTTCCAAACTATGTCACTTCCCCCCCTTTTTACTCAGATTTCTGTTATTTAGATGATTAAGTTGAACAAAGAGCTTGATATTTAGTTGATTTTTTTGTTTGTTTGTTTTGAGACAGAGTTTCACTTTGTGACCCTCCATAGAGTGACATGATGCCATGGTGTCACAGCTCACAGTGATCTCAAACTCTTGGGCACAAGCAATCCTCGTGTCTCAGCCTCCCAGGTAGCTGAGACTACAGGCGCCCTGCCCAATGCCCAGCTAGTTTTTCAGAGGCCAGGTCTCACTCTTCCTCAGGCTGGTCTTGAACTCCTCAGCTCAAGCAATCTACCTGCCTCGGCTTCCTAGATTGCTAGGATTACAGGCGTGATTCCCCGTGCCTGGCCAAAGAGCTTGCTATTGGGTTAACACCTTCAAACTTTCGGATAGAAGAGTACCGTTTCTATCAGAAATTATTTGACATCCCCAGCACCTCTCCCCCATCAGGCATGTGCTGAATGCGACACTTTTTTATATGTGGTGCCAGGGCTATTTTGATTAAATGAGTCAAATGAGTTACAACGAGCAAGGAGTTCCTTTCACCTCTGCTGCCCCCTTCAGTCTTCCAGAAACAATCCTGGTGCATCCCCTGGTGTCTGCCTGTCTTATTTCACTGTTTCTTACCTTTGGAGACTTTATCCTCTGGTTTCCTGATGTTAAAGATGGAGGTTTACTTACTTACTCTTACTTACACCGTTCCTCCCCCCGGCACCTCTGAAACACACCCTGCCATTGCCCCACTTTCCCAACTCTAGAGCTAAAGGAGTGGATGGTTGTAGGGAGTGGGGGGGCCTTCGCCTGTGGGAGCAGGACAGGACCTACGCTCCTCGCAGACCTTCCAGCCCTGCCGCAATCACTCCTGCCTATTCCATCACGTATTCTAGACATTTCATGTCAATGTAGGATGATAAAATGAATTCTGGTTCTGTGTCATCAAACAAAATTCACAACCAACAGGGCTCAATTTTGTCCAGCAGGCAGAGCTTCAGCACATCAAAACTGTCCCCGCCACCCAGGACAGCAAGGCTGCAGTGGGAAAGGAAAATGGGCCCTGATCCTTCCCATTTCTCTCCTCTTTCTGCCCCCTCCTCCCAATTAGAAGGAATTACAGGTCCCCTGGGGATTCAATGATAATTAATCCTTTCAAAAGGGTTAATTGATGTCCAAGGGTCTCTGGATGGACTGCCATCGCCTGGAACTGGGTAGCTGCTCTGTGGGCTTGGCAAGTCTCTGTCTCTCTCTCTCCTTCGAGGTGACTTCTTAATGGATTTCCCCCTTGAAAGCAACTGATGCAGCCCTTTGACCTGGAGGATTATCCTTCTCCTGACAGGTGCTCACAGCTTCTTCCACCTCCATGAACTGCCTGTCTCTCTTGCTAACATAATCGTTCCCTTGGGTGAGTCCTTCCTGAAATCACCATTACACTGTCTTGTTTTTGAGGAGCCCACATCTTATCCATGGGAAATACACACTATGTAGAGAAGATGTGTTTCACACAGAGAAATTAGATATTCCTTAAAAGTGGGTAGGATGTTCTTTCGGTGTTGTATGAGGCTCAGCCCCTACAAGGATTATTTAATCACTTGAGGGAATGTTCTCTGGCTTACTTAATGTTTGTTACTTTTTAAAGGTCTCAGATTTAGTAAATCTGCATATAAACTCATAGTTTTTTTTGTTTGTTTTTTTTTTTGTCCCGCAGATATAAACGACTTCTATCTGGCAGAAAAGATAACCCTAATGTTTGGAGTTAATTGCCCCTTTGACCACTGATCAGGGCTGTGGTCTGCCCAGGATCTGAACCCCAAGTTCATGTCTCCCACCTTCTCTATACATTCAGCTCCTCAAATATTCCTTATGTCAACTTGACCGTCTTACTGCTTACCTCATGGATTCGTGAGTTGAATTAAGTATTTCATATGTGTTCATCTGCATGTTTGTGTAGGAGACATGCTTTGGACTTTTTAAAAATTATGCTCTATCACCTGCATCCACGTTGGCTCATATTTCATTGTGGGGCTGAGGGGAGACTTCACCTTTGTCCTGGAAGGTTCATTCAAAGTTCAACTCATGATAAAGCAGATCAATAAGAGAAAGAGATTTATTTACTGTGTGCATGGGGAGAATCACTGAGTGATTACGCAGGATCACAAAATGGGGCCCAGAAATTTATATGTCTTCATTTTAGAGGGGGGGAGATGAGGGGTGAGGAATCTAAGTAATTCTGTTTAGAGGCAATGAATGGTTGCAAGGGAAGATGAATAGATACTTGGGAGAATGGATGGATGGGAGAAACAGATTGACTTATAAATGATTCTCTCTGGAAATTAAACTAACCTAAGAGATAGGTATATTTAAAATGATTTGGTCCAGGTCTACTTGCATTCTCATTTTTCTTTCCTAGAATACATTGAGATAACAGGAAGAGGAAGAGAAGTCAATTATGCCTTTTGATGGCTCTGGTATTTTATGAAGAAAGAGGGAGACCCCCTTCTGAGGCCTATTGACCTTGAAGTGTCTTTAATTCAAAATACTTTTTATACCAAGGAGTCATATTTGGGGGTAAAATATCCTGAGTTCCTTTGCCATATAAATTTACTTCTCTCTTCCCTGTTCAAAACCAATAAATTTCCACAGCTTCTCACCCTGAAATCTTCTCAACTGTGAGCTCAACATTAGCCTTTATCTCCAGTTAGATTTAAGGGAGTCACTCAGATCTCTCCCAAAAACCTCTAGGCCGAGCCCAGTGGAAGTCACAGCCTCCTTCCTCTCTGTGTCCTCCACAATCATCTCCAGAAAGTTACCGCTGCATGACCCTTTTATGCCTTAGAAGTAAGATTCTAAGTTAGCATCACATGATATGTATGTTGGGTGTTAGGTAAATATTCGGGGTTTATAGAACAAAGACTTTGTAAATGTTATTCACAGCTGAGCTGAGTAACTAATAGTCTATACACAGTTACGTTGAGCTATTGTCTTTTGGAGTTGCTGTTGGGAAGTCCCCATCATCCAAATTCTCAGAACATTATCTATGTGATCACTTTTTCATTTTTTCATCTTCCTATTCTCTGGAAGATTTTATGACCTAATCATTGTTGTTAACATTCTGAACTTTTCACCGGGTGCTTTGTACGGAACATCTTTTAACTTTCTGTTCTTCAAAATTGTATGCTCCTATTGTTAACCGTTTTCTTTAATGTTTGTTTTTCAATTTTCTTTTTTTGTTCTTTTTGCATTCTGAAACACTGATCGCTTCATTGGACCCTTTAGAAGAATGACCTAATATTATTACCTTCTCACATTTCCCATATCTGTTCCTTTTAGGCCTGATTTCTGGTATATCTCCTTTAGTTGCTGATTGATCATTCCATTAGAGATTTTTTTTTTAACTTCTGTGCTTTAAAGATTAATTTTTAGTCTTTGAGGGTTTCTTTTTATGGCCACGTGTTCTTTCTTCGTGATCTCAATCTGTTCTTATTGCTTTGAAGATTATTAATTATAGTTTTAAAAATAATTTTGTTCTGTATCATGCACAGTTTATTTTCCCCGAGTTCCTCCACGCTAGTACTTTAGACTGGTCTGTCTTCCTCAAATGTCGCTTACCTTCCTGTTCAAGTGGAGGCCTCTGGCCTCACAGCTGGAGTCAGCTTTCTGCACGGTTCCCTCAGCAAGTCCTGTCTGTTAGGTAGGACCGGAGCCCAGCTGCCCTCTGGTTTCCAACCTCTAGACACCTACTGGGGGGAAAGGGAGGGGTTCAAGAGGTCTCCTCTTCCGTTTTTTTTTTTTTTTTGGCCATTTTGGCCAGGGCCTGGTTCCTTGAGCCACAGACGCAGCCCACTCCCTCCTGTTTTTTTGCCTTTGTGAGTATTGTGCAAACCCGCTTACTTTGTCTAATCAGATTTAGATACAAGTCTAATCTGTCCTGTTCAACAGACATGGCATCTATGCACTCTTCTGTCTCCACAGCAATAGTCTTGTTACTTCTGTGAAATTTAGATTCTTTGTATTCTCAATCCAAAACAGCAAACCCAACAGAGATTCATGTCAGAATTACAACGTTAACTGTAAAAACTACCCTAAGTAATAAAGCTTCACGACCCTTCTACTATGTCCATTTTGTATTAAAATGACAGAAAGTAGACTCTAATTCTGAAACATTTTTGTTTTCACATCACATCCAGCCTGGTTTGTTTGGGAGCAACTTTATTGGCAGACCACCAACCACGCCATTCAGTCGCAAGTCTTCTTGGAACTGGGTTTTGTTCCCCTTTAAAAAGGCGTCAGTCTTTCCGCAGCACCCATACAGGCAGCACTGCCCCCAAACCTCAGCTGCCTTAAAGCCCCACACGGCCCTGTCACTTGCTAAGACGCAGAGCCCCAAGGATCCTGTTTGTTTCCTTCCCGAGTCTTTTTAAAATTCCTAATTCATCCAAGGACCAAGCGACCTGCTTCCTCTTCCACACCTGCCGGCGAGATTCAGCGTTTTTCTGTACCTTCTGCTCCATCTGCCAGTCAGATGGGTCTTCTTCCTTTGCCTTGGGCTCTGGGATGTTCTCCCACCAACTCCTCCACAAAAGCTGCTTCCTGTTCCCCAGTAAAGGCAGCTTCTCTAGCTCCTTTTCACTTCAATTCCTTCTACACCCTACTTAGCTGCGTGCGGGGAAGTGCTGAGACTGAACCTCCACACATTCTCGTGTCTGCGGAGTGTGTTACGCCCATCCCCAAATGTGCCGGAGATCATCATCCCAGAGAAAGGCTCTAAGAAAAACTTCTCTAAACCAGCCACTTAAGGGGTTCAGATGTCAGTCCCTCACTGCAGATGATCATGACAAGTCTTATAACAAGCTGTCAGGTGACCGTTTACCTGCTTCAGTGTCAAATCAGCCAGAAGGAAGCAGCAGGTGGCTCACAGGACATCCACTGCCCAGCACCAGGCGCCTGACCGGCTGCCAGAAGGGAAGGACCACTATTGTGTTCCTTCTCGTAGACTAACGCAGGCTCTTTCCCACGCTGAAATAAGGTGAATTAACATAGTCACAGAGAAAGGGAACCTCAGGTAATAATGTAGTAGGAGAAACAGAGTAGTATTTTTCTTTTTAGGAAATATATGCTTTGTAAAATCAACATAGTTAAAAGCATAGAAAAAATTTAATAGCATCAGGAAAATGTTGCCTTTAGCCAGATTCTAGCTCTGCCATACACACAAGACCCATCTGGCAAATAGAAAAACTCCCACAATTTGTTCTCTTGCTCCATGGGGAATACAGGCTACATTAACAGGATGGTGTACACGCTTATGTATTTTAATATGTGTACAGGCTCTAAGATAAGGAAAGGTCATGATCCTTCAACTAGCAAGCTCACTCAGCTCTTAATGAAATTATCTATCATAGTTTAAGATTAGAATTAAAAATGAGCCCCCAAATTTAAGGAAATGCAATGAAGCTTATCAGCTGTAATTTTAATGCAGGCTCTAAGAAGTTGTGTGACTGACTTAAGCGTTCATTATTTTTTTAGTGATAAAACAAAGGCAGATGTCCCTTGTCTTTTGGGTGCAACCACTGTCTCTACATCCTGAGCAGGTGGCATTGGACCATGGGTGTTAGACACGGTACAGTGTTGACATACCTGTTGGGCCTCCCATGACGGAGGCTGGTGCAGCCATTGGAGAATGCGGGCAGTTTTCCCAGCTGCCAGGGCCAGGGGAGCATTCTTGGATTGTGGCAGAGGAAGCTCACAGAGATCAGAAGCCAATGAAAACATCTGCTGGAGATAAGAAAGTGTGGAACTGAGCAGATAGGCAGAGGCCACTCTGAAATGAAGGTGAAAAGTCCCCGTTCAAGCAGCAGCCGAGGAACTCAGGTGTGATCTTGCTTGTTTGGAGGCCAGCAGTGTGGCACAACCTTGCTGAGTTTTCCGTGGGCCTTCTGGCCCAGCTGGGCCCTTTTCTTACCCTGAGTACTTGATCCTTCCCTGTTAGACTCTAAACTCCTGGCAGCTAGGGGCTGGTTTTTCATTTTGATATGAGCTGGTGAGTAGCAGCAGCTCAGAAATTCCCTGTAACGTTGAAGGGCAGCCCTGTTGGCTTTTGCTCTGGGCTCCATCTGCCAATTATAATCATGACTTGGTGACAAAAGTGAACTCGGCATCGGGATCCTTGATGTAGGCAGAGGCAAGGGAGTGTGTTTGAGGTCAGAAGGCAGGCGGGCAGGCAGTGGGGAGAGTGAGGCACTGAGTTCCAAGCTCACTAAACAAAGCAGGGCCAGATCAGAGGGCAGCGCAGCATCTGGACCCGACAAACCTCACGTCAGCAGGGCCCTGGCCACCTGCCCATTCGGCTTTGCCGCAGGTCCCTGCTATTTTTATGACTCTGTCATAAAAAAAGTGAATGTCAACTCAAAAGATAAAATAATAATATGCATAAAACAGGTTTCCAGTGATCTGCATTAATCCAAGCGTGACTGTCACAGAAGGTTTCAGAACATTCAATGCAAAAGTCCTAGATACAGATTCAACAACTGGATATTGTTTTATTTAATCCATTGCCATATTTAAAGCTGGGCAAGGAATGCATTAAAATTAGAATCAATCTCAACAAGAAAAGAATAGAATGACCCTGAAAATCCCTGCTTAACCTTTTTTTATAGTTTCCATCAACAAATGACAGTTTTCGTTATCCCGGAAAGTATAGTAGAATCTGTCAGTGACCTGCTACTCACACACTTTGCAAGCACAAACCTGAATCTGAAGAGCCAAGAAAACGTAAACCTATAAAATCGATTTGGGAATAAATTATAGCATTTTCAACCTGATTAAAATGTACTTCTATGAAGTGTTTTTTAATCGAAGAGCAGCTTTATGTTTTCTTTTATGATTTATAAATTTTCCATATAATTTCAAAGAAAAATTCTCTTATAATCTTAGAGAAACTTAGAGGTGAAAAAAAATCTGAAGTGTATAAACTGGGAGGCGGAGCATGATGGAGGACTGGAAAGACCTTAGCTCAGCTCTCCTGGAACAACACGTGAGAGTGAGTGGGCTAGACCATTCCCGGTGTGAAATATTGGTGCAGAGTGGTAGTTTAGGGTGTGTGGCGAGGTGGTGGTTTGCTGCACCTGGAGTGTATTTGGAGCTGTAGAGACTTCCAGGAAAGGTTCCGCCCACCAGGAGGATTGCAGTTCCCAGTTTGTGGGGAAACTAGGTATTGTGTGGAAAAGATTGGTGAAGTGTGGACTCCTGAGCGGAATTAGGTGGCCAGAGTGCGTTGCCGTCTGGTGTGGCACCACCGTGGTTAGGCAGTGGGACAGACACTCAGATGGGAAAGATCCTGGACAGGAAGAGGCCATTGTTTTGGAATTTGGGAGGTGGTGGTCGCCGCAGGCATCTTTCTGCGCCTACGAGGTGCAGCGATTTGAGTCTCACCTGCAGACAGTTGTCCTACACTCAGAACTGGCCCAGGACATCCTGCACTTCATGGGAACTGTTGCAGGGAGAATTTGGGAAACTTGACTGTGAAGATTTTTTGAGATTGGTGGAATCAGCAATTCATCAGGGTCTAGGCGCCAAATGGGCAATCAGGCAAACACCAAGAACCTTTAAGCCACGAGACAGGTATAAGCCTGGGAACCTCTCACAGTGCCACCTGGTTTCCAGAAAGTATATTGCAACATAAATATACTCCTACTAAAGTTGATCCCTACAGTATATATATAGTTGTATGTTTGTATGTGTGTGTATATGTATATATATATGTATGTATGTATGTATGTATATAACTTTGTTGCCTTTTTTTCTCTCTTTGCTTGTTATTTTTGCTTTTTTCCCCTGCTCCCCTCCCCCCTTTTTTGGACAGAGTCTCACTATGTCACCCTTGGTGGAGTGCTGTGGCATTGCAGCTCACAGCAACCTCTAACTCTCTTGGGCTGAGTGGTTCTCTTGCCTTAGCTTCCCAGGTGTCTGGGGCTGTAGGTGCCCGCCACAGTACCAGGCTGTTTTTTGGTTGTTGTTGCCATTGTTTGGTAGGCCTTGGGCCAGGTATGAGCCTGCCAGCTCTGGTGTCTGGCTGCTGGGCTACAGGCACTGAAACCTCCCCTTTCTTTATGGTTGCTGAGAGTGCTTACATCAGGCTGTTTGAATTTTTGTGTGTGTGTGTTAGTTTTTGTTTGTTTGTGTGTCTGTTTTTTTTGGTTTGTTTGTTTTGTTTCAATGTGCCTTGTGTTCTGCTAAAACCTTGGGTTAGCTATTTTCCCTAACTCCAATTTTTACATTCAACAAGAGCAAAGGGAAGTGGATGGTGATAGCCAACTGAAGCCAGCTTTCAACAGAAGCTTTTATCCAAAGGGAGAGATGACAGTGAGAAAGTACCCAACAAAGCTGAAGAGTGGGAGCCGAGCTTAGAGAAGAGATTGATAACTGCATATCTTCTCTGCTAAGGCAAGCTGCAACTCCAAGGAAACAAATTTCAAGTACAGAACCCATTCCAAAGACGATGTGTGCCCATCCCCTCCCTCAAGAGAGTTGCTTGCTTGCTTGTTGTGAGATTTCTACTAGTGAGCAGTGAACTGAGCTGCTCTACTCTCATACCACGGGAGCGAGTAGCTGGAAGCTGGGAATCCTTCTCCAGAGAGTCTCTGCTGTGAGCCTGGGTATTCTCCTATCTGGCATGAAGGTTAAACAAATATTTTCCCTGTCACTTTGAACTCCCAGTCCACCCTTCCCCCTGGCCTGGCAGTCTAGAAGCCCAATACCTGCAGAGACCAGAATGTACCCGGTTCTTTGTTAAGACTGGGCATTGCATGGTCTGAGGTAGCGCAGCTACACTGTAACTGTGCAACTGGTAACAGTGCAAAAAGGCACAGGGGGAAGGTGGCTGGCTTGGCTCTGAGAAAGAGCAACTCAGCAGTGGGCAGAGGCTTGGGTCTCCATACAATGGGGGAAGGCTCAGGAACTGCTGAGGCATGGGAACCTGAGTGGAGACGTCTCCCACCTAGTAGAAGCATTAATAGAGTGATCCCACTGAGGTCAAATTTCAGAGAGATGCCTCCCCAATTCTGTGGACTGCCAGAGGGAGCTAGATCTCACATTGCAGGGATACCAGAGGAGCAGAGTGGCTGGGGCAGAGGCATGGTCTCTGAGGGCAAAAAACATTTGCTGTTTGGTTAACCTCTGGTTTGGAGTGAGCTCAGGTGGAACACCCCCAGTTTCCATTGAGCATCCGAGGTAATCAGACTTCAACTCCCTAAGCCAGCTGGTGGCAGAGTGTGGTTGCTTGGCTGATGAGGCATTGACATCCCTCTGAGTCTGGCAGGCCCAAATATCTGGCACATTTGGTCATTGGAGGAAACTGGGCCACAACCTGTGAGGCTACCAATGCCTAGGTGTGATGGAGGTGCAAGGTGAGGAAGGAGGCACTGGTCCCCCTGGACTACTTTGCTAGGTGGGCCTTTCTGACTCCACAGAGCACCAGCATGAGTTACACTTGAGCTTCCATGGGACCCCTGCTGCCTAGATGCTGAAGACCTTTTGAACTCTCCCACCTGATGGGTGTCCGTGTGAACCGGGACAATTGGTTTGGAACTCTTGACCGGGATGATCACCCAGGGACCCACCAAGGTTGTACCATGGTTGTGTTATTGTGAGAATGTGGGGTTCTCTTCTTCCAGTTGTCACCTGTGTGTGTGTGGGGGGGGTGTCTTAGCTGCTTATATATCTCCACAGCTGAGATTTCAGCCCAAAGCCACTGATTCACTAGGATTGGACAGAGCCCAGCCAAATACAGGTCAGAACCATCTAGCCCACAACACCAAGCAGGTCCCCAGAGTTTCAGGCTGTAATACTGAATGGGAACTTTCTAAAACTCTAGGGTAAAAGCCACAGTCACCCAGTTCCTTGGTAAAGGGCTGGTAATTACAATTCCAGGAGCCCTCAATTCAATTTCACCTTACCAGCTTCTCTAGCCAAATAGTGAAAAATAATCATGGGGCAGAATCAGCAGAAAAACTCAGGCAACATGAATAATCAGGGTAGATAAACTCCCTAAACAAATGACAAAGGAGACACAACAAAAGATTCCATTCATAAACAAATGGCTGAAATGTCAGAAATTGAATTCAGAATTTGGATTGCAAATAAGATTAACAGAATGGAGGTAAAATTAGAATTATAAATTTAAGGAGTAATTCAGAATTTCTCTCAAGAATTCAATTAATTCAAAGACAAAAATCACCAAAGATTTTGACACATTGAGGCAAAAATTTACAGCCCTGAAAGAGCTGAGAAATATAGTAGAATCTCTCAGTAACAGAATGGAGCAGAAGAAAAGATCTCTGACATTGTAGATGAAGCTTTTGAATGCTCTCAAATGTTCACAGAGGAAGAGGAGAGCCAAAACAGATCATTCCCTGAGGGAACTGTGGGACCATGCCAAAAGAGCAAATACTCACCTTATAGGAATCCCTGAAGGAGAAGAAGATGGTTCGAAAGGCACAGATACTTTACTCCAAGAGATAATTGAGGAGAACTTCCCAAGCATGGCAAGAAATACTGAAATTCAGATAATAGACAGTTTTGGAACTCCAGCATGTGGGATGGCACCTGTGGCTCAAAGGAGTAGGGTGTTGGCCCTATATGCTGGAGGTGGTGGGTTCAAACCCTGGCCAAAAAAAACCTGCCCCCCCCCAAAAAAGAACTCCAGCATGACTCACCCCAAATAAAGTTAATGTGAAGGAGAAAATTCTGCAAGCAGCCAGACGTAAGAAAATTGTAACCTACAAGGAGAGAAATATTAGAATGATTGCAGATCTCTTTGCTGAAACTTTTCAAGCTAGAAGAGGATGGTCATTGACCTTTAACCTCCTAAAACAAAATAACTTTCAACCCAAGATCCTGTATCCAGCTAAACTGAATTTCATTTATGATGGAAAAATTAAATACTTTAATGACTTTCACATGTTGAAGAAATTTGCAATAACTAAACCAGCTCTCTAGGATATTCTCAGACCCATCCTCCACAATGACAAGACAATGATCTACCACCAAAGTAAACGCACTCAGATACTTTGATCAAACTCCAACTTTTACAGTGGCAAAAGGATTAAAAATGTCCACTGGACTTTTGAAAAACTCAATACCCAAATACTACCAGACTTATCAATACCATCAATTAATGTGAATGGCTTAAATTGTCCACTAAAGAGGCAGAGGTTGGCTCACTGGATACAAAAACTCAGGCCAGATGTCTGCTGCATACAAGAATTTCATCTTATCTTAAAATATAAATATAGACTCAAGGTGAAGGAATGATCATCTATAATTCAGGCAAATGGAAATCAGAAAAAAGCAAGTGTTGCAATTTTATTCACAGATATGATAGGTTTTAAGCCAACAAAAGTAAGGAAAGAAAAGGATGGTCACCTTGTATTTGTTAAGGGTAACACTCAACATGATGAGATTTCAATTGTTAACATTTATGCACCCAACCAGAATGCACCTCAATTTATAAGAGAGACTTCAACAGATATGAGCAACTTGATTTCCTCCAATACCATAATAGTCAGAGATTTTAACATCCCTTTAGTAGTGTTGGATAGATCCTCCAATAAGAAACTAAGAAAATAAATTTTGGACTTAAACTTCACCATAAAACAATTGAATTTAACAGACATCTACAGAACATTTCATCCTAGCAAAATTGAATGCACATTCTTCTCATCAGCCCATGGAACATCCTTCAAAATTGATCACATCTTAGGTCACAAGTCTAACCTCAGCAAATTTAAAAGTACACAAATTATTCCTTGTATTTTCTCAGATCATCATGAAATAAAAGTTGAACTCACCAATATCAGGTATCTGCATACTCATACAAAGTCATGGAAACTAAATAACCTCATGCTGAATGATAGCTGAGAGAGAGCTTAAGAAGGAAATTACCAATTTTTTGGAACAAAACAATAATGAAGACATGAATTTTCAGAACTTCTGGGATTGCAAAGGCAGTCCTAAGAAGGAAGTTTATAGCATTGCAAGCCTTCCTCAAGAGAACAGAAAGAGAAGAAGTCAATAACTTAATGGAACATCTTAAGCAACTGGAAAAGAAAGAACATTACAACCCCAAGCCCTGCAGAAGAAAAGAAATAACTAAAATTAGAGCAGAATTAAATAACTAAAATTAGAGCAGAATTAAACAAAAGAATTATTCAAAAGATTAGTGAATCAAAAAGTTGTTTTTTAAAAAAATTCTACAAAATTGGTAGACCTTTGGCCAACCTAACCAAATATAGAAAAGTAAAGTCCCTAATATCATCAATCAGAAATGACAAAGGCGAAATAACAACAGACACCTCAGAAATTCAAAGAATCCTTAATGAATACTACAAAAAACTTTATTCTCAGAAATATGAAAATCTGAAAGAAATTTGCCAATACTTGCAAGCACGCTAACTTCCTAGACTTAATCAGAAAGCACTGGAAATGCTGAACAGACCTACATTAAGTACTGAAATAGAATCAACTATACACAATCTCCCAAAGAAGAAGAGTCCAGGACCAGATGGCTTCACGTCAGAATTCTACCAAACCTTTAAAGAGGAACTAGTACCTATATTACTTAACCTTTTCCAAAATATCAAAAAAGAAGGACTACTTCCCAACACATACTATGAAGCAAATATCACCCTGATCCCCAAACCAGGAAAAGACCCAACAAGAAAAGAAAGTTATAGATCAATATCTTTAATGAACATAGATGCAAAAAATATTCAATAAGATCCTAGCAAGCAGAATCCAGCAACACATCAAACAAATTATACACCATGACCAAGTGGATTTTATCCCAGGGTCCAAGGTTGGTTCAATATATGTAAATCTATAAATATAATTCATCACATAAACAAACTAAAAAACAAAGACCATATGATTATCTCAATAGATGCAGAAAAAGCTTTGACAATATCCAGCAACCTTTCATGATCAGAACACTTAAGAAAATAGGTATAGTTTCCCCCTCTCCTCCCTGTCTCAGGGGAGACCAGACAGAGAAGGAGGGAGGGGGTATGAGCAAGTTAAAAAAAAAAAAAAGGAAAGAAAATTGTGACTAATTCTCACATAAATTGGAATTAATTTTGACCAAAGTATATTACTTAAACATTAAGTTTTACATGTTAATATATTGTTTATCATATTGCATCCTCATTTATAAGTAAAATATGTCTGTAATTTCCCCTATACAATAATATATTTTCTCCAATTTTAATATCAGGTGTATCCAGATTAAGTAGAATGATTTTGAAGTATTTTTTCTTTTTCTTTTATCTATAAGATTTGGCATGATCTGTTTTTTTTGAAATTATCTTTTGCTCTTATTTATAAATATTAGTTGTCTATTTTTTGAGACATTGGAATAAACAAAATAAGAAGAAGTTAACTGATGACTCCATACTGAACTTCAGAGTCAAAGCATTCTGTAATAGACATACTCCTATCTGACAATGTGAATGTTACTTTCTTTGCATTATTATTATTGCTTATTTCAATGCAGCAATCATCTGATTTATTTTCTGAATGTATTTATCTTCATTCCTTCTTTATGAAGTTTTTGCTTTCAGTCCTTATGTTAGACATTGTTATTGTTATTAAATTTTAAGCCTTTTTAATTCTGTGAAAGCAAAAACGGAAACTTAATAAACACACGTATATGTAAGAAAAATAAAAAAGAAAATAGGTATAGAAGGGACTTTTCTTAAACTGATAGAGGCCATTTACAGCAAGCCCACAGCCAATATGTTATTGAATGGAGTAAAATTGTTTTCCACTCAGATCAGGAACCAGGTAAGTTTTCCCATTGTCTCCCCTGCTTTTTAACATTGTAATGAAAGTCTTAGCCACGGAAATCAGGTAAGAGAAGGCAATCAAGGGCATACAAATAAGGTCAAAGGAGATAAAATTTTCACTCTTTGCAGATGATATCATTTTATACCTGGAAAACCCCAGGGACTAAACTACAAAACTCTTAGAAGTGACCTAGGAATACAATAGCATATCAGGATACAAAATCAATGCTCACAAATCAGTAGCTTTTATATATACCAATAGTAGTCAAGCTGAAAAAACAGTCAAGGACTCTATTCCCTTTACAGCTGTGCCAAAGAAGATGAAATATTTGGAAATTTACCTAATGAAGGACATGAAAGATCTCTATAAAGAGAATTATGAAACTCTGAGAAAAGAAATAGCTGAAGATGTTAACAAATGGAAAAACATACCATGCTCATGGCTGAGAAGAATCAACATTGTTAAAATGTCCATGTTACCCAAAGCAATTTGCAAATTTAATGCAATCCCTATCAAAGCATCACCGTTATACTTTAAAGATCTGGAAAAATTAGCACTTCATTTTATATGGAACCAGAAACAACCTTGAATAGCCAAGACATTACTCAGAAATAAAAACAAATCAGGAGGAATCATGCTACCAGAACTCAAACTATCCTATAAATCTATAGTGATCAAAACAGCATGGTATTGGCACAAAAATAGAGAAAAAGAGGTATGGAACAGAATTGAGAACCAAGAGATGAACCCAGACACTTATCTTCATTTGATATTTGATAAGCCCATCAAAAGTATAAATTGGGGGAAAGATTCCCTATCTAATAAATGGTGCTGAGAGAATTGGCTGGTGACTTGTAGAAGACTGAAACTGGACCCACACATTTCACCATTAACAAAAATTGACTCTCACTGGATAAAAGATTTAAAATTAAGACATGAAATATAAAGATTCTTGGAGAGAGTGCAGGAGAAACACTTGAAGAAACTGGCTTAGAAGAATACTTTATGAGGAAGACTCCCCAGGGCAATTGAAGCAACACCAACAATACATTATTGGGATCTGATCAAACTAAAAAGCCAAGAACACAGTAGGTAAAGCAAGCAGACAGCCCTCAGAGTGGGAGAGGATATTTGCAGGTTATGCTTCTGACAAAGGTTTAATAACAAGAATCCACAGAAAACTCAAACTTATTAATAAAAAAAGAACAAGTAATCCCATTTCATTGTGGGCAAAGGGCTTGAACAGAAGCTTCTCTGAAGAAGATAGGCACATGGCCTACAGACACATGAAAAAAATGCTCATCATCTTTAATCATCAGAAAAATGCAAATCAAAACTACTTTGAGATATCATCTAACCCCAGTAAGAGTGGCTCACATAACAAAATCCCAAACTACAGATGTTGGTGTGGATGTGGAGAAAAGGGAACACTTCTACACTGCTAGTGGGAGTGCAAGCTAGTACATCCCTTTGGGGAAGAAGTATGGAGAATACTCAGGGATCTAAAAGTAGATCTCATTTGATTCTGCAATTCCTCTACTAGGTGTATATCCAAAAGACCAAAAATCACTTTATGACAAAGATATTTGCGTCAGATTGTTCAATGCAGCTTAATTCATAATAGCCAAGTCATGGAAGAAGCCCAAGTGCCCATTGACTCATGAATGGATTAATAAATTGTGGTATATGTATATCACGGAATATTATGAAGCCTTAAAAAATATGGAGACTTTACCTCTTTTACATTTACATGGATGGAGCTGGACCATATCCTACTTAGTAAAGTATCTCAAGAATGGAAGAAAAAATGTCCAATATACTCAGTCAGTACTATTATGAAACCAATTTACAATCACTCACACTTTCATATGAAGATTAGATCACAACTAATGGCCCAGGATGAAGGAGGGAGGAGGGGAGATAAGAGGGGAGTGGGGAGGTCAGATCAAGGGAGGGAGAATGGTGGGATCACACCTATGGTGCAAGGGTACATGTTGGATCTATTCAGTATAGAGTATTGTCTTATTGTCTATAACACAATAATTAAGTAAATGAGATGAGGTATATATTAACCAGTGTGATGTAAACGCTCCTAAGTCTATATGAAATTAGCATGTTCTACCCCATGAATGCATTAATGTAGACATGATCTATGCGTTTATGATTTAATAAAAAGAAATACAGTGTATAAACTGAAAATGGTTGGCTAGGTTCACATAATCAAAACTAGACCAATAGTCCCTAGCTCAAGCCTAGAGCCAAGAATAAGACAATGAGTGGGGATTATTAAAACAGGAGCAGAAGGACTATTTTCTTTGGAGAGTTAAATATTCACTGGAGAATACAATGAAAGGTTCACTGATGCCTGGTATATGTGGTTGCTCATCCCTGCGTGGCTGGCCCCTTCCAGTCACTCAGATCTAAGCTTAAATGTCACTACTACGGAGAGGCCTTTCCTGGCCCTCTTTTCTAGTAGTTACCCATGTACTATCATCCTGTTCTGAGTTTCTATTAAACACTCACCATTATCTGATTAAAAATAAAAGGTTCACTGAGTTTGAGAATCATGACATCACACTCAAATTAGCACTTCGGCCTCACCTAGTTGATTTCAAAAAGGCACCTGAAGAACCACCAAATGGAACTGATCGAGCTCTCAGTAGACGATACTTTAAAGTCAAGTTTACTGCTAAGCAGGATCCAATTGAAACAGGGAAAATGTGATAGAATGCCCACTCCTTTGGCAACATGCCTGAGAAAGCCTTCCTGCTTTTCAACCACTTATTGCTATGAATCTATATTCTCCTACCTAACCCAAATAAGGATGCCCTTAAGGTCGTAAATGTCTGATACCCATCTGGAGGATTGACTTGAAAATGTGGCTCTTTATGCTGCAACCAAATATTCACATGCTTTTCAACAAAAAGTAGACAAAACAAAGTCATTAGAAAGTTAGTTGACTTCAAAATTAAAAAATGGTTTTCATTTCCTGAAATCATTAAGCACATAGTAGTTAGAGTTTTACAAAATAATGTACATTTTAAGTATAGCTAATTGAAGTTTCTTGGATGTGGCCTTATTTGGCTAACAGCTAAATTAATGCAGGCTTCCAATGTGAAAGAGTTTCCCACCCCTGCTTTAGGGGAAGAGAGATGGGTGTGCTAAGAAGCAAGTGAAGTGGAGTTCCCATCATTTTCATAAAATAGGCTCTGCCAACCACCTTCCCTGTCAGTCTCACGGTGCTTTCTGCTCTCTTGGTGCCCTGCATGTGGTTGGGGAGATCTGAGAGAATGGCAGGCTTTGCCCAGCATTTCTTCGATCTCCCACATTCAGACTGGGATGCCCTAGAAGTTTAGCCTGCTTGGTGGAGGGATCTGCTCTCGTACTTTTACAGGGCACTAACACCAACACCAGCAAAAGAAAAAAAGAAGGCCTGGTAGTTGGCCCACTGAACCAGTTACTCTGCAGTAAGTCTCGTTTAATTACCTGAACAACTGCCCCACCGCCCAGCCTTCTTTGTGATCTTGTTGATTTTTTTAAAGAGCAACTTCATTGAGGTAGAATTCATGTACCATAAAACTTACTCACTTTGAATGCATTATTCAATAATGTTTTATGAACTTAAAAGAATTGTGTGACCAAAACCACAATCCAATTTTTGAATATTATCTGTCACTCACAGACCCCTCCTGTCCCTTAGCCTTCATTCCCTTGCCCACCCTTAGGCCCAGACAGTCAGCAATCCTTTTTGCCCCTTGAAGACCTTTCTGATAATCCAACCTTTTCCATACTACTTACAAGTGAAATCATTTTTAAGATTTTTAAGTCTGTTTCCCTCAATCAGCACAATGGTTTTGAGGTTTTTCCATGTTTTAGCACATATTGGTATTTTGTTGTTTTTATTATTGAACAGTATGCTATATCTTATAGGTATACCAAATGAATGTATTTTCTTCATTTAATAGACATTTAAGTTTTTCAAGTTAGGGCTATTATAAATAATGCTGCTATGAATATTCATATATAAGTTTGAATGTGAATATTCAAGGTCAGACAATTAAGTTCAAGAACTCGTCCTAGAAAAAGTACTACATACCTCATTGCTGAATAGCACTGAGTAATCTTTAAAGTACTCCCCTTGACCAGCTGGTGCCTGTAGTGATACTCAGCACTGAGGTACGTAGGACTTTTCTCTAGGATGAGTTTGTGAACTTCTTTCTCTGACCTCGTACACATTTATTTTTCTCATGTAGATTTTTAGGCATGATTTACTGGTTGGTGTGGTTAACTTATGCTTAACCGTTACAAAAACTGCCAAACTGTTTTCCATTTTCCACTCCTATTAGCATATGTGACAGTTCCATTTCTTCATGTCCTTTCTTTCTCATCTATCTTTTTTATTATAGCTATTCTAGATGTTACAGATTGTACCACATAGTGGTTTAATCTGCCTTCCCCTAATGACTAATGACGGTGAACATCTTCTCATGTTCCCCTCAGAAATTTGTATATATTCTTAGCTGAAATATCTATTCAAATCTTTTGCCCCCATTAATTAGATCTTCAAATTCTTATTACTGAGTTGTAAGAGCTTGTATACGTCACAGATATGTCTTTTATCAGATATATTATTAAATATGTACTATGTATTAGATACGTTATCAGAAAATAAAATATTTTCCCCAGTCTGTGGCTTGTCTATTTATTTCCTTAATGGCATCTTTTGAAACACTTTAAAAACATTTTTAATGACTTTTTTTTTTGTAAATTCTTCTTAGATGTTACAAAGAAGAAAAATTTCCTAGGCCAAGTTCACAAGGACACATATTTCTTTCTAATAGCTTCATAATTTTCATTCTTACATTTAGATCTCAATCCAATTTGAGTTACTTTTTATATATGGGGTGAGCTGGGGGTCTATTCTCATTCTTTTAAATGCAGATATTCAGTTGTCCCTGAACCATTTCTTTTTTTTTTTTTCACATTTGAAATTTTTATTTGAAGTAGCTTGAATTAAATCACATTGATATGAAATACATTTTGAATGCTCCTGATGGTAAAAAGGAGATAAGCAAAAAAATGCTCTTCCAAAGCAAAAAATGTCTCAAAGCCACAGTTCCAGGAAGGCAATGCATTATACATGTTATTAAGTTGTAGAATTTGAAAACAAAAAGTAATTTAAAATACAATCTTAAAATTAAAAAAACACAAAGGAAGCATCTTTGTATTCATAACTGAAATAACTCTCACACAGACAGGTTCATGTGATATGTCACACAAGTTGCATAACAAAAGAGGTTTATTTATTTAACCATAACTAATGATTTTCTTGAGATTCTCTAAAGCAATATACATGGTGTCTGGCTGAATGTTCATACATAAAAATCAAAAATTAAGCCTAGTATTAGTTTTCTCCACCTTACAGCTAGTCTAATACCAATTTTGAAGTCACAAGTGTCAGCTCAGCTTATACTCTGCCTTGTTTTACATCCTTTCTGCTGTCACCTACTTCTACTGCATTTCCTGAATTTTACACTCTATAAACCTGTGTCCTAAAAACAAGTTCCCTGGAGCAACTGGAGGAAACAAAGCACATTCTACCAAGAGGGCAGGCCTCAACTCATTTCTTGCAAGGTTTCTTGAGATAAGGTCCTGACTGACTTGAGCTCACAATCTAAAATTACAAAATTCACAGAGGCGTGAGGCACAAAGAATAAGGGTTGTGAGAAATGACCCATGGTAGGATTAGATCCAGGAAAGTGGTTCAGAATACAGAACTATGAGGTTAAAAAATACAAACCAGAGGAGTTTGAAAGTTTAAAATAATAAAAGATGGAGTAAGAAACATTAAAGAGGGACAAGACAGCATTGCTAAGTCACGGAAGAAGCCCAAGTGCCCATCAACCCATAACTGAATTAATAACTTGTGGTATATGTACACCATGGAATATTATGCAGCCTTAAAAAAGATGCAAACTTTGCCCCTTTTATGTTTGCATGGATGGAGCTAGAGCATATTCTTCTTAGCAAAATATCTAGAGAATGGAAAAAAAAGTATCCCATGTACTCAACTCTACTATGAAACCAATATATACGCACCCACACTCCCATATGAAAGCTATAACCCAACTACAGCCCAAGATGAAGGGGAAAGAGGAGGGGTGGGGGAAGGATGGGTGCAGGGAGGGTAATTGGTTGGATAACACCTATGGTGCATTGTACAGGGTACATGTCAAATCTACTAAGGGTAGAGTATAAATGTCTTAACACAATAATTAAGAAAGTGTGGTAAGGTCTATGTTAACCAGTTTGATGAAAGTATTTCAAATTGTATATAAAACCAGCACATTGTACCCCATAAATGCATTAATGTACACAGCTATGATGTAATAAAATACAGTTCTGGATTGATTAAAAAAAAAAAAAAGAATGCCTGCATCCCTTTTCAAATTCACCCAGTGAAAAGGTTATATAAAGATCATTTTAGCACATAAGAGAATGCACAGGTGTCTGACTCGGCTATTATTTTTTTTTTAGAGCCCAGGTACCGTAAGACTACATGTGAATTTGTAGATTTATTTTGGTAGAAATAATCTGAATTACTGTGTTTAGTTTTGTTTTGTGTCCCACCTAGGGTTTTTATTCTAAAAATTCTTTATTAAATTATATTACAGGTATTAAATTTATACAACTATACATCAATTATACATACATATGTATATGGAGCAGGAGAGAGAAGGGATCTGCCCTGCTTCTTAAAGAGACTATTCTTTCTCTGTTAAATAATCTCAGTAATCTCATCAAAAATCAATTGTTCATGGATCTATGGCTGGACATGTGAATTACTCATTCTATTTGTTTTATATGCTTATCCTAGGCAAGTATCACACTGTTTTGATTATTGTAGCTTCGCAATAACTTTTAAAATTGAGTAAAATGAGTCCCCTTTGTTCTTTTTCAAGTTTCTTTTGGCAAATCTGGGTTCTTTGCATTTATATGAAATAATATTTATCAACTAGAGTGTAAATTCTACATTTAATTCTTTTTGTCTTTAGATATATAATTTCTAGTCAAGATACTTTCCCCCCAAGTTTCTTTTTTCCATTTTTCCTGAAGTTGTGTCATACATTTGTAATGTAGCAAGATTAATCTGTCACAGTCTGATTTCCATCCTAGTAGCCCATAACATCCTTGTTGGCATTTAAAAATTGTTCATGCATTAAAGTTCACATCTGTGGTCTGTGTACAGAGCCATGAGTCCTACCCTGGTACCACACAGAACAAGCCCATCACCATGGAAGTTCTCCCTGTGCAAATCTTTTGTAGGTGACCTTCCTCTCTTCCCACAATTCTATACATTATAGAGTTTTTATGGGTAGAGTTGTTCCTATAATTCCTTATAACTTGGATGTGCATGATATCTACAGTGATAATCCCATTTTGTTTAAGAGTTTAATAAGCTGCTTCTTCTCTATTTTTTCTTCATAAATCTTAATAGAGCTCTGCCAATCTCATTGATGTTTTTAAAAACCTCAGTTATTTGTCTCTTCAAATCTCTCCACTTTCAATTTCTTTTTTTCTGTATTTATTATTTCATTTTTGTCTGCTTGCTTTGGGCTTAATTTTCTTTTCTTTTTGTTCTTTCTGAAATTTAAATCTTAGATGACTGATTTTGGACCAATGTTTTCCTAATACAAGAATCTAGAGCTATTTTCCTCTCATCACTGCTTTAGCTGCTTCCCCCAAGTTTTGATGTGATGTATTTCTATTTTTATTGTCATTGATCTCAATGTATTTATGTCTTCTGTTCACATGATGTAATTTCATTTCTTCTATCTTTGAGTTTATTCACTTTTACTCCGTCATGGCTATCCTGGTATTGAGCCCATGATGAGGCTTTATTTAGATTTTCTATTTCCACGTTCTGAAATTTTCATTTTGTCCTTTTTTTCAAAAAATCTCCTATACCTTGGTGATTTTTTCTCCCTAATTTTATTTGTTTCAAGTGGTTTTTTGGTGTAATTTCTTATCCTTGTCAAATAATTCCAACATCTGTGACATCTTTTTGAAGTCTATTAATTATTTTTATTCAAGTGGATGCCTCTTGAATCTTGGTACAACGAATCATTTTTAATTATGTTCTTGGCATTTTGAATATTATGAGACTCTAGATCTTATTTAAAGCTTCTGATTTAGCACTGGAATAAAATGGGGGGGTCATCCCACCCTTGCCAGGTTGTCAGGGCTCATTGCCAAGAACCTTGACCTGTTTTGAGAGCTGCCTGGGAAATGATGTTGAGGAAAAATAACTTAGGCCAATTTAAAACAAAGTCTGAGAATGCCCAGAGAAGGCTTACATTATCTCTGGATGAGCAGTAAAACTGAGAATATGCAGCCCCCTCTGGTCTCTTCAGAAGGCTTTTATTGATTTCTAACAAAGGTGCATATGCAAAATGCAAAAGTCCTAAAGATAGGGTTGAAAGAATCACAAGTCCCCAGGAAGATTCGATAGAGAGAGAGGCTGGGTGAGAGGTAGGACAGCTGATAGCATATTTATAAAGGGAGAGGAAAAGCTATTTCTATCCCCTCAGGGGAAGTAAGGCAGGTTTCCTAATATGGAAAGTTCCAAGAGCTTAGCCACGCCCATCTGTTGACTCTCAGTGTTCAGGGGTGGTCCATTCTGTCCAGGTGCCTCTGGGCTCTTTTCATCTTCTGTGGTTTTGATGAGCCCCCAGGGATGGCGAGTCTGTGGGCTATCCCCTGGATATTCCAGTACTGGGGCAGGGTGCTCTGTTGAGAACTCAACCTATCTACCTCCCACAGCAGGTGAAGGTAAAAAGCTAGGCTGTCCAAGCATTCTCCACTTTCACCACTTGGAGAGGAGGAGGAGGGTGCCCTGTGACTGTCAAGGAGGTTTGGAAACCTAAGCTCCCCATTCGACCTCTAATAATACCATAGGGTAGAGAAGGGGTGTCTAATTATTGCTGCATAGAAATGGAAATCCTCCTGTGGTCTCTGCTTCCCTGGACATCACTGTGTTGGGGAGAGGGAAGGGATGTCTCATCACTGCCGGATTGGCATGGGTGTCCAGGCTCTGCAGTAGGCCTCCAACTCAGAGGTGAGCCAGGGTGTCCCTCTGTAAGATCTAAGATTCCTGAGGTCTCACTACCATGGGGTAGTGGTGAACTGCTTTAAACGAGACCCCTTACCCTAACTCGGTACTGTCACTATTTTCCATTTTCAGTGGCCACTCCAGATGCTCTTAATAAATCTCTGCTACTAACTCTGTCCACCTGGTTCCTTGAAGTGCCTTTCCACTTTTCAGCCTCTAACATCAACTGCATATAAAAGAATTCCCTTAATCTAAACCCATCTGTGTGCAGAAGTTTTTAATTAATCTTTGCTATTAACTATACTTGGCCTGGCTCTTTGCCACACCTGCCACTCTAACAAGTACTGTCACCATCTGTATTGGTTTTCTAAATCTGTTCTGTCTGCCCTTCTCCACATCGGGATATGTGGCCTATGAGAGCAGCTTTCCAGCTTTGTTTGCTGGCGTATCTAAATATCTAGAAGATGTTAGCCCCTCCAGAGGTATATCTGTTGAATGAATAAATGATTGCATGATGGCATGCTGCTAACATTGGAGCAACTTCCTGGCATCAGCCACATACCTGTGTCCCCAGCCCAACATTTTCCCATGACCTGCAGGAAAGGACAGAGCTTCTTTCTCATAAATCTCAGACTAATCAAATTTTCTGCCCTTGAATTCATGACCGTCCTACGAAACTGACAAAGAAAATGTCTACTTGATGACTTCTATAGCCTAAACATACCATGGTAAGACAAAATAAAACCCTCATTTGCTACACAGAGCCTGTTTCCTCTGTGAAATTTAGGAAGCTGGGTTACCTGCTGAGGGAAACAGATCACTGTAAAATTTATTATCAACATCTAGATATTATTTATCACAGTTTTAAAAAAACTTCTAAACATCAGAAATGATTTCGAGGCTGTATATAATAGACCCAGAGGGTGTGATTTATACTCAGGCAAAAATATACTATGCTGGAAAGACATGAGTACTCAGAAAAGATAGATATGTGTCCAGAATGTGCAACACACTCGTCAAGTAATTCTCAGAAGAGGCACCTGGGCAATCAAAGACTCTGTCTCAGTTTTCTAATGTTGTGTCGCAATGTGTGAACTATAAATGAAATCATGGATGCATATTTTAAGGGCTGGAAAACTTGTGGAAAGAAGTCTTCTTTGGGGATAAAATTGACAGCTCCCTCATGCAATCCCTATCTTCTGCAGACCTGCGTGATTCAGCTGAAAATGATGGACTGCATTGCCCCATCCTCTTCTGTGAAGATGTTCATAAGGATATGGTTCTATTTTGCTATGCAGTTGAAATATGTTTTTGCATTTAAATGCAAAAATCTTAACTTTTCAATTTAAATAGATAGGTGTCATTTGCTGAGCACCTACAGCAAAGCAGGTGCCTCCTGAGCACTTCCTGTCCTTCCTGTGGGTCCTTAACTCTCATGGTAGTGTCCTGAGCAGCTCCATAGCCACAGAGCATGGAGGCGCCACATGACCTGTCACAGAGCTAGACCTACAGCTGGTAAATGCACACGGTGGGTCCAAACGCAGACCAGCTGGGCTCTAATGAGTTAGGCCCAAACTTCTTCCAACTCTTAGGCACTCATCCTTCCAAACAGGGAAAGAACAGTATTTCCTTTATAAATACGAGGGACATAATGGGACTCGAGAAGGAATAAATGGCTAAAAACATTTCTGAATTTTAATATTTTACATCAAATGTAGAATTATTTGCTTTATTTAAACACACACACACACACACACACACACACACCTGGCAGTTCATGTCCCACAGTCTGGGACATTCAGAACTGTCCATCATCAACTTATTAGATAATGATGGTAAAATACTATGTTTTACATTAGATATTTTTTTAAAAAGGCAAAACACAATTAATTTGTAAATAAAATAATTTTAAAAATTTGATATTTTTTCCCTCTGACTGTTCTTGCTTGAGGGAAAGTACACAGAATATGACAGTCTAACAAGTTAGGCAGACGCCTGATGATGTGGGTTCCCCTGGCTTTCTTGTTCTTCTCCCCGATGTTACAGGTACTGTATGCTGCATCTACTGTGCTTATGAGCATCTCTGAGAACTACCCATGAGGCGAAGGGTGGAAGGAAGGAGATGAATGGTTGTTGGTGACTACTGGGCCATAACCAGGAGCCAAAGGGAAGTAGGGTTTATAACAAGGCATGTGTGTGCCCACTTTGGAACACAATGACCTGAACTGCCAACAGTAAAAGTACAATGTGGGGTAACAAGTGGGGGAGGAAGTAGTGAGTTGGGAATGTGGGCATATGAATTTTCTGCCCATGGCTTAAGCTTTTCATTGGCAACAACTAATTTCCATTTCTGTCTGTAGTCCCCGCTCAAAGCACAGTGCCCGATACCAGGACACTCTGAGGAAATGCTTATAGACTATTTGAGACAATTCACTCCATAGAAGAGCAAAACATATTTTCTCCTCTACCCTCCTAAGTTTTCTGGTTGGGGTTCTATAAATTAGGCTGACGAAAGACAGGGTGACAAGAAAAAACAAGTTTGTTGACATGTTCATGGGTGGTGCTTACAAGTAGAAATGCTCAGAGATGACCACCTCAAAGGTGTTGTTAGAACTCGGGCTTATAGAGCATCTCAACAAGAATACATTTAACAGAACCGACAAAGGAGAGGGGTTCCAAGACCTGAAAACTGTGGGAAGGTAAACATATGGTGGCCCCGAATGGAAGGTAAGGGTCACTCGTGCAGGTTCATCTTGGCACTGAATCTTTCAGGGGCAATAAAACTCCCCTAGGAGAGAGGACAGACAGCGCTCTTCATTTCTCAGAAGTTTCTGGTTTTAGTCAGATAAAGGAAGCTTTAGGAAGGCATTTTTCTGCATCTGTTGATTCTCACTTGCCTCCAGCTCAAAATAATCTTTATGTCTAGGTGGTGTGTTTTGAGGTGGCCTATTCTGCGGTCACTTGGGCCCAAAGGAGAAGGGCCAGACGAGGTGGAACTTTGTCAGTGGGTCCTAGAAAGCAGACTCTAAGGCAGGGATCTGAGTGTGTGAAGTGTTTTGAGAGGTGATCTTGAGAAAGAAAGAAGCGGATAGGACAGAGTGACACAGTACACTCTGATCTGTATCGGGGCCTCGGCTGGCACTTGGGCAGCTCTGAATTAGGAAGGGTTCTCGAGTTAACCTGGGCTGAGGAAGAGCTGGGCCTTGATGAGCCCACATGACTCTAAAAAGGGGATTGTGGGCATGGACATGGGGACTTCCTTCAATTGGATCCCTTCTAGAAAGATCTTCCAGGAGTAGGAAATAGGCAGAAGAGGCTGTGTATCACAGCACCCCCTACAGGTCAGCCCATTGGGCTGTTTTCAAAATTTTTGTGTGTGTAATAACTAAGGATACTATTAGCTAAAACTTAGGGTACACTTAACCAAAACTCCATTTATCTTACTGAAAACAAATTAAACACATATCTATCTATCTATATATAGATAGATATCTTTATATATATTGATATCTATCTATCTCTCTAGCTATCTACATTTTAGTTATTAGGGTCCAATCTTATTAATCAATGGCCAACCAAAATTAAATTGAAATTTCATAAAAATCTCAATATAGCATCTGGCTGTATAAAGCCAGGTTCCATTAGGAAGAATCAAAGTATAAGCCACCAATTATGTTGCCGTTTTGGAACTGAGACTTCATATAAGGGGTGTCCAGCCTTTGGGCTTCTCTGGACCACACTGGAAGAAGCGTTGTCTTGGGACATGCATTAAATACACAAACACTAACAAAGGCTGATGAACAAATAAAAAGATCCATGAATAATTTTCATGATCTCTGTCATCACAGACAAGAAAAAAGTCCTTGCATAATAACCATAATTTTAAAAGGTGGCACATTTAGAGAGTCTTTTAAAATCGTCAAGCAGGTCCCGTTTGTGATCACTATTATAGAAAATGTACATATGTAAGTAATGAATTGTCTTTGTTTTTTGATAATTTTTGTTATACAAGTAAAAGAAAAGTGGGCAACCTAAAACCAATGGGATATTTGACATTGCATTTGAGAAACAGATGCATCAGTAGTGGTTGTGATTCTGTGTGAGTTCTCAAGGTGCTCATCAGATATTTTGATTCTCATTTTACTCTTATTGTACTTTATTCTTGAAAATAGTTGTTTGCAAATGTAGGTGCTGCCAAAAAGCAGCAACTCAGATCCAATAAGATGTAATTGTGAAGCAAGGGATATTTCTCTCCGGGAAGAGAGAACATGTGAAAGTCCAGTAAAAAGACATGATCAAGGTTTTCTTTAAGTTGAATGTCAAATTGCAACTCTGTGCATTCCATTTGAAAATTGTAAGATAACGTATTTATGTTAACTGAAAATGAAGTCTCAATGCACCAAAATATTGATTATTTTCCCAGAAGCCCTGAAATCTGTTTTCAGAATCTTGTATCAAATTGAAAATCAATGCTGCATATTTTTGCTGTTGACAAGACTGTGTTTACCCAATGTGTCGAAATGCATAAAATTGTTTGCCTTAATTTAAGCTTGCCATAATTTTGGTTCCATTTGTAACACTGTTATGGTTTGAAACATTGTATTGATAAGATACTATGTTTTCACTTTGAAGATACATGTTTAACTCCTTTAAATGGGCAGTTAAATCCACTAAAAATGCTAAAGCTGTAAGCCAGTTTTCATCAGTAAGTTTTGGCTTACATTTGGTTTTTGATACGCTAAACAACTTGTTAGGATTTCACAAATCATAAAGTCTTTTCAACATTTGGCTCAACTTAGCCATCTTACTTCCAAAAAGGAAATGATATCACCGTATTCAGTATCAATACTTTTAAAGAATTCTGGGAATTAGTTATTATTCAACCCATTGGCCCTTTGAAATTCATGGTCTTAATGACAATTTGCACAATGCTATTCATTTGTAAAGAAATTTTCTTGATGTGCTATGCAATGATACTTCATGAAATGTGAGTTTGGGGCTACAATTGAATCATCTCCTATTAATTTTATAATTCTCTCTCTTTTACCTTCCATCTCCAGGGCACCATCAGGGCACCAATCACTCTGCTTTCCTTTAGAGGGATCAGGGAAAATTCAATGACCCATGAGGAAATCCACCAGTCTTTTACCAAAGGGTATGATTAGAGGTGGAGTGAAATGGGCCCCTCAATTTAGTTAACTTTCTGAGACTGTGCAGAGATTTCCAGGTGGACCTACATCAATGACCATCATCTAGTTTATTGGATAAGGTCACTTGTTCACTTGCTGGCCTTTGGGCAGATTAAGGGGGTGGGGAGAATTGTGAAGACCACTAATCTTAGATTTTGGAATCAGGGAATTTGGGTAAAAATCTTGGCCCAGTTACAGAGTAGCCATGTGATTTGGGGGAATTTCCTCAGCTTTTATAGGCTCTATAAAAATCACTTACCTCACCAAGTTCTTGTGAGGATAAGAAAACAACTTCATGACCAATCCATTTGTTATACAATTCAGTAGGAATCCCAGAGACACCATATCTAATCTACCCTTCGGTCTCTGGTGCTCTGGCCCGTGTCTGTCTCTCCTCCGCGGAGGCTCTGTCGCAGTTCTCGTCACTGTCCTCTGTTCCCACACCTTCCCGGGGCCTCTGTTTTCTGTCTGGGCAATCCCAGCTGCTTGAGCCTTTCCTCCAGGGCCTTATTGTGATTAACTGCTCATAATTAAAATTAAATTTGATGAGCCGGAACCAAAGCTTTTAGTTGGCTCCTTTTTATCACTTAGCTCCCTTAATTTAGCAAAACTCAGAAAAGGGAAAAAAATATAATTTCCTGCTAATTAAAGGAAGTCTAAAAAAGAGGGCAATTCTATGGCTAAAAAAGATATACCTTTAATTCTGAATTGTCTTTGTGTGAGTCTATCTGAACTTGTTATAGTCAAAAAGAAAATCCCTTTGGTGTGTAAAAGTCAGCTCGGGTTGTTAGATTTACTGAGTAGGTGCAAACCCCCTCCTCACATTTGGAATATATGTGTGAGATAACGTGATATTTTTAACTGTTGCAGAGTCTACCATTTATGCTAACGTTTCACCTTATTTTAAAACTCATTTCTTAATGGAAACAAATATGTGTGTGAAAAGATTTAAAAATAGGATGTCCTAAATTTATAGATGGAAAAGGTCAAATGTCCAAAAGCATTAAATAAGAATCTAAAAGTTTCTTAATTAAACAACTTTACATACATGCATGTAAAAGCCTAAGGCTGTGATGTAAGGAGGTAGGGGAAGAGGAAGATGTCTATTAGGAGATTGAGAACTAGAAAGAACCTCAGACACTCTGAGCTAATGCAGGGGAGTGAAGATAAAATGGGATACATAAACAGACAAAGGGCTCTAATCAGTAGTGAACTCCGTTAGGGATGCACAGCTTATCAGGAGATGCCACAGAGGATGCCTTTCCAATAAGCACTCATCCCCTTCCACCCTGAACCTCATATATCACATAGTCATATCGTTATGATATTTTGTGCAAGAAGTGTTTTTTCCAGATATATCTCTAAATTAGCTCTTTCCCCCCGACAGCATAACATAATGACTAGAACACAGCATATGCTCGATACATATGTGTTAAGGAATGGATTGAGGAACTTCCATTTCTAGCACAATCACAGACCAGATAATCTCAAAATTGCCTTTATGAAACAACTAGACATGCTGCATAGGATGTATTAAACAATTTTTAGACAGAGAAAAGCAAAGAAATGTCTCCCTCTAGACTCTGGCCGGGGGAGGAGAGGAGACGCTCCATGAAATAAGCCCAGAGATTTCTCTGTAACAAAGGCCTACTCTCCATGGTGAAAGACAGTCAGGGTGTTAGCTCAGCCATGGGTGGACATTTTCCTTCATTCAGACCCCTCCATGCTTCCTTTCTCACCTGAGGGATGAGGAAAAAGAAAATACTTGTGACTAAGGGCCCACTAAAAGAATGAGGCATAGTTAAGATAACAGGGTTCTTTCTCTCCTGGGCTCTTACCTTCTCACCAACAGGGCACAAGTCCAATAGCAGCGGACTGCAGCTAAAAGAGCTATGATAGAACCTCCCTCTGAGGAGGAGAGGTCTGGAGAGCTCACACTTAGCAGTGCAGACAATGACAAAAATACAACAGGAATTTTAAGATTCTGGCACTTACTGTTACAGCAAACCTTAAATACTGTCCAACTTTTAGTCAGGTTAAGGCAAAACTTCACACTAACAGCCTATTTACCTCAGTTCCAATTACCTAATATATTGTGTTCAGATTTCTGTAAAACATTGCAAAGCATACTAAGAGATAAGGAAAAATGCAGCCTGAGAGACAAAGACAGTGGCAGAACCAGACTCAATGATGATACAGATTACATTTAGCAGACAGAGACTTTACAATAACCGTGGTTAATATGGTAAAGACTCTAATAGAAAAATAGACATTATGCGGATGATGGAAAATATGTAAAAGAATCAAAGGCAATGAGAGAGATTAAAAACATTGTAACAGAAATAAAGAACGCCTTGGATTAGCTCACCAGCATACTAAAAACAGCCCCAAAAAGAATCTGTGGACTTAAGATCAATAGAAAATTTTGAAATTGAAATGTAAAGAGAAAAAAAGTATGAAAAAAATCTAAGTAAACCAAGAATTGTCAGCTAATTTAAAAAACAAAAAAGCATGCACAACTGGAATACCAGTATAAGAAGAAAGAGAGAATGCAGCGGAAAAAATATTTGAAGTAATAATAGCTGATAATTTCCAAAAATTAATGACAGACACAAAAACACAGATCCAGAGAGCTCAGAAAACATCAAGCATAATAAATATCCCAAAAATCTACACCTGCGAAAATCTGAGAAGAAGCCTAGAGAAATACAGCAGTTTACATACAGAAGCAGTTTACATACAGAAAAGCCAGACTTACAGCTGGCTTTTCATCAGAAACCAGGCAAGCAAGCGGAGAGTGGAGTGAACATTTACAATGCTCGAAGAAAAAACCCACCAATGTAGACTTCTATACCCAGAGAAATTACGTTTCCACAGAGAAAGAAGAAATAATGACTTTCTCAGAAAAATGAAAACTCAAGGAATTCATCACTACCAGACCAGTCATTAAGAACCATTGACAGAAATTCTTCAGGGAAAAGGAAAATTATGTCTTTCAGTAATTCTGATCTATGCAAAGAAAGAAAGAGCATCATTGAAATAATAAATGACTGTAGAATAAATCTTTTGTTCTTCTTATTCATATTCATCTAATATATGAATTTTTGTTTAAGGTAATAATATCAACAGTGTGTTGGGTTATGATTGCCTACCACTAAGAGAAATGATAGCACTGCCATTAAGGATGAGAAGGAACAATTGTGAAAACTCTGTTACAAGGGATCTGAAGCAGCACAGTGTTACTTTAAGGCAGATTTGTATTAGTTAAAAATAAATGTTGCATCTTTAGGGAAGCTACTAGTCTTTTTATAAGAAGTGCAATTGATATGCTAAGAGAAAAGATAAAATGGAATCAAATAAAACATTCAATTAAAACCAGAAAAGGCAGAAAACGAGAGAAAGAAAACAAGGCATAAATGTAACAGATAAAAAATAGCCACAAAAATATAGAAATTGATCCAATCATTCCAATAAAACACACAAAAAGAAATTGTCATAGTGGATAAAAAACAAAACTACGTTGTCTACAAGGAACTCACTTTGTGTATGACAACTTAGGTTAAAAGTGAAGGGTAGATAAAGATCTAGTATGGTACATCCAACCACATGGAAGCTGGGGTATCTACTATATTAACATCAAATGAAGAAGATCTCAGAGCAAAACAGATTATCAGAGAGAGAGAGAGGTAATATATATTGATAAATGGGTCAATTTTCCAAAAGCTCTAACAATCTAAAAATGGAGCATCAAATTTTTGATAGAAATGGAAAAAGATAGACAAATGCACTTTCACATTAGGAGTATTTGGCATGCCTATTTCTGTAATTGATAAATCAAGCAAGCAGAAAATCACTCAGGTGTATTTGATCTGTACAACACTATCAATTAAGTTGATGGAATTAACATTTATAAAATACTCCATCCAATGAAATTAGCATGCACATTCTTCCTAAACTTACATGGAATATTCACTAAGATACATGATATTCTGGGTTAGAAAAGGCATCCTAACAAATTTAAAATAACTGAAATTATATTGAGTATGTTCTCAGACCACAAAGGATTTAAAATAAAAATACACAATAATAGACAGATGGAAAAGCCAAAATTATTTAAGAATTTAAATATACCCCAATAAATAACCTATGTCAAATGAGTACTCTAATAAGAAATGCGAAAATATTTTGAACTAAATGAAAATAAAAATACAATGTATATATTAGAAATCAGAAAGAATTAAAAAAAATAATGTCAATTTCCAACGTACTAAACGAGAGAAGCACAATTTAAGACCAAAGGAAGCAAAAGAAAGTAAATAATAAAAATTAAAGTTGAAATCAATGAGATTGAAAACAGAAAAAAAAATAAAAATAACCAAGAGAAGACACAAAGTACCAATGGAGGAAATGAAGGAGAAGCTTTTATTACTAATGCTATGGATATTTGAAAGAAAATAAAAATAGAGTGTAAATAAGGTTGTGCTGAAAAAATTGATAGCTTAAATGGCAAATTCCAAAAAAGACAAAAAATACCAAAACTCAAACAAGGAGAAGTAGAACATTTGAATAGGCCTAGATCTGGTAAAGAAATTGAATCAATTATTAGTAACTCTCCAAAAAATAAGAGTACAATGTCCAGATGGTTTCACTGGTGAATCCTGTCAAATATTAAAGAAAAAACAATTTCAGTTTTCTATAATGTCTTGCAGAAAATAAAAGCATAGGTAATGCTTTCTAACTCATTTTCCATGTTCAGCATTACCCTGATGCCAAAATCAAGATGTAACAAAGTAGGAGAACTACAAATCAATATCTCCTATGACCACAGGCACAAACATCCTTAACAAAATACGAGCAAATCAAATCCAACGATATTTAAAAAGCTGTATTCATCATGACCCAGAGGAATTCATTCTAGGTATGCAGAGTTGTTTTTATCAGCTGAAAGTAAATCCATGTGATCTATTATGCCATATCAACAGGCTTAAAAGAAAAAATAATGACCATATCAGTGGATGGATTCAGAAAAAGCATTTGAAAAACTCCCACACGTGTTGGTAACAAACATATAAACTAGGAAGAGAGGGGATGTCCTCATTTTGGTAACGAGCATTTACAAGTGTCCTACTTCTAACATTATATCTAATGGTGAGAAGCTGGATGATTCCTCCAATGGGGCTTAGAAAACAGCACCCCAAAGTTCAGGCCTCAGAAGCAGAAGTTTTTCACAGGCCTTCTCTTGTCCTCCCTCCTCTCAGTCCCATTCTGCCCTGGGGCTAGCTGTAAAACCAGAGTCCTTATTCCCCAAGGTGGGTCATAAAGCCAGAACCTCTTTTCCTAAAAGCCAGCCATAAACTCTAAAATTATTCTGTATAAAAACTGGCCATAATTATCTGGACCTACTTTGTTTGGCTGTAGGCATGACACAGCCTCCCCCTGATTCCAGAGAGGGCCCTGTCCTATACCCAGAGGAAGGATGCTGCCCAGGGAGGCCAAGAAGACCCTAGACAGACCGGCCTGGCTAGGTTTCCCTACTCAGTCTGTTGGAATTAGATCATTCTCTTTTTGTCCAGTCATATTTCTAAACAGCTGTCCATACATTGTTGATAAACAATCGAGCATAAAAATAGACAATTTCCCTGGTACCTCTGAATCCTCATTATGGAGGTTCCATTGGATGCACATTAAATAAATTTGTATGTCTTTTTCTCCACTTAATTGATCTGCTTTATGCCAGTGATTCCCCAGCAAACTTTTATGGGGCTAAGAGCCTTGATCCCTCCAGCCCCAGATCTTGGAAACCAACAGGGTATCCTCCTTCATTACTCCTGTCATCCTCCCACTAGAAGACATGGTAGGAAGAGGAAATAAAAGGCATACAGATTGGAAAGGAAAACCTGCAACAATTGTATCTGTTGACAATCTTAAAGATTCAACAAAAATTCTTCTGGAACAAAAAAGTGATTATTGTCAGCTTGCAGAATATAATGTTAATATAGAACAGGAAATAGCATGCAATTAATTGCGTTGTATTGCAATGAATAATGGAAACTAGAATTATTTTCAAAAATATCACTTACAATAGCACCAAAAGTCATGGAATACATAGGTATACAATTAGTAAAATATGTATAGGATTTAATTTTAATTTTAATTTTTTTGCAGTTATTGGCCAGGGCTGGGTTTGAACCCACCAACTCCAGCATACAGGGCTGGTGCCTTACTTCTTTGAGCCACAGGAGTTTTATATCTTAAAAATATAAAATGCTAATGAAAGAAATCAAGAAAGATTTAAATAAATGGAAAGATTATTCATGTTTAATATGAAGCTGTAATATGAAGCTCAATATTGTTTAAAATGTCAATCATTCCAAAATTTTTTACATAAATTCAACATAATCCCAATGAAAATATCAATGAATTATTTATAAGTATCAACAAACTTATTTTAAGTGTACATAAAAGCCAAATACCTAGAATAGCTAACAAAATACTGAAGAAGTACAAAGTTAGATGACCTAGAGACTTGATTTCAAGATTATTATAAAGCTGCAATAATCAAGACAACATAATATTACCCAAGGAACAGATAACCAAGGAACAGATGGGCCCAAAGAAATAGTGTCAACTTTTCTGTGATAAAGGAGTTGAGATAATTCCATGGAGAAAAGATTGTCTTTTCTACAAATGGTGCTGGAACAATTAGATATGTATATGGGGGAAAAGAAAAAAAGAACTAGACACAGAATTTACACTTTTCACAAAAATAGATTGAAAGGAAATAATAGACTTAAATGTAAAATGCAAAATTATGAAGCTTTGAGAAGAAAACAACAGGGAAAATCTTAGAGACTGCTGCTGAGTCTTCAGATACTCGACCAGAAGCATAATCCCTGAAACACAAATTTGATATTTTTTTTAATTTCAATCTTTTGCTCTGGGAAAGGCACCTTTAAGGAAATCAAAAGGCAAGCCACAGGCTGGAAAAAATATATGCAAAACCCATGTCTGCCAAAGGACGTATATCCAAGGTACACAGAGCTCTTAAAACTAAAAAAATCCCAATTCAAAGATAGGCAACATATCTGAACAGGTGCACCCCAGAAAATAAATATACAGATGGCAAATCAGCCTATGATTTGATCAGACATGGTCAATCTGATCTGTCACTAGGCAATTATAAACCTAAACAATAATGGTACATCACTACACATGTATTAGAATGACTGAAACCAAAACAAAAGTTGACAAAAGTAAAGGTTGGTGAAGATGTGGAGCAAAAGGAACTCTCATTCCCGCCAGTTGAAATGTGAAATGGTACAGCCACTTTGGAGGATAGATTGACAGTGTCTAACAGAGGTAATAGCCGTCTTCCACACAATCCAGCAAATGCGGTCAATATTGTCCCAGCTCAGTTGAAAATATGTCCACACAATAACCTACACAAGGATGTTTATAGTAGTTTTCTTCACAATTGCAAAAAAAAAATGGAAGCCACGAAGATATTCTTCAATAGGTGAATGCATGAGCAAATTGTACATCCATGTAATGGAAAGTCGTTCAGCAATGAAAAGAAAAGATGTCTCACAATTCTTAAAGACACAGAGGAATCTTAAATTCATAGGACCAAGAAAAGAAAAAAACAGTCTGTGCTGTTTGAAAAGCCTGTGCACTGTATAACACCAACTGTATGACCTTTTGAAAATGGGAAAACTGTAGGGATGATGAAAAAATCAGTGGTTGCCATCAGAGGTCAGGGATGAGGGTAAGGAGGAGAAAGTTTAATAGCGAATCACAGGGGATTTTTTTAATGGTGGTGAAACTATTATGATCAATACCATAATTGTGGATACATATACTACATAGGTAGTTATTCTAATAAAGGCATATAGCTGCCCTTCCCATGATGGAGCCCATGTAATTAACCTGCCTCTTACTGGCTATCTGACCAAGACCATCAAAGGGGCTTGGCCTGGATCTCTGCTACAGCACAGTCGGCACTCAGTGGTGTTAGTAGTCATATCAGCCCCAGGAAGGAAGCTCATGCTGTTGTTTTCATGAATGAACTCTGCTCTTGATGCCAGAAAAGCCATTGAGCAGGTGCTGGAGTGGACAAGGCAAGAAGATGACTTGGTGTTCACAGCAGGACCACATTCATCACATGATACCTCCTCTTGTCCAGTGTCTCTGATGAAATGGATATCTTCCCACATTGTGAGCCTTGCAAGAGTGCGGCCACACATTTCAATTTCAGACCTATTACAACTATTCTAACACGCTATTTCTAAGTCCCGAAACAATGGGCCATCAGCTACTGCTTTGGTTTGAATGCATCCTTCCATATTTATGTGATGGAGACAATCCCCAGTGCAACAGCATTGGGAGGCGGGGCCTAACAGGGGCTCTGCCCCCACGAATGAATTAATGCCCTGATTAAAAAGGATTTAATGAGTAGGCTCTCTGTCTGTTATACTCTTTTTTCCATTTGAGGATATAATGTTTCTCTTCTCTGGAGGACACAGCAATGAGGCACCACTGTGCAAGCAGAAGCTGAATCTGTTGGTACCTGATCTTGGACTTCTCAGCCTCTGGAACTATGAGAAATAAATTTCTTTTCTTTTATATTACTCCATCTGAGGCATTCTATTATAGTAGCATAAATAGACTAAGACAGCCGCTGTGGATTAACCAACGTCAATCTGCCCCACATCCCTTCATCCACCCCACAGTCAACTCCACCTGGTTTTATTGATGTCATATGAAATTTTTTTTTTTTTAAGTTTTTGGCTGGGGCTGGGCTTGAACCCGCCACCTTCAGCATATGGGGCTGGTGCCCTGCTCCTTTGAGCCACAGGAGCTGCCCTAATGTCACATGAAATTTTAGTTTTTAATTTTAATCTTTAGATGAATTCTGCTGTATCCCTTTCTACTTCCACCCCATCATTTATTTATGTATAGATCCCTTTGGGGAAGGATTGCTCAGGTTATATTTTCCTAGAATCAGGACCCCTCAAGGGAAGATATGGTACACTTACTTCTATTAGAACTCACAAATGATGCTCATTGTGTGAGTGAATGCTGGGTGAACTTGTCTCTGAAGCAAAACAGAAGTCAGATAGGTGAGACCCCACAGTGCATCCCCTCACAAAGTGCTCCCCACAGAGCACCCCCCACAGAGCACCCCCCACAGAGCGCCCCCCACAGAGCATGCACCATATCTCTGTTCCTACCCCACAGCCACACGCTGTGCTGCTGTTGCCATGGGCTGCTGGGAAGCTGCTCTCCTTCCTTTTGTTTCACTGATTCCTCTGCATCTAGCCGAGACACCTGGGTACTGACACTTCTCACTTCTTCTGATTTTACCCCGACAAAGAGAAGAACGAGGCTGTGAAAAATAAAGAGCCTTCCTGCCCAGTAGTACCTTGTAGATAGATGTTATTCTCTCTTCAGCTAGTAAGGAATTCTGTGGGAAAAGTGTGAAGACAGCTATATCTTCCCTTTGCAGACAACTAATAACTAAAAAGTCTAAATGATTTTTGTTTTATTTCTTTAATCTTTCAAATTGAGTAATTTCATCAGGATATGGCTTGGCATTGATGGTTCTGATCTATTGTGTGCTTTTTAAATATTCAGACTGAGGTACTCTTTTAACTAGAAAAATTGTATTTTATCTTTGAAAAAAGGTTATGCTTTTTCTTTTCCTTCATTGTGAAAATACTAACCACATGGAGTTGACTTTCCTTTGCCAGATGTTTGTATCAGTCACTTTCTCTCCCAATATTTTCTCTCTTCATTCTGTCATAATCCACATGGTTAAAGTCTAATCTCCCCAAATCTGACTGAGTCTTCAAGCAACCTTCACTTCTGTAATGGCTTTAATTTGTGTTTTGCATTTCTTTCCCAAATTTCTCTTCCTGGATTTCATATCTTTGTTATAATTTTTTCACATATCACATATACTTTACCTAAATACTCTTCTGTTTTCTACAGTAATTCTTCAGAATAATATTCTACCAATATTTTTGCAACTTACCTTCCACCCCCCACACCCACCCTCGCCCTGCATGTGTTTACCCTTGGGTCATTTCAGGCCGCTCTTTTCTGCCCAACTTTGGCTTTTCTCTCCATGGTAACTGCTCATCCAAGTGTGCATGGTGGGGGTGGGGAGGGAGCTGAATGATCCTATAGGTGGCAACCTCAGATCCTATAGGTGGCAACCTCCATCTAATGTGCTGGATCTGTTTTTCTGCCTGTGGATGTGGATGCAGCCTGAGGATTCAGTCCTCTCAGATAATTCCCATGAACCCTCAGTGGGGAGAGGTGACTCACAATGCCACCCCTGCTGCCCAGGTCTCTGTGGATGGTTCAGTGTTTGCACTTTCTGCTTGTCTGAATCCAAAGACCAGCACATAGTTGTATCCATTTCATGCCTTTCCTCTTATTTCCATCTCAAGTTTAATCTACTTTGACAAGTAAGGAGGCCAGGCCACAGAAATTAAAATGTGGTTTATCTCAAGAACTTATCATTTTAACCCTAAACTGTCTTCTATTCTGTAGTGTTTAACGCAATACTTTGGGGGGGGTGTTCTCGGATTTCCCACTCCTGTTGCTCTGTCTCACTATGCCCGTGAAGGATTGCTGTTTGAGAGTCACCTGATGGTGTGACACATGTTTATACATGCTGCATCCCATTCACATTTTGGAAGTCTGCTCTTTGCTCCTGAGCAATCTCACTCAATGTGATTTGAAATTTAACCATTTGCAAATGCATCTTTTTACCAAGAAAAGAAAACCAAAATCTAAGTGTTCTGAAAGGCTATTTAAAAGCCCACTTTTTTTAGACACAGTCTCACTCTGTTCCCTTGGGTAAAGTGCTGTGGCATTATAGCTCACAGTAACCTCAAACTCTTGGGCTTGAACAATACTCTTGCCTCAGTACCCCAGGTAGCCAGGACTATAAGTGTGTTCCCCTATACCCGGCTAGTTTTTTGATTTTTTGGTAGAGATGGGTCTCCATCTTGCTCAGGCTGGTCTTGAACTCCTGAGCTCAAGCAGTCTACACACTGTGGCCTCCCAGGGTGCTAGGGTTACAAGTGTGAGCTACCACACCAGACAGGTAAAAGTCCATTTTTAAAAGCACAGACTCCTTGACTAATTAGGCAAAAAGACACTTAACAATTCCTGATTATTACACTGACCGCTGGTCATCTAACAATATGTTTACATTTTATATTTATTTCATTAGTCAATTTATCTTGTGTTTTGCAGTTCTGCTGAGTGCACATTGACAATTGTTTTCATGTGGTGCATAAGTCACTCTTTGGTCTTCTGAACTGTTCCAACTTTTAAATCTCATTCCATAAGTATATCAAACATTTTTCTTTCCTTGCTATTTTAAATTTTTACTTACCTCTATTTTCATATCAGTTTTAATTGTGTCCTTGTCATAGCACTTTTGAACAATTGCATTCTTTTTTCTTAATTTATTAGAACAAAAGACACACATAGAACAAAGTTTCAGAGAACTCCGAGCAGTGTTGTGAAGGTTGTTCCCAACTGATGGTGAGCAGCAGAGCTGATGCCCTGCACACGTCTTAATTTCTGTTCATGAAAGCTTGTTAGCTGACAAGTTACAGGTTGAGGGATCTCTGCATTTGGCAGGTATTTTTTCAGAGTCTTAGGCTTAGGGATGTAGTTTACAAGTAACATGGGATACAATGATTTTTTTTATCTCTCATTTTGTTTTATTTTTGTGAGTTTGGGCTGGTTGCAGACATAATTTATTGAAATAAACAGGCAAGCAAAGGGACATTAGGAATTCATAATCTGGCCTGAGATGTGAACATAGCTTCTCACGTATCACTGCAAGGTCATATACATGGTTGTTCTATTCAAACTTATAATTGTTCTTTATTTTTATTGCTGTCTTTTTTTGCAATGTTGGCTATGAATACAAATGCTTCTTTTCAAGACTGATAATAGTTTGTACTCCATTATATACCTGAACCAAATACATTTCAAAACCTTACATACATACACGCACAACTTCTAAGAGATGTGACACCCCCAAAAGTCACTAAAACGAATATCTCAATCAATAGAGCTTTATTAAGAGAAAGTTTGAGGATGTGCTCAGGGAAAACACAATCTCTTTTCTGAAGAGGGACTTAGGAATTTCAGTATTTAAAGGGAGAAAGAGATAGAGAGAAAATGTAGGGGGGACAGTGAGGCAGATGGTTTCATTCCTCCTGGGCCCAGGAGATCTACATTTTACATAAGATAAGGTGAATGCTGAAGAGAAAAAGAAAGTGAAGGAAGAATTAATTATGCCAACAAAGAATTTCCCTTTGAGTGACCTGTCTTTGGACTTAGCTGAGGCCTTTTACCTTTCTGTGGGGATCTGGCTAATGTGAAATGTTAGTAATGGCTATTCAATTGGAAGCAGTGTTACCAGTCTCCAGGCTTGCATAAGGAGTTGGGAGTAGGTGGAGGTCCTGAGAGTTTTATTTTCCTTTATAGATAGAAAAAGTTTACTTTCTATTAAAATATAGTGGGAAACTTGGGAGACTATAGGCTTCTGGTTAGTATATACATACATATATAATACATATACACATATATAACATATATGATATATACATATATAATATAAATAAAATAAAAAGAATTGTCACTCCTACTCCAATAATAAGAAAAATCCATATAGACAAAATCAACTTTTTGAATCCACCAGACAGCTAAGATTGGAAGGGTGATCAAGGAACCTGAGACCTAAGGACAGAGAAGCACCTCACTGGGCAGATGAGAGGACTGCGGTACAAGACAGGCAATTATTAGGGGCCTAAACCCTTCCCCCATCTCTCCTCCCAGAGCAAAAGTCCTACCTGGCCCCATCCCAAGAGTGCCACCAGAAAGACAGTAGCCCACCAAAGCTTTTCAACAATCTGTGGAATCTTCCTCCTGCTATGCCCAGTATAAAAACAAGCCCCGGACCACTCTTGGTACAGCTGCCATCTTTGCCCAGCTGGGTCTCATTAAATGTGGCCTGAACCGCTCCTGGTCTTCTCTCTGGGTACACAGCTGAACTCCTTTCTGCAAGCAGTCAAGAAGCCAACATTATTAATACTTTGTTAAAGGCTCATAGTGGAGTGCTGAATTCCTCAGGGACCTTCCAAAAGTGCCCAGTCAGGGTCATGTCTATATGATTATCCCTGCTCCGGGATTCAGCAGTACAAGTGGCTACGTTAGGAGAGTTAAAATAGCTCAAAGGGATGAAAATTGTTTCCCCCTTCCTCTTCTCCCTGTATACATTATCTGGCCACTTCAGATATTCTAATTCCCTATGTCCTGTTTACCCTTCACCCAACCTTCCTGGTGACTGTAATCTCCCCTCTCTCATTCTTAACCTTGACTGCTAACTACTGCCTGCTGTGCATTCTTGCACATATACTGCCTTATGTACCCAATAAAAAGACTTCTGAGAAGCAGGACAGGTTGCTGCATGGTGTTCATGCTGCTGCTTGGCCCATGAAACAATGTACGCCCTTCCAGGCTTCCAGACAACATGATGTAGTTTGGTATAAAGTTTCCTGATTTCTCCAGTGCCACCTCCCTTGCTGACCACTGTCCCAGGTCGGGATCCACAAAAACCTCAACCTGGGGTATAGAACCTTAGGACTCTTAGACACAAAGTGAGTTTACATTCACTCACAGATTCTTGTTCATTATCCATTATGAAAAAAGAAAAGATTTGTGTCAAGGTAGAAACAAACAATTCCATTATAAAAGGTGCAAAACATTTGAATAGACACTTTATCAAAGAAAGCACATAGGTGTCAACCATACAAAAGTATTCTTAATAACATTAGAATGTTATGAATGTCTATTACTAATGTTATTAATGTCTTAGTAACATTAGAACATTAGGGATATACAATTTAAAAAGCAAATTTATTGTACACTTTTTAGAATGGAAATAAAAATGATGCTACCAAGTGTTGCAAGTATTGGTGAGAGTCAGGTAGAGCAACTCAACTCTTGTGTTGCTGAGTGGATGAAAAATGGAACAGCTACTTTGGAAAACAGTTTTGCAATTTCTTATAAAATTAAACACACACTTGCTATATGATCCAACAATCCCCTTCTTTTTAAATATTACCCAAGAGAAATTAAGACTTACGTTTACTCCAAAACCTAAATGCAAGTGGCTATAGTGACATTATCCATCTTCCCTAAGGCTGGAAATATTGAAAATATCTTTCAATTAGTGAACAGATAAACTGTTATATACCCATACAAAGAAATGTTATTTGGCTCTAAAAAAACAAACAACTAATATATACAACTTCACAGACGAACCTCAAACTAATTATAGATATATACTGTGGGATTCCATTTATAAGACCTTCCCCAAACCACAAACTATAGGAGTAGAAAACAGAACAAGTGTGGACAGAGGCTGGGGTGGAGAGAGGAGCACAGAAAAATTTGCCTTTTAGAATTCATATATCCATGGTATTCTTGTTCTTGACAAATTAAGCTGCATTTTATTAAATAAGCATAAAGAATTATGTTTCCTGGGTCAGGAAAATAAGAATAGATTTCATTTTGAAGATACCTATACCTCTGCACGTATTACACAGATGGCATTACTTGAATTAGGAAGAAAGCCTGGAATGCATGTTAGTTTTCTGCTAAATGTCTATGAATATCTATGCATGAAAAGTAGGAGTTGAAGTGGGAGTAAAGAGAAAGGAGGTAGGTGAGAAAATGAGAACTTCTATCTTTCTTTTCATTCTGTCTGCCAAACTGTATTTCTTTTTATGAAAAACAAAATAATGCTCTTATCTTTATTTGTCATTTGTAACTATTTTAGTTAGAATGGGCCCAAGAATCTCCTTTAAATTATTTTTAAAGTGAAAAGTAAAGCTGCTAAGATTTACACTTCACAGATGTGTTAAAATATTATGCCAGCGATATAAAATTAATTGTCCTGTTTTGGTATGCTATGATTTCATTCTTTGTAGTTCATCAGAGTCACAACTTGTAATCAAGGATCCTTTACTAAAAAACACCATTAATTCTTCTCCTTGTATATAACCAAGAAGTATTCTTTAGTATTTTCTCTAAAAAAAGACTCTCGAAAAGAAACTTCTAGACTGAAAATAGTGCATCCTAAGTGTTTTAAAGACCAGTCTGGATCACAGTGGTGTCAGGAATACTGAAAATTCAGTTCATGTTTCTTCTTATTTTGGGACCTCCACTGTGGAACAGAAAATGCTTTCAGTCAGTTCATGGGTGATTTCAAAGTTAGTGATGCAGTAGCAACATAAGACATAAGAAAATTGACTGACATGGAAAAATCAGGGAAAAAAAAAAAACCAAACGTGACAGAAAGGCATAGTGAAGAACATGAAAGTGGAACAAAAGATGGATAAATTTTGAGTATAATTTAATTACTAAACATTTATTCTATGTATTTCTGTAAACAATTTATAATGCATTATGATTCGTGTTTCAAAACTATAGTCTTGTAGCATGTATAATACTTTCGGGTGAAAAAGACAACAAAATGGATCCTTATAACTGATGAAAGATACTGAGGAGAGGAAAAAGTATTCTCTAGTCATATGACTAAGTTTCAGGGAAAATAAGATTTGGCATTTGCACAGAATTTTAAATGTGGAGAGGAAGTAGGTATGTAGTGATGAGGGGGAAGTTTTACAGATCCTTGCATCTCTTAAAACAAGAATGAGCAGACGATGGTAAAAATAAGAGTACAAAGAAATTAATGTGGATTATTATAGCTTAGAGTAGAAACATTGATTTAACATTTCTGATCTTGGCTTTCAGTTGTGAGTTTGCCAATACCTATTGCTTTGATCTGGGACAAGTTAATCTTGTCGGTTTAATCTTCTGTAACATTAAAAGGTCAAATGATCCCTGATGTCCTTTCCTAAATTCATGATCCAGTACTGATGTTCATTGTGGATGTGAAGATGCCTGTCACTACAATCCTCCATATCCCATTTCAGTGGCTGTCATGTCCATCAGTGTGGTTCTATCACCTGTGCCAGCTAAGAACCAGAATAGCCTGGAAAGGGTGTAACGATGAGCGTGTGTTGGTTATAAAAACTGAAAATGGATTCTGGCAAAACCATCCCAATTAGCATTGACAGGAAGAAAATCTCCAGGAAAGGGTAAGTTATGTTTGTTTTGTCTTAAGTTTTCTTTTTAAAATCAAACTTGGTTTTTAGATAAATGTGTATTTGCATGCACTTTTGAAAAGGATAATACAAGGACTGTTTACACAAAATTATAATATCTTGCAAAGCTATACCACATTATCACTGCCAAGATGTGAGCATTCATAGAATCGAGGTACAGAAAGAAGGATCTGCTGTGTTGTCCCTTTTGTAGTTAACCACCCCCCAGCCATCCCTGGTCCTGGAAACCATTAATCTGTGTACTCCATTATTAAATTTTGTCATAAATTGAATCATTCATAATATTTTTAATGCATTTTTAAAATTCACCATATTTCTCTGAGTTTTATACAATTTTCTGCCTGTATCAACAGTGCATTTCTGTCTGATGATGATTAGTGTTCCATGGTATGGATCTATCACAGTTTGCTTAGCCACTCACTCATTGATGTTTCCAGTTTGTGAGTTTTATGAATAAAAAGCTACTACATATATTTGTGTACACATTTTTGAGTGAACACAAATCTTCATTCTTCCCAGGACTAAAGCCCCAGTGTGCAATTGATAGGTTATTTGGTAAACGCCTGTAGTTTTACAAGAAAATGACAAACTATTTTCCAAAGCAGAGGTATGGTTTTGTGTACCTATCAGCAACATATGAGTAGTCCAGTTTCTTTGAATTCTTACCAACATTTGATATTTCACTATTTAGTTTAGCCATTCTGATAGGTGTGTGGTGATATCTCATTGTAGTTTAAACTTACATTTCCCTGCTGGTTAATAAAGTTGAAAATATTTTCAAGGGTATTTGGCATCTGTATATATTTTTTGGAAAATATGTTCTCATTTCATTCTTCATTTTCAAGATTGTCTGAGCTATTTGAGTATCTGTGCTTTTCTATATAAATATTATGTTATATAAGCTTGTATATACTTACAAGTATCCTTGCTGGGATTTTGCTAAGATTGTACTAAACCTTAGATTAATTTAGGAAGAATTGATATCTTTACTATATTGAGCCTTCCAATCCATGAACATGGTATGTCTCTCATTTATTTAGACCTTCTTTGTTTGCTTGCATTAACATTTTGTCATATTTAGCATGCAGATTTTATACTTCTTTTGCCTTAGTATTTTATTAGCTTTGGAGTAATTGTAAATGATATTTTGTGTTTAATTTCAATTTTTACATATTCTTTGTTATTATATAGAAATGTAATTAATATGTTGCTAATGTAGTCTGCGACCTTGATGAACTCATTTACTAGTTCTAAAATACTTTTCTTGTGTATCTTTTAAGGTTTTCTACAGAATAAATCTTGCAACTTGCAAATAAGAATAATTTTACTTTTTTCCTAATTTGAATTCCTTTTATTTTCTCTTGTCTTATTGTGTTTTACAGCATTCCCAGTACTGTGTTTAATAAGAGTGGTGGGAATGAAAATTATTTTCTTGTTTCTGATCTTAAAGAAAAAGTTCAGTCTTTTACCTTAAGAAGGATGTTACTGTAGAGTGTTTTATACCAGGGGTCCTCAAACTTTTTAAACAGGGGGCCAGTTCACTGTCCCTCAGACCATTGGCAGGCCAGACTATAGTTTAAAAAAAAAAACTATGAACAAATTCCTATGCACACTGCACATATCTTATTTTGAAATAAAAAAACAAAACGGGAACAAATACAATATTTAAAATGAAGAACAAGTAAAGTTAAATCAACAAACTTTGCAGTACTTCAATGGGAACTATGGGCCTGCTTTTGGCTAATGAGATGACCAATGTCCGGTTCCATATTTGTCACTGCTAGTTGTAACAAGTGATGCAAGTGTGCATATCAGTTAGTCTAGATCTGGTTGGAGATTTCAGGTGTTTCATTCTGGAAAAAGTCTGTTCACAGACATAAGTGCTGCCAAAGATGGTTGCCATTTTGAGTGCATGGTTCCTGAGATTAGGATATGTCTCAGAGGGGAGCAATGCATAGAAATTAGGAAGGCTGCTTGACTTGAATGTGTCTTTCAGAGAGTCAAAATTTTGTAGTTCAACCAGTTCCATTTGGTAAATTGTATCCACATTTTCAATGTCAATAGAAAATGGGTTACAGAAAAGCTGTATGTCCTGTTCATGGAGATGAAGCTCTTTAAATATAAATTGGAACTCCTTTTGCAACTTTCCCAGTGAATCCACACATTTTGTTTGGGAATGCAAGCAATGGTTTTTCCACTAACAGATTTTGAGTTGTGGGGAGATGGCAGAAATTTTACTTCTTCACTTGTTTGATGAGGAGGCCTAATTTTACTTCAGATGCTTTCACATGTGATTGCATATCACAGATGAGCTTCTCCTTTCCTTGAAGTTGCACATTGAAACTGTTGAGTAGCTCTGTTACACCTGTCAGAAAGGTAAGGTGCCATTTTCATTCTGCGTCATTGAGCTCTGGTACTTTTTTGTTTTTTGAAAGCAGAAAAGCTGTAATCTGTGGAAGTAAGTCATAGAAATGTTCCAAAACTCTCCCTGGACTCAGCCAATGAACTTCTGTGTGGTACAGAACATCTTCATAGGCAACATTTAGCTCAGACAGAAATTCCTGAAATTGTCTGTGGTTTAGTGCATTCGCTCTAATGAGTTAACACAAGATACCACAATTTTCATGACAGAGTCCCACTTCAGTGATTTACTACACAGTGCTTGTTGGTGGATGAGGCAGTGTGTGGCTATTGGATGAGAATGTTTATGTTTGTCCATCTCTTGGTTAATGCTAGCAATTACTCCTTTCTTAGACCCCACCATGCTAGGAACACTATCAGTTGTCACACTGGCTAGTTTAGCCCAGTCCAGCTCCAAACCATTTAGTTTGGCAAACATTTTCATAGATATCCTCTCCTGTCATTGTTCCTTTGATGCTTTGCAGTGCAGCAAGCTCGTCTGTGACTTCAAAATAGTCATTGGTCCCACAAATAAAAAGTAGTAGTGCAGAATCACGAACGTCACTACTTTCATAGAGTGCCAAAGAAAAATAGGAAAGTTTTTTTGTGGAGTTTTGCAAACTGTCTCCCATTTCTTCAATCCTTCGTGTAATTGTAGGTCCTGAAAGACTTACTGAACTAAATAAATCAGCCTTCTCTGGACACATCTCTTTGGCAACAGAAAGAAGGCATTCTTTAACAAAGTCTCCTTCCACGAATGGTCTGCCAGTGCATACTATTAGCTTGGCAACTTGAAAACTTGCTCGTAGTGATGAACTATTTAGCTGCTTCTGCTTCACAAAAGTATTTTGCTGAGTTATCAGTGTATTCTTCAGTTTTAATATTTTATCTTTTCTCACTTCTCCAAACAAACAATCATATTTATCTTTATGTTGAGTTTGATAGTGTCGATGCAAATTGTATTCTTTGAACACAGACACTATATTCTGACATATCAAACACACAGCTCTTTCCTTGTACTGCATGAAAAGTAATCATAAGCCCATTGTTCTTTGAATATCCTACACTCAGAGTCATTTTTTTCTCTTTCTTGATATCATTGTTTCTTACGGATTCCAAATTGCTATTAGTAAAATACACACACACACACACACACACACACACACACACACACATATATAGCACTACAAAAACAATAAACCAGCAATAACTTTGCCCACACAGAGACATATAGACTTCACTGCCCATCAATGCAGCCTTGCCAGTCCATATCATTTCAGCCTCACCAGTGCCCATATTGGTGGAACTCCACTTTTACTTCAGGCTCACACTGGTGTGGTATGGGAACTGGCACAATTACAGAGCCAATTCCTCCACCATCTTTCCAGTTCACACTACCCTGTGCAAACCACTCTTCGATCTGCGAACTCCCACAGGTCTTCTTACCCATGTGATCAAATTCCACTGCAAGAAAAAAGAAGGCATGTATGCCTTTTTTCTTCTGAATCTAATGCAAGTTCAGCCATACAAGCATATGGCTGAACTCCCACTGCTCACATATCGCAACAGTGTGAACTTGGGCTTACACAGCACACAACATACAACATCATACACAACTGAATAGCAATCAGAATATAAATGCACTTACTATCAGTTAAATTTGTTTTCCTACTCCTCGGCTGCCTGCAGAGCTGGATTAAGTTCCATGGGGCCCTAGGCAGATTACCAGTTTTGGGCCTCCATGTGATAACACTGAGCACTGACCATTTTTATTAACACTGACCGCTGACCATTTGTGATAACACTGATCACTGACAATTTGCATTAACACTGAGCACTTTCAATTATCATTACCACTGATTGCTGACTATTTGCATTACCTCTGAGCACTGATTATTTGCATTATCACTGTGATGCAACCCCCCTAGAAGTCACCAACAACCAACTAACCAACTTTAAACAAAAAAAAAAGGCTCTCCTAACTTCAAAAAAAAGCGCCCCCTATCTGCAAAAAAAAAAAGACCTCCTAACTTCAGAAAAAAAGGTCCCCCCACCACTTAACTGCAAAAAAAAAAAAAAAAAAAAATAGACCTAACTTCACAAAAAAAAATCCTAACTTGTTCTTACCTTGGTCCTCAGGCAGCATCAGGCTCTGCACAGGCAAGCTGGTGACTCTTCCAATCACACCTGAGACTGAGAGGAGGAGTCAAGAGACAGAGAGAGGGAGGAGAGGAGGAGACTGTGGAGCACATTCCACACATGCTCACTGCTGGCTGGGACAAGTTGGCTGTTAAGCAGGATAGGCAGCGGCAGCAAAAACATCCAGCGGGCAGATAAATGTCCTTGGAGGGCAGCATGTGGCCCATGGGCTATAGTTTGAGAACCCCTATTTTATACAGTCCCTCAATTTGTTCCTAAGTGACTGGGAACTTTTATCATAGATTTCATCAAATGTTTTTCTACATTCATTGAAATGATTATGTAATTATTCTTTTTCAGTCTGTTGGTCTTATAAATTACATTGATTGATTTGTAAAGGTTGAACCAGCCTTGCATAGCTGGAACAAATACCACTTGGTTATGGTATATAATTTATACACACACACATGTGTACACACAAATGAGATCTGACAATTATATTTGTGAGCTCATCCTAGAAAAAGTGCTGCATACCTACCTCATTGCTGAATATCACTACGGTCACCTCTGAATTATCCCTCTTGGGAAGCCATGCACTGATGCCAGTTCCTAGTCCACTCTTCAAACTACTTTTTCTGGAATGAGTTTGTAAACTTAATTGTCAGAACTTTGATAGCCATTCCAGAAAAGGAGTTCAAAAATTGCTAGAAGAGTGGACTAGGTGCTGGCAACAGTGCATAGCTTCCTAAGGAGAGTACTTTGATGGTGATCATAATGATATTCAGCAATGAAGTGGGTAGCATTTTTCTAGGATGAATTTGCAAACTTAATTGTCAGATCTTATATATACCCATGCATTATATTATATATTTTATATTATAGGTATACACGTACATATTGTTAGGTTCAGTGATTTTGTTAAGGATTTTTGTGTTGAAATTTATAGAAAATATTGGTCTTTTATTGGTCTAATTTTTTTGTCCTTTATTTTTATAATAGATAATACTGACATTATAAAATGAGTTGGGAAGTGTTCTCCCCTCTTACGCTTTCTGGAAGAGGTTGTGTAAAATTCATGTTAATGTTTTGGTTAATTTGGTTAATTTGGTTAATGTTTGGTATAATTCTTCAATGAAATGACCTGGGTCTAAAGATTTCTTGTGAAAAAGTACATTAGTTATAAATTTAAATTTCTTAAGTTTTGGGGCTATCCAAATAATCTTTTTCATATTTGATGTGTTGTGATAGTTTGTACTTTCAAAGAGTTGTTCCATTTTATAAATTGTCAGGTTTACACTCTGAGTAGTTGGCAGTACTCTCACATCCTCTTGATGCCTGTCTATACTGGTATCTCTTTCTTCATTCCTGATATTTGTAATTGTGTCTTCTAACTTTTTCCTTTGCTCAAAGAAAAATTTTTCCAATTTTGTGGGTATTTTTAAAGAACTAGGTTTTTTTTACTTAATGTACTCTATGTTTTCCATTTTCAAATTTATTGATTTCTGCTCTTTACTATTTCCTTCTCTCTACTTTCTTTGGTTCTATTTTGCTCTTACTCTTCCAGTTTCTTGAGCTAGAAACTGAGATGATTGCTTGGATAACTTTCCTCTTTTCTAACGAAAGCAAAAGCAAGTAGTACTAAAATTTTCTCTCTCAGCTTTGCTTTAGCTGTACTCACATATTTTGAAATACTGTATGTCTATTTTCATTCACTTCTATGTTCTCAATTTTATTTCCCTTGGGACTTCTTCTTTGATTCTTGTATTATTTACGTACGTATTGTTCAATTCCCAAAGATTAGGGTTTTTGTGTGTTTTTTTTTCCTGTTACTGATTTCTAATCTGATTCAAATATAATTACAGGAGTTGATATAAAGTATGACTTCAATCTTTGAAATTTTTGTAGTTACTTTTATTTCCTAAGTGTTCCATGGACCCTTGAAATACATAGTTGACCATTAAATAAATAGGAGTTAGAGGCACTGAACACATCCACCCACAGTTGAAAATTCATGTATAACTTTTCATACCCCAATAACTTTACTAATAATAGCCCACTGTTGACTGGAAGCCCTAGCAGTAGTATAGACAGCAAATTAACACATCTTCTGAATGTTATATGCATTACGTACTGTATTCTTATAATAAAGTAAGGTAGAGAAAAAAATCTTATTAAGAAAATCATAAGGAAGAGAAAATGTATTTAATATTCATTGAAGGAAAGTGGGCTATCCTAAAGGTATCCACCATTATTGTCTTCACATTGAGGAAGAAGAGGAAGAGAAAGGAAGGGTTGGTCTTGCTGTTTCAGGGTGACAGAGGTGATGGAGGTAGAAGGGGAGATGGAAGAGGAGGAGGGAGAAGCAGGCACACACAGTGTAACTCTTATTGAAAAAGATCCATGTGGATGTGGGCCCATATGGTACAATCCTGTGTTTTTTCAGAGACAACTGTATATTCTGCTGCTATTAGGTGGAGTGTTCTATATATGTCAATTAGATCTGTGTAGCTAAATGTGTTGTCTAATTCTATAACTTTACTTTTCAGTATTTCCTTTAATTACTGGGAATGGATTGTATAAATCAGCAACATAGTTATAGTTATGTTTATTTCTTTCAGCTCTATCAATGTTTGCTTTTATATTTTGAGAATTTGTTATTTGGTGCTTATACATTTAGGATCCTCGTGGATTTATCTTTTTATTTTTTATGTAATGCATCTCTTTGTCTCTAGTACTTTTTTGCTTTGCTTAGATTTATTTTGTGTGATATTAACATTACCACTTCTACTTGTTATTTTTGGTTAAAGTATCCATGGTGTAATGATATTTTTAGAATTTTTTTTATCATGGGTTAATAAGAGGGTACATAAGATTAGGTTACATAATTTGCATTTGTAAGGTAATATAGGGGTATTGGCACACTTCCCAGGTGAAGGACGCATCTACAACTCAGACTCTGTACTTCACCTTGTAATGATTGTTTTCATCTGCCTAGTTGACAAGACTGCAAGGTGGCCAGAGATTTGAATTTATTCTCTGTGAGAGTACTGTGAATTAGATTAACATTTAAATCAGTAGACTGGGAAAAGCAGCTCTCTTCCCAAAGCAGTTGGGCCTTATTTAGTTGGTTGAGAATCTGAACAGAACAAAAAAGCCGACCCTGCCACAAGTAAAAGGGATCCTCGCCTCACAGCCATGCACTGGGACTTTCTACTACTCTCACCTTTTGGATCCATCTCAGTGTTGTTTCTGTTGTCTTTTCTCAATCATGTATGATTTTTTCTGGTTCTTGATATCATGAGTGATTGTTGTATTATAATTTTCACATTTTGAACGTGATATGAAGATACTGTGTTTCCTATTTAACCAACTTTTTAAAAAAAGAATCTTCTTGAAATGTATCCCTAGGGTCCTCTTGGGGAACACTGCTTAGCAGTGTCACAGCCAATACTCTCACTCTACAGCCACAACATCTGTGTTTCTCAAGATGGCCCGTGTGAAGGTGGCTACATACATGAATCTTCCATCAACCTGGCTGGATCATCCTCAAGAATGCTGAACTCATCTTCACCTCCACTTTCCAAATCTTATAAGCTCCTTTTACAAGCTGATTCTAAGCCACAGACAAACACAGCTGGTAAATCACTGTTGTCTCATTTCTATGACCAAGAATCAGAGTCACTTTTCTCTAATAAAATTGCAAACATGCTCTCTTTTTATTACACATAAATGCTAAACAGCTGCTCATGTCCCCCTGCTTTAAAAAAGATAATTAGCAAGAACATATGGGAACAGAGTGGCCCAAGTGCATTATGACAACCTCTCCTGGGGGAAACTTACAAAGACCCCAGGTCTGCAGAGGAAGGAGGGGCTGTAGCAGATGGATGGCTGAACGTCTTTCCTCACCTGTGGGGCAAGGCCTTCTAGTTTCCCCATGTCACAGTGCTTCGTGTGATGAAAGAGCCTAAACTCAGTTAGCCAGGCATGTTTACAGAGTGAGCTTTTTCTGGCACACTAGCAGGATGCAATTATAATCCAAGCAATAGAATAACTTTTTATATTTTTCAGTAAGATGTCATAATAATCACTTTATTACTATCTTGTTTATGCTTTCCAACTCAAAATTCATCAGTATCATTTTAGGACATATTATTTTTACAGTTTGCATTATTATTACATAATTGCTGGAAATTACACTTCATGATGTTATCTAGTTTACTGAGATTCTTTATGGGTCATTATCCCCAGACTGTATTATTTTTCCAGTCCCAATTATTTTTCTTAAAGGTATCTAGAAAAATATCTGTTACAGACAAAAGAATGAAGAGATTTGGGGGGAAATTGTGTAAAATGATAAAATTTGAGGACAATCTTTCAAATTTGTATTTATTTTCATATTATTTTCTCATTACATTTTTTACAAAGAAAAAGAGATGTGTACTATATTTGCATTATACAAATAAAGGGAGAAAATGCCTCAGTTCAAAAACAAAGAAATGTTCTTTTAGTAAGCCTTCTAATCATGTGTTGTTTGTTCTTCCTGAAAGCACTGCTAATTGGAAAAGGCATTTCTACATACTGTTACATAAGCAAGAACAATTTTCCTTTTAGGAATCTGCACTACATCAGTTCAGATTATTTCCTGTTTAGTTGTAAGTTCTTCTCAATTTATCGATGATCTCAAACTGATATATTAAACAGAGAAAGCAAAAAATTATAATATTTTCTCCTTCTGAGTTTGGAGCCAATTGAAATGTAGGACATGAGAGAGAGAGACAGAGAGAGAGAGAGAGAACCTTGAGATCAGAACATTAGTCTCATTACTGATAAACACACTCTTTAAGGAGAGCATGACTTTATTTCTATAAGTAATTGGGCTTAAACATATGCTTTCCTGCAATCCCTTTGTTAGGTATCTTCCCAGGAGAAAAAAATCATTTTATCATAAGGACATTTGCAATAGATTGTTTTGTTGTTGTTGTTGTTTTGAGACAGAGTCTCAAACTGTCACCCTGGGTAGAGTACCCTGGTGTCATAGCTCACAGCAACCTCCAACTTGGGCTCAAGTGATCTTCTTGCCTCAGTTTTTCTATTTTAGTAAGATGGGGTTCTCACCTTTGCTTAGGCTGGTCTCAAACTCGTGAGCTCAAGCTATCCACCCACCTCAGCCTCCCAGAGTGCTAGGATTATAGGTGGGAGCCACTGCACCCCGGGTACCAGATTGTTTATTACAGCCCAATTTAAATCACCAAGATGTGGAATAAACCCAAGTGCCCATCAACCCATGAATGGATTAATACTTTTTGACATATGTATACCATGGAATACTATTCCGCCATAAAAAGATGGAGACTTTACATCTTTTGAATTAGCCTGGATGGAGTTGAAACATATTCTCTTTAGTGAAGTATCATAAGAATGGAGAAGTAAGAATGCAATGTACTCAATACTAACATGAAGCCAGTAGATAAGCAAATACATGCCCACACAAGAGAAAAACTCAATTGCGATCAAGCTGGGGGAACCCGGCAAGATGAAGGGGATGGTGGGGAGGAGGGAAGGGAATTGATAATCTCTGACCTCAGAGGCACAATGTAAGGGTACATGGCATACCTCCTGGCTGAGTGGCTCAACTACAACTTGGACTTTACCTAAAAAATGCAAAAAATGTAACCTAATTGTTTGTATCCTCATATTAATCTAAAATAAATAAATACTACTCAACCTTTTCCAAAATATAGAAAAAGACGGAATACTACCCAACACATTCTATGAAGCAAACATCACCTTGATACCCAAACCAGGAAA